>NC_052535.1:19417708-19724166 GCF_016699485.2 Gallus gallus | reverse complement strand
TATTGTATACAAATGGCAGATCTAATTAGGAACTGATGAAAAATGACATTCAGAAAAACACTGAGAGAGCGAAAATCTTTAAGTTTCCCTACTAAAAACCCTACAAGACTTCTTAAAGACAAACAGTATCATTTCAGGGATTGCCTGCAAGCATAAACAGTCTAAAAGGCTTGAGATGTGCAGTGGAAGTGCCCACCAAGTAGGCTTTTGAGTTGAAGATAAAGCAGTGCCAACCCTGTGAGTTTTGATGGGACTCAGGCCTCTGCCAGCTCAATATTACCAATACCTGGAACTTGTGGATGTGTCAAAAAGTGGATGTTTTCTCTGAATGTTTATGCTATTCAATGTCATACTTTACAGAGATGCTTGTACTGTCTCTGAGTGAAGTAAGTGGAAAACCAGAGCCAGAGCAGCCTGGTGCACTGCCTGACATCCTGTTGAGAAACAATTAATTACCTAAGAGAGAGCACAAGACAAATGCCTGGATTCCATAGTCTTAAATTCATGATACGTAAGCTTCTATGGTAACTTGCCTTGGGTCCCTCAAAATGCTGCTGGGATCTCTTGGAATGCCTGGAAAGCTTACACACAATGCAGTAGCTGGACAAGGATTTTGAAGATCCAGTTTTAAATTTTGATCCCTTGTGTTAATGCAGAAGCAGTTACTCACTGCATTGAGAGTAATAATTTAATTTATAATCTGTTTCCTAGAAGGTGGGGGGAAAAGAGGCCATGTAAGAAGAGTGACTATTTTACTAGCACCTCTATTGTCCTTTTGAGGACGACATTCCTAGCTTTGGTATGATATCTTACCAGGACCTGGATATGAGAAACTCAGGATAAATCTGGACAGCAGAGAATTGTTAACAGCTGCATCACTGGACAGGGAAACCCAGGAGGTTTTCAGTATTAAAGGTAACAGCATGAAGTAGCTATGACTGCTTTTGCAATGGGAGGTGAGAATGGTTGTGGTGTTACTATCAGAGTTAGTCTGGGTTACATGGAAGTGCTAATATTTTCAGGAACAAGGGAGTATGTGCCTTATTTGTAGCAAAAATAATGACTATTCTGCTACTGCTAGGGAGTTCTATACCTCTATAAGATTTGCTTTCTGTTTTTAAATCGTAGTTTTGGTTCAAGATGGTGGAACTCCATCTCTATCAAGCACAGTGACAGTTATCTGCTAAGTCCTGGATGAAAATGATAGCTCTCCCAAGTTTTTCTTTCCTGTCTTTGACATTCATATTCCAGAGAATCTACAACTTTCAGTAGTTTACGTTGCCAGGGCAGCAGACATGGATGCTGGTAATAATGGAGCTCTAAGATACAAAATAAGTGGTAAGTTATATCCTGTCATTATTATTAAATCAGGAAGCATATAAACAACAGTGTCCAGGTTTTAGGCTAGTGTTCCTACATACTGCCTTGTCCACGTGCTTTTTTTATGTGGTGGGTGGGGAAAAAACTTTCATGTCTTTGTCAGCACTAATAAGCCTTTTCCAAGCAAACTTTAAGTCTGCTCTCTGAATTTGAAATGGTACAGAAAAGAAAAACAACAGCTGTCAAATCCTGGAAGAAGGCATTTATCACAAATGCATAATTTTATCCCTTTCATTATAGTTGTGGAAGCTGTGAACATAAATATGCTCTTTTGAGTAAGTACAAGAACTAATCTAATTTTATTTTTTTTTATTTTGTGACAGCTTCTTTCACTCACCAATTAAAGTAATGCTTGATTTTCATATTGCCAAACTCTCCCCAAGTCTGTTATGTCAGTGTAAGCTCCACAGCTTTTCAAAGCCTCTTGTAAAATCTTTGCACAGATATAAGCATGCTGTGCTTACTTTGGTTTGTGGCTCCCAACATTACCTTAAACAGCAGATAGCTACTGTGGTACCAGCTGACAAATTTTTCTTTGAAGAAGCAGTGAAGAATTTCTTTGTTTTCTTGCTTTTAATTTCATGATCTTTTACAATTTTAAATTAATTACCATTATTGGTCTTTCTACTTGTTATAAAGTATGTATGCCATTCACTGCAACTGAAAATGCTGACTTTTCCTCTGTCAGCTGCTTCATATTTACTTTCCTCTTTTCTCACCCCAAAATCAAGACCTTGAAGTGCAACTATTCACTTCCAAGAAATAGGTTTGTAGAACAGAGCAAAGAGCAACTAATTGCAATTGCCAGCAATACCTTATAGGTTTCTGGAATTTGTAGCTCACGTTGAGGTCACTTTGTGATGCAGCATAGTTGCCGGAGACTTTATAAAGTATGCAGCTTTGGGAAAAAAGACACGCATCTGACAAAATAGCTGCTCTGTAAATTGATATGATATTCTGTATTTACTGACATTGCCACCCGCTGATTTTGAAATTCTTGGATACATGAGCACACCAGCTGCCCTTGCAATTGGATCATGTTATTTTAATAAACATTGTGGTTGTCACAAGAGATTCTTTTTCCAAATGCAATTGTTTGCCATGACTTTATTTTTTGTGTTTGAAAGGTGGAAATATTGGAGAATGCTTCACACTAAAGAATACTTCTGGAAAACTGCTGGTCACTTGTATCTTAGACAGAGAGGATGTCAGCAATTTTACTCTTATAATTGAGTGCCATGACTAGGTAGTCCATCAAGGAGTTCCACTGCGCTGCTGCACATAACTGTCTTGGATGAAAATGACCACAGCCCACTGTTTGAAAAGAACCAGTATCACATCTCTGTGAGAGAAGACCTAGATGAAGGCACAGCCATCCTGGGCCTCTTTGCTTCTGACAGAGACGATGGCCCAAATGGCGAAGTTATGCACTCGCTCACTGGAGACACCTTTGGAGCTTTTGCCATTGACACTGTAACAGGCTCCATAGTTACTACAAAGGTGCTGGACAGGGAGATCAAGTCCCAGTATACGCTTAGGGCTGTGGCAAGCGACTGTAGCTCCCATTTGCGAAGAAGCACTACTGCCAGCATTGTGGAACACATCAATGATGTTAACGACAATGATCCGGTGTTTCTGCAGAGCCCCATCAGGGCCTCTGTGCCTGTTGAAACCACAGTGAATGAGATGGTAGCCACTGTGAGAGCAGAGGATGTGGATCTGGAGCCAAATGGAGCTATTGTTTTTAGTTTGTTGGCAGCAGAAACTTTATTTGAGATTGACTCAGAGATGGGTGACATTGTTCTTCAGGAGCCCTTAGCTTCTGAAGACTTCAGTACATAGCTTATAGTGTTGGCTTCAGATCAAGGTACCTCACCTTGAACAGCCATGACTCTGGTCATTATCTTTACAAAGGAACAAGAGGAGGAGATTTCGTTCAGCCATAGCCTGTATGAAGCAAGTGTGCCTGAGAACAGTGCAGCAGGTGGGTCTCAAATCCCTCTCACTGTTCTTGCAGCTGCTGGGCTATCTCCTCTCTATTTGGGATGGTAATTGTAACAAATTGTGCAGTAGCAGGGAAAAGTGAAGCTGGATGATGCAAATTCCTAGTCCAGTTATTATATGGACCAACTCGAGGTGAAGACTTACTGGACCTGGTGCTCGCCAATGCAGAGGAGCGCATTACAGAGGTTAAGATTGCAGGCAGCCTGGGCTGTAGTGACCATGCCCTGAAGGAGTTTGTGATCTTGAAGAATGCAAGCCTGGCAAAAAGCAGAGTCAGGACCCTGAACTCCAGGAGAGCAAACTTCTGGCTGCTCAAGGAATTGCTGGATGGGATCCCCTGGGAAACTGTCCTTAGGGGCATGGGTACTGAACAGAGCTGGCAGCTTTTTAAAGATACCCTTCTGAGAGCACAACAACTCTCCATCATCCAGTAGAAGAAGTTGAGCATGGGGGCAGGAGACTGACATGCTGTGCAAGGACCTGCAACTTAAACTGAGAGAAAAGAAGGAAATGTATAGGAAGTGAAAGCAGGGTTGTGTAGCCTGGGAGGAATACAGGGCTGTTGTCTGCATGTGTAGAGATAGAATTAGGAAAGCCAAGGCAGCTGAACTTGGCGAAAGATGTGAAAAATAACAAGAGGCAGTTCTACAGGTGCATAGGCAGGAGGCAACAAGGAGTGTCCCCCTCTGATGAAAGGTAATGGGGAGCTGGCTTCCTTGGACATAGAAAAAAGCTTAGGTACTCAATGAGTGCTTTGCCTCAGTCTTCATGGGTGCTCAGGCTTCCTAGGTCTGCCAGGACCCTGAACCTCTAGGTCAGGGTGTGGGGAGCAGATTTGGTCCCACTGTAACAGTGAAACAAGTCCGAGGCTTCCTCATGCATTTGAATGTATATAAGTCCATGGGGTCGGATGATAGGGCTCTGAAAGAGATGGCTGATGTGGTTGCCGAGCCGCTCTCCATCATATTTGAAAACTCACGGCTATCCAGTGAAGTCTCTGGTGACTGGAAAAAGGGAAACATTACTCCCATTTTTGAGAAAGACAGAAGACCTGGGAAACTACTGGCCGGTGACCCTCACCTCTGTGCCTGGGAAGATCATGGAGCAGATCCTCCTAGAAGCTATGTTAAGTCACATATGAGACAAAGAGGTGATCTGAGACAGCCAGCATGGCTTCAGCAAGGGCAGATCTTGCCCGACCAACCTGGTGGCTTTCTATGATGGAGTGATGGCATCAATGGAAAGGGGAAGGGTGACAGATGTCATCTTCCTGGACTTCTGCAAAGTCTTTGACATGGTCCCTCACCACATCCTTCTCTCTGAATTGGAGAGGTATGGATTTGACGGACGGACTGTTCAATGAATTAAGAATTGGTTGGCTGGATGCAGCCAAAGGGTTGATCAGTGGTTCTATGTCAGGGTGGAGGCTGGTCCCTCAGGGGTTGGTCTTGGGACTCGTGCTCTTCAACATTTTCATCAATGACGCAGACAGTGGCGTTGAGTGCCCCCTCGGCAAGTTTGCAGATGACACCAAACTGAGTGGTGCAGCCAATACAGTAGGGGGAAGGGAAGCCATCCAGAGGGACCCGGACAGGCTGGAAAAGTGGTCCCACGAGAATCTAATGAGGTTCAGCGAGGCCAAATGCAAGATGCTGCACTTGGGTCGTGTCAATCCCAGGTATTTATACAAAGTGGGAGAAGATCTCCTTGAGAGCAGCCCTGCAGAGAAGGACATGGGGGCCCTAGTGGATGAGAAACTGGATATGAGCCAGCAGTGTGCTCTTGCAGCCCAGAAGGCCAACTGTGTTCTGGACTGCATTAAACGAGGAGTGGCCAGCAGGGAGAGGGAGGTGATTGCCCCCTTTGACTCAGCTCTTGTGAGGTCCCATGTGGAGTACTGCATCCAGGCCTGGGGTACAGATAATTCCTAGGGTTAAGTCTGGTATATGCAAAAAACTGGCTTGAGTATATCATAAAGCATTTACACATCTGCAGTAAAAAAGAAATACAATAAGAATTGGTTCAATGACTGTAACTTTAGAAATCTACAAAATAATTGATTAGGTGAGTTTGCCTGTTCCCAGACAATAAAATATGAAACAAAATAAATGTGACCCTCACAACTTTCATTCGTTTCAATGCACAAAAGCCTTCTGCTCACTGCCCCCAGCACAAGAAGGACGTGGAGCTCTTGGAATGGGTCCAGAGGAGGCCCGTTAAGATGATCAGAGAGTTAGAGCACCTCTCCAAGGAAGAAAGATTGAGGGAACTGGGCTTGTTAGCTTGGAAAAGAGAAAGCTCTGGGGAAGACCTCATTGTGGCCTTCCAATACTTGAAGAGCGTATAAACAGAAGGGGGAACGGTTGTTTATGTGGTTGAACAGTGATAGGATAAGGGGGGATGGTTTTAAACTGAGACAGTGGATTTAGATTAGATATTAGGAGGAATTTTTTCACTCAGAGGGCAGTGACACACTGGAACAGGTTGTCCAAGGAGGTTGTGGATTCCCCATGACTAGATGATCATTCTGGTCCTTTTCAACCTAGGCCATTCTGTGATTCTATGAAATACCCTTCTGCCCTTTTTGAGTGTATCAGCAAAAGAACTGTGCTCTGGAGGAACTGTCTGACGCGTGGGCTTGCTGCTCCCATACAGTGGTGTTGCTCACATTAAGCAGTAAGTTCGTGTGACAGAGATGATGTTTTTGCACCCCAGATTCTAGGAAACCCTGAGCATCAGTCCTTTAGAAAATGACTTTAATGATGGGTCGACAGTGCCTACTCCTTGTTTCACTTGTCAACACAACTGAGTTCAGATGAGATGAGTGGCATATACTATTTGCAACATGAGATTTTTTCTTGTTGTTTTTACAAAACCTTTAATGAACTGTAATAGCTTTTAGAGATATCATGAAGCCTACTTACATTCTGGACTTTTCAGAAGGAGAATTGGGGTAAGGTGTGGTGAAGGGGGGAAAAGTTTGGAGACATTCACATTCACACTTCCACAGTGTATCTCTAGACAGAGACAGCACTACTACATGCTGCAAATAGATAAACAGCTTAAATCACAAGGTACTTACAGATTAATTTGTTGTTCAGAGTATTGATGAGAATTACAACTGTACTTATCTTTTAGAGGATATTCGTAGTTGTGCATCCTGCTGATGAGTAAGGTAGGTAATTTTCATGCTTCAGGGGTTGTGCTCATCACAATGAGGGGCAGAAAATTGTGCTTTTCACATTTTTTCCACCCATGAATCCCACTGTACAGTTGACCAGATGTATTTAGAGGTCTGATCTGCACTATGTTCATGATTCAAAAGCTGCTTCGTGAGGTTCAGCTTGAACAAGTCATTTATCCTCTACAGTTCAGATTTCCCTCTGGGCAATATTCCTTTATAGCCTAAGAGTACTATGAGACTAGTGAATTCTTAGATCTTGAGTAATAGCCTATGTATTTGATTAGGAATCAGTAAAGAAAAAAATGTGTTAATAATTTAGGAAAACCAATCAATATTCATGGATAATTAGAAACAGAGAGCTAAGGGTGAAGATGGCTGTGGCAGAAATTACTTCTGTGATTGCTCAGCCATTTCTTCCTGTGTGCCTCTTTGAGGCTACAAGCCAAATTTTCAGCAGTGTGTTTTAAAATTAAGATAATGCTCTGAGTATTATATTACTAATGTTGTGAATTGTGACTAAACCACCAGGCTAGAGCATCTGTCTTGCTCTCTCAGAATCTCACAATGTCAAAAAATGTGTAGGATTTTGAAAAAAAGTAGAAGGCTTTGAACAGGATAGATCTTTAAATTTCTGTGAATCCAGTGCTTCATTTGTTGCTTCAATTACAAATGCAAAACAAACAAACAAACAAACAAACAAAAAAACCCATAAAAAATAAGAAAATAATATATATGTGTGTATATATATATAAATCTCATATTTATCTTGACGTTTAATGTATAGTTTTTTATTACATTAATTTGACCATGATTTGCAAGTAGTTTTAGGTGCCCTATAACTGATTTTTTTTTCCATAATTGAGCCACAGATATACCATAGGGTTCAGCCCTGTTTTGTATAGTAATTAGTTGTGTTTCTCTCTGATGTCTAACCTGTTGCTGCAGCAAGCTTATATTTTCAGAAAGTATCACGAGAACTTAATTGTCAGTCTTCAATGAAAAGTAAGGTGAAGGCTCTGGAGTTTCATTCTTTTCTTGAGAGTTTGGTTTAATGTGCATTAGTTAAATGATTATTGCATGAAAGAGCTGAATTTCTTTCTACCCAAGAAAAAATAATGAGAGCAAAGATAGGTTTTGTTAGGAAACAAGTTTAAAGAAAGAAAAATGAAAATGAGAGCTTTACAGAAATTGATCAACTGTTTTGATCCTAAATGTTCCTAAATGTTTATTCACTGGCCAGGCCAGGCTAGGCAATCCAGCCTGCAATTATTCTAATTCCTGGGGATCTGTGGTAACACGAATGCCATAGTTCTGTAGTCCAATCTGTAGAAAAAAAAATGTTAATTGGATTCAACGTAAGATGTTTTGATTACAGGAAATTTAGCAGAGCTTCAGATTGAGCTAGAGGGTTTCGCCCACAAATTTTAGTTTGTATATTGAATTTGTGAAAAAGATCAAATTCTTTCAAGAGTATAAAGGATTTTACCAAGTATTAATACAGTTCTTGCTCTGTTGATAATAGGTTTTTTTATTTATATAAGTCTAAGTATATATCAAATACTATACCTCTCGGGGGAAAAAGAGAAAAGCATGATTATAATTAAAAACCCCATAAAAGTTAGCTTATAGATGTATGTGATCTGGGACCCCTTCAAGTATGAATACTTCCAGTGTATTCAGTCCGAGGGAGATTTACATTACGTACTGATTATTTTCAGAACTGGTATTAATAAATGTGGCTTTTCCTCCTAATTTTATTTCTACCTTAACTAATAGAGTGGGAAAGCTCTAAGTTTATTTTTAAAAGAATTGAAACTCAAAACAGTGTAAACAATGAAAGCTAATGTCAAAGGTCTGTAGATTTAATTTCGTCTAAAACTGTGTTTTGGGTGAGTACCTCAGGAATTTCTTTCATTAGCAATTAAGAGATCTCAAGAAAAAAAGGTCAAGGATGAAACAGTTATATGACCACAGAGGAAGGAAGAGACTACAGTACTCACTGCAGAAGAGCGCATGAAAACTATGATATAGATGTATTATAATCGAGAGCAACATTTTGTTAACTTAATCCCAGGAAAGCAGGGATTCAAATGGAAATACCACTGCTTGCTTTATTTCTGGTAGTGTTTCTTCTTAAGCCAACAAACAGACAAGGAAAAAGACTGCTGACAGTGTTAGGAGACAAATATTAACATCCTGCAGACCTTGATTTATGTTTTCTTCTATCTTTAGCTGGGGATGCTATAAATGATTGCTCTTTTGCCGCTTTCTGTTGTAAATCAAAGTTGCCCTGCAAAGAAAATTCAACCCACTATCAGTCAGAAGGCACCCACTGTTTTTTTCTGAAAGAAACAGTGCCAATTTTATATCCACCTGTTGTTTGGTTAGATTTTATTTACAGAACTTTTACAGTAAATATCCTACAAGTATATTCACCAGTGCAGGAAAATGCATCTGTCACAACTGGTGTGTTTGTGATTTGATTCCCAAATTTTTAGGAGTAAATTACAATCCATTTAAAACAAGATTTCCTGGTTTTAAATTTAGTGGCTACCAGTACTCAAATAAAGCTTAAAGAACCCAAAATGTAGCAGATAGAAGCTAAGAACATTTTATAAACATAAAGCCCTTCCTTCCAAAATTTTGCGTGAGCAGCGTGTCCTTTGTTATGTAATAAAATAGCTAGTTTTCTGTAATGCTGTTAGGAAAGTTGTATGGTAATATCATTCCATCACAGCTGAGTGGAATAAATTAATTTTAATTTAAACAATTAAAATCTATTAAATATCAATTGCTATCTTGAAAACAACAGTTACTTGGAAGTATCAGTAATAGCTTTACTAAAGCTTACTATGATTCTCTTTAATATTTCAAATAGGATTTATATTTCACATCTTTTGTATTCTGTATTAAATCATTACTTGTTTCATAGAATCGAGATTCTGCCGGATTCAGCTGCCTTTGATGCATGGCTGTGCAGGTAGTTTCAGCGTTGCATTCTCTCTGTCAGAAAATGGCTACATAAAATTTTTACGTATGCTTAATACTAAGTATTTCTCAAAAATCCAGATAGAGCTCAGATAAATAGCAGGATAAATAAAATAACATCTTTGTAGTGATTTAGAGGTAACATGCATTCCTATGTGTATCATTAAAAGGGACTCTTCATTAGAAGTATCCCTGAAAAGGCTGAATTAAAACAATGCAAGACAGCATAACCTGAATAAACGGAATACAGCCACTTTTCCAGACAACCTCAGAGAGGGAATTTCATAGTCAGTGTCTGTTTTGGCTTTCCACTGAATCAGTGCTATCTATTTCCAATTGTGGCTTCAGGTAAGACTTAATTTCAGTGGTACGAGGGAATTTGCAATCAGCAAAATTTAAGAACTCATATTTTCGTTAGGTAGCTGATGAAGTTTCAGTCAAATGACTAATTTACTGTGCAAAGAGGGAGAGGTAGTGCCTTTCCTTTGATGTTTCATTATGGTGAGAGGTCATGGAAGACTTGTTTTTGTTGTCTTTAGTAAGTCATGAATAAGCAGCTAGACTAATACACAGATGTATGGCTGTGCATCTGCTATTACTCATAATGACACCAAATTACAATACATCCTCCTTAGACATTATGAGAATGTCGTGTTACTTCCATAGGTACATCACTTCTAACTGTAGAAGCTTATGAACACAAATTTACTGCAGAAAGCATAAAATATAGCATCCTCAGTGAAGATGAAAGCATATTCTCCATACACCTCATTACAGCTAACTTGTATTTTCTTTATTGTTGTTTTTGTCAAGTGTCTGCCTGTAGCTTAAAGAGTGTGGCCTTATCTGAGGCCTGGTTAGAGGGCATAGCATCTCCAGTCATCTCTCAGCTCTTTCCAAATGTCAGCAGAAGGAGACTTGGCCTTTTGAACAGCCATGGTCTCTCCGGGCTGGCATAGACAGCGTAAGCATTTTTTTCCTGAGAAATAATGGGAATAGTTTGTACTCGTAAGTTCCTGGTGGTTTTCACCTCAGATTATCCTGATGGCTTCAGGCATCAAGCAGTGAACTCTCCTTAGAACTATCATGTTTGCTGCTGATGGACAGTTTAAAATGATTTTGTTTTGTTCAGATGTGGGGCTGTTCCAGGAAAAACCTGGAAAAAATAGGAAAGACCCAAGGAAATTTTGAGTGTAATGTGGAGATATATACTTGTGCCTGTTGTCTCAGTCAGTGATTATTTCTGTTGGGGGAGCTCACTGCATTAGAAAAAACCACATTGTTTGCCTATGTGTCAGTTAGATACAGATGAAGCTATTGCCCTATTTGAATGTAGGTGAAGGGCTAGATGTAGGTATACTGAGATGAGAGCCAGGAGTATCTTGAGACACAGCTGGTTTGCTGTCACTTTAGAGGAGCACGCATACAGCCACTTTCTTCTTCTCTAACCTTTTACAAGTTGGTCTGCTTTGTTTTAGGAAATTGCCAACATGGTAGTTAATCAGTGAAAACATAGCTATCAGAGTACAGTAAATTGTGCGTGGAGGATGATGTCACGTAGAAGGAGGACAGAATGAGAAGCTTGCTTAAATTCCGTGCTGTATTCAGGGATTTGTATGATTTTTAAAAATGTATATATTTTTTTATGAAACAGGTATGATTACAGTAAAGGAGCCAAAGTTTCTTGATTATGAAGTTAAGCATAAAATACATTTATCAGTCTTGGCCGAAAATAGTTTGAATTCAGCGCTATGCAGAGTTACAGTATTGATACAAGATGTTAATGACAATGTACCTAAATTTGAATAAAGCTCTTACAAAGCATCAATATGGGAAGGCCTAACTCCTAAACAGATGTCATACAGGTATGAAGAAACATATCTTCATAGCCTGAGTTCTGTTGTTAAGAAGAAATTGGATTGATCCAATCACAGATGCGGTCCTGCTCAATCTGTTTTGGATGATCTTCTCTCAGAAACTGAGTGGCTTCTTGCTACTACTTCACATATGTAAAACATTCAGTGATTTTATGTAGACCACACTTCAGAACTCTTTCAGTTTTATCAAGCTGGGGGAGAATTCTTTATCTTCCTACTAGTTGTGCAGCTGGACTTTAAATTTGAATTTCTTTAATATTCTGTTTATCTCTTCAAGTAGTTGAAAAGTGTTATTCAAATTCATGATTCTAGTTACGATATAGGCTGGACCCTGCATTAATACATCTACTGTGAAAGGGCTGTAGCTGTTAAGAGAGTACTTCCAACTCATGAGACCAGGAACAGAGTTAAACTCAAGTGTTCAATTTAAAATCTGATGCTTAAAAAGCAGATTGTCTCAATTTAAATGTGAAAACATTTCTTCCTCTGAATAGTTCTAGAAGTGTTTCCAGCTGGCCAGGTAAGAGCAAAAGATGTCAGACAAGAAGATCACATAATTTCCTCAGTACATGTTCTTGCATTGCAAGTCAGGTCACAGTAAGGGTCATCTTAGGTATAAAAGATATTCATCCTGTAGAGACTAAATAAATGGAAAGCCACAAATGCCTCACAGGCAAAGTGATTAGAAACTCATGGACAATGCATTTAGAGAAACATGTGTCCAGCAATAGGGAGAAATCAAAAGGCTGTCAACCCAGATGTGTAGTCAGAATTTTATGGCAATATGCAGTCTACTGTTTTCTTTATTCACTGACTGGCTGTCACTTCCATGGTTTGGATCCCATACTCATAACACTTCTTCAGGAACCAGCAAAATACAATGACAACTCATTGAAGAGTCAGAGAAATCTTTGAGAAACTTGTTACTGCTGTTGAATGTTATTTATTATGCCGCTTTTGTAGATTCCCTCTGCATCTTTTATGTTGATTCATGTTTTATAAAGTAATTTAAAAACTGTCCCATGAAAGCTCTGAAAACCTTAATAATTAATTACAGTTATCCTTTAACTGTATAGTGGTAATATTTTAAGAAATAGTCCTGGACCAGTGAGAAAGTGAATCCAACAGAGACAGGATTCTAACAACAAGCTTATAAAAATATAACCAGTGTAAAATGATTATATTCATACCTAATGCTTTGTGTAGCTGTATTTCAGATAGTGTGGGGAAATTTGTGCACACTATTTCAATTCAAGAGCAGATTTCATGACCTCACATGTACTTATGTTGGGGGCCGGTATGTTTGTTTGCTTGAATTTGAGCAGTCAAGAGGAAAGTAACCAGAAACACAGTAGTGTAAAGTTTTCTTTGCAAAATCATGTTCTATCATTTTGAATTAAGCCTCAGATTTGCTTCCAAACATATATCTGCAACTGACCTTGACAGCCAGCTGAATGGAGAAACAGAATATGTAATTTGGTCTGGTAATGAAAATGCAGCGTTTCTAATTGATTCAGCACGAGGGACTTTGTCAACTAATACTGTCCTAAATCATGTTATAGGTTTGTATGCAGAGATCCTAAAAAAAAAAAAAAAAAAAAAAAAAAAAAAAAGTACTCTTTTTAATGTAAGTTTGCTTAGAATATTCATTTTACAGTCTTCTGTTGATATCCGTTACCTGCAGAGCCTGGTTGCAAAATTAGGCAGCACTGAAAAGAGCCCTAAAGCTGCTCATTTCTAGCATGGATTTGTGGTTACTTGTTAGGGGAAGGAAAACAGTTTTATTCTGTCAGTTGTGACATTCACTAATAGAAGTGAACATGATTCACTAGAGTAAGTAAGAAATTATGCTTTGAAGGGAAACTGCAAGTACCTTGATTCATAAATATACCCTTTTTACATACTGCAATCTCTATGAAAACTAGATTGCATTATATGTGTTAGTAGAAATTTCTTTTTTTTTTTTTTTTTTCAAACATGGCAGTGTGGGGCCTCAAATTTTTAATCATCCAATCAGGATTATTGTGAATCAGAATAACGTTTAGAAAACCACACGAAAAAAATGAACAGTATGTGATTTTTTTTAAATATAAGTGAAATTTCTAAGAAATATAAATGTAATTTCCTAAAGGAAATGCTTTATTTTAAATTAATATGTAGAACGCTTCACATGCAGTTTATTTTTCGGTTTTTCACTGAATCAAAAACATCATTTCTGATTTTTACTCACTATTTAAATAGCGTAATGACTTGAGGAATCAAACGCTATAACCACAAAGTAGTTATAAAATCAGGTATGTTTTAATCAACACTGCACAGAGCCAGATGCCAGAGGGACAGCTCCTCCTAACTTGCATGCCATCAGGACAAAAACTTGGTATAGATATAGGCAGAGCTAATACATAATCAATGATTTTCCTGAAATTCTTATACATATTCATTACATTTCTGAGAACTCCTTAGCATACGGTCCCTCCCCCTCGCGCATGCGTCATGAGCAGTGGGGGTCTCCTCCTGGTGGTCGTTGGATGAAGGCCTGTAGTCTTCCTTGCGAAGGCTCGTAGTCGTACTGACTGTAAACTTCTGACCCTAAGGGAGAGGTAGCCCCCGAACCAGTTCTAACTTACTCTGGGGATACCTTCTCACCTTCTTGCCTGGTGTCCTTGAGCTGTTTTCACACCCTCATCTTTATCTCTTCTGCCCCCCCACTGTCCTAATCCCTTCTTGTTACTATCCCATTCTTCTAGTGGCCTCTGCATATTTGCTTCTGTAAGTCATTTCTATTCCTTTTACCCTTAGTTTCTGCAGACCCCTTTTTTACTGAACCCTTTCTTACTCTTCAGTAACATTGTATTTGCATGTAGTACTTTAAAAGAGTGCCTGGAAATAATCCTCCAAAGGAAGGACGTTTATCATTAGTGAAGCACTGAACATGTAATCCTAACAATTCTGGTATCTAACTTTAACTGGAAACCTGATTTACTCCAATATTTAAGTTGGAATTCTAGCATTTTTGATGGGCAGTTTGTTTGAGGATTAGAATATTCATATTCCCTCTCTTTATTAACTTTTTTAATCTGTGTCGCTGGGTGGAAAGCGAATAACAAAAGAAGCTTTTAAAACTGGTTTGCTGTTTAATTTCAAAATGATACCATTGGTTCTTTCCAGTTTGCAAGGAGTTATTCATTTTATCTAAATTGAATGTTTTCATCCCTAGAAGTTCTTAGTCCCTTACAAGAGGGTTTGTAATGAAAATGTTGACAGAACTTTAATTTTACTGCCTTGGCTGAAATATTTTTATGAGAGTTTTTTCCTGAAACCCTAGAAAGTGATTATTTTTAGTAAAATATTTCTATTTGTACCTTTCCAATATTCATTCTAGAAAAAAAATACACTTTCTATATGGAATTATACATGATCACTGATGGAATTCCAGTCTGCAATTCAAGCTATGTGTTCTCTTGGTATAGGAAACCACGAAGACACCCAGGGCAGAGCTTGCATGGTTCGGTAATGGAAGTGCAATCCACAGCTTGAGTTACAGCCTTGTTGTTCCATACTGTTGTGTGAGTGTTTAGAATACAGTGTCTCCTTGACATTTGGGATAGCAATTTTCGACTAAGAGGAAGAAGTGAAGCATTGAGGAGATTTCTTGAGAGACCCAGAAAACGTTGACGCACATGTGAACAGTTGCTCCTACCCAAAACATTCGATAGAGATGCCAAGCACCGACGTGTATTTTTTCATGTAGCTTGATGTTTTCTGCTTTCAATCAGTTGCCCTCTTAGAGCACCTGTTGAGTTAGATTTAATTTTTAACTCCCTTCATAATCTTGGGGGAGGACAGAGTCTTCTAAATTGTCTTTGCTTAGTGTTACCATTTGCTTTTTATTGTTCAGAAGCTGGTTCCCACAGAGTAAACACCCTTTTATCCATGTCTATCAGCACATCCTTTACTGTTTTCTTTGCTACTTTGTGGAATCAAAAAGGTTGTTAACAATTTTCTACTGATCCTTATGCAGGTGTAAAACAGAAGCCTGAGTCAAACTCCCTTAATCTGACAGTGAGATTCTGGTCCTTCTAAAACCAGAGGGGCTTTGACAATGATGAATGGTGTCAGTATTTTCTGTATCTCTGCAGACATCCGGGTTGTATATTACTTTGGAAGTTTTAATACTGCTTGATTTTCATGTTCCTTTTTTGTCCTTTCATAATCAATGGGGAGAGTCAGATTTCTCCCAGGGACAACTCAGTACTTAAGTTTTAATTCCTACTCTGAATTGCCTTCTTGAGAAATATCTTACCTGACACAATCTTTTCAAGGCTTTTTTTTTTTTTTTTTTTAAACTACCTGCACATTACATGAATTTGGCTGAAATGAATGCATCACTATGTCTTTATGATTTCAGTATATTTTTGCCGTCTAGATTCTCCTAAATACTGTTCTTGTAATATACAAAAATTAAAATTTCAGTCAGTCACCCGTGAAAAAGGGGGGACTTGATTCGAATTGATTCCGCTTAATGAAAGAGGGTTTGATTTTGCGATTCTACCTGGACGGTTTAGATTCTGCTTACATTCCACAGGAGCATTCTTTTGTGGTAAGAAAGACACAGGTACCAGACTCCTTGTCGGCAAGATAAGGAGAACCAGAGGAGGGAGGTAGAAGAAGAATAGGCCCCAGTCTCCTCGTCAGCAAGACAATGAGGAAGGGATGAACCTAGTCAGCAAGGATTAGGATAATGAGGACGAAAGTAAGCTAAGGTTCAAGAAGACATAATGAGGAAGAGTGTTTACTTCATCCCAAGGGACCACCAGATGGGGATGCGACCATACATGCGCCGGAGGGGAGGGACTTGACTAATGAATATGTAGTGGAGTTCAGTGTAACCTGTTGAATATGTATAAACTTGATTTACAAATATGTAACATTTCTGTGGACTGGTATGCAAGTTAGGAGGAGCTATCCCCCTTGCATCCGGCTCTGCTCAGCATTGTTTAAAACATACCTGATTTTATAACTACTTTGTGGTTATAGAGTTTGATTCTGCAAGTCACTCTGGTGCACCGGAAGGAGAAGGGGGGGAGAAACCCAAGCAGACTCTTACTGTATACATGCTCCTGGAAGCATCACTGAGACCGGGAGAGAGGAAGGGTGGATGTAGGCTACCCCCGCTCCTCCTGTGCTCACGTACTGGTTCAGGCTGTAACCTAGGAACTCTGCTGCAAGGACACAGCTCAGCTTTTGGACTTCCGGACATAGATTTGAATGCTAGACTGTTTTAGAAAACAAGACGTCCAACAATGTTTTGAACCAAACTGTTTTAGCAACGATGGGCCGCTAAGATGATTGAAGGAATTGGAACATATGTCATACAAGGCTCCTGAAAGTAGGGATCAGACTGCTGAAAGGGTTTTGGCCTGATGCCTTCATGAGATACAGAGGCTGTGGGGCTTGGGCTAAGACTAGGCACATGCAGTGGCTTAGGTTAGGGTTATGGACAGGGAAGAGACAGCCTGGAGCTGTAGGGAAAGTGAGGCTACCAAAGGAGTTGTCTCCTTAGGGCTCATTCATGTGTGGCTAGGCTGTGGGGCTTGCCCAGGAGAGCCTAGAGCATGGATTGTTCATTCTGGCACGGAAAAGGCTCAGAGAGGATCTTGCCACTGTATGTAAATATCTGGTGGGTCTAGTAAAGAAGAGCTAGACTGTTCTCCATGGTGCCCAGTCACAGGATGAGAGGCAGGGGGCACAAACTGAAGTACATGAGATTCCACTGAAACTTCAGGAAGAACTTTGTCCTGACAGGGAGGTTGAGGAGCCTTCATCCCTGGAGGTGTCTACGGTCCGGACTACATGCTTTAAGTTACTCTGTTCTGAGCAGGGCCTGTGGACAGCACGACCTCCAAAGGTGCCTACCAACCTCAGCCATTCTGCAAGCGTGTGAACTCAGCTATTGGCTTGACTTAGTGCTTTTTGTGTGTGCTGGGACTGCTCAGAGCCAAAAATGTGAGGCATCACAGAAGACTTGGATTGAGTAATGCTTCATTTACAAATTTCAGGCAGCTCTGAGGAATAAGCTTAAGCAGTTGATGTTCTGGAGAATTTCAACCTCTGAGCCTGTGCAGAGAAAGCAGCTTAGCCACTCACATAACTGGAATAGACTGTAGGCACCTGCAAAACTTTCAGGTACCTGAGTTGTCAGGATTTGTGTAAATCACCCACTTAAACCTGTAAGTCAAAATCCCAGAAAAAAATGCACTTGTAATGCTCAAGTGATTTTTAGAACCTGGCTTTCAGTTTTTCATAACTCTTGTGTGTGTCTGATTTGGAAGAATAATTTAGGAAAGTCCTTGCTTGTGCAGGTGCTAGGAAAGGTTGTGTGAATCAAAGTGAATGTTACAGGCAGTGTTATGACCTGTTGTAAATCAGTGTAACTCTATTGACCGTGCTAACAGAAACAGCTGAACTCTCTCTACAGTCCTGATGATTTGATATGTTGCTTGAACAGTAAGATGCACTGCTTCTTCTCAGTCAATGATATATATAACTCCCTATTCATAGCCCTGTAATTTTTATCCTTTTGTCGTCCTTGAAAATGTTTTCATATTTATACTGTATATGTCTGTTATATGCACATATAATCTGCATGTTGAAATAATTTAGACTGACACTTGAAGCAACTGCCTTTGTAGCTACTATTAATTCAAAACTGAATTTAGAAGGTAAAAGGAAACTAGTCACAAAAATAAATACTGTGTGGGAGCTTTTAAGAAGGGTATGGTCTGTCCTGGTTTCCCAGGTTATGTGTCGAAAAGAAGGGAGAAATTTGAAAAATTATTTGGAGTAATCTGGTAATTTTTCAGACTCTGGTGCTGAGATTTTCAAGTTTTCGGGGTTGAGGGTTTGGTTTTTTTTTTTTTTTTTTTTTTTTTTTTTTTTTTGTTTTTTAGTTTCTGCAGAATGGGACTGCAAACTGTATTGTATGTACAGAAAAATATATGTTCCTTAAAGAAAGGAGAAAAGCCAGTCCTAGTTCATAGAACTATAGAATCATAGAATCACCAAGGTTGGAAAAGACCCACAGGATCACCCAGTTCTGTGGAGAGATTTATTGATGACTGGCTGACTGAGAAAAGCCATGCAGACACTGTGCAGCTGGTTAAGCAACCTTGTTACGCGCAAGGTCAGGTATGAGAACAAGGAACAAAACAGGATGCCGATGGAGAAAGGCGGCAACAGTGTTTTGAGAAGTCTGTAAGAGAGTGTTTGCTGAGAGATAACCACAGAGCACAAAGATAGGTGTAGTTGACACTGACTAGCGAGCCAATCCTGAGCTCCACTTTAGCAATACGTATGAGCCTATTATCCACACTATAAATGTACATGCAGCTGAAACAATAAATGAGATTTGCTGATCATCTACTATGGTCGTCACATTTCTCCCGCTGATTTCCTACACAGTTCAACCATTCGCCCATCACCAATGGTTCTCGCTAAACCACGTCCCTCAACACAACACCCAAACGCTCTTTGAACACCTCCAGGGTCGGTGACTCCACCACCTCTCTGGGCAGCCCATTCCACTGCCTGACCACCCTTTCAGAGAAGTAGTATTTCCTAACGTCCAGCCTGAATCTTCCCTGGCACAGCTTGAAGCCATTCCCTCTAGTCCTATCATTAGTCACATGAGAGAAGTGGCTAACCCCCAGCTCACTACAGCCTCCCTTCAGGTAGTTATAGAGAGCAATAACGTCTCTCCTGAGCCTCTTCTTCTCCAGACTGAACAATCCCAGCTCCTTCAGTCGCACCTCATAGGTCCTGCGCTCGAGACCCCTCACCAGCTTTGTTGCCCTCCTCTGGACATGCTCCAGGGCATCAATGTCTTTCTTACAGTGAGGGGCCCAAAACTGGACACAGTACTCAAGGTGCAGTCTCACCAGTGCTGAGTACAGGGGGACAATTACTTCCCTGTTCCTGCTGGCAACACTGTTTCTGATGCAAGCCGGGATGCCATTGGCCTTCTTGGCCACCTGGGCACACTGCTGGCTAATGTTCAGTCTAGCGTCAATCAACACCCCCAGGTCTATTTCCTCTACACAGTCTTCCAGCCACTCTGCCCCAAGCCTGTAGTGTTGCCTGGGGTTATTGTGGCCAAAGTGCAGAACCCAGCATTTGGTCATGTTGAACCTCATCCCATTGGCTTCAGCCCAGCTATCCAGCCTACCCAGATCCCCCTGTAAGGCCTCACTACCCTCAGGCAGATCGACACTTCCAGGCAGCTTGGTGTCATCTGCAAACTTACTGAGAGTGCACTCAATGCCCTCATCCAGGTCATCAATAAAGATATTAAACAGGACAGGCCCCAGCACTGACCTCTGGGGAGCACCACTCGTGACCAGTCACCAGGTAGATTTAACTCCATTCACCACCACTCTCTGGGCCTGGCCCTCCAGCTAGTTCCTTACCCAGACAAGAGTGTACCTGTCCAAGCCACAGGCTGCCAGCTTCTGCAGGAGAATACTGTGGGAGACCGTGTCAAAGGCTTTGCTGAAGTCTAGGTAGACTACTTCAACAGCCTTTCCCTCATCCACCAGACGGGTCACTAGATCATAGAAGGAGATCAGGTTGGTCAAGCAGGACCTGCCCTTCATGAACCCATGCTGGCTAGGCCTGATCCCCCGGTTGTCTCGCACATGCCACGTGATCTCCCTCGAGACAATCTGCTCCATAACCTTCCCTGGCACCAAGGTCAGGCTAACAGGCCTGTAGTTCCCCGGATACTCCCTGCAGCCCTTCTTGTAGATGAGAGTCACATTGGCAAGCCTCCAGTCTTCTGGGATCTCACCCGTCAACAAGGAGCGCTGATAGATGATGGAAAGTGCCTCGGCTATCACCCCACCAGTTCCCTCAGCACTCAGTTCCAGTGCAATGCAAAGTATTCCTCTTGTTAGTGTATTACTGAGGAGAGATTCAGGGATTCATTGAGCTCATCAAATGGAGCCTGAACTATATTAATTTTACTTCTGTTTAAATGTTTCTACAAAGCCCGACTGTGTTGTATGCATCATTTTCAATATAATAGTTCTTTATTCTTTTGTTTTTTAAGGAAACAGGTAGGTGAAACCTTTTCTAAAGATAAAAACTGTATTCTTTTTTCCTTATCAGATCAAATGAAGGAAAAACAATTGTTTACGTTCAAAATCTTTCATGAAGTTTTATCAAAACTTTCATTTTTCTTTGTATGACAGGTGAACTTGCCAGAGTTCATTTCAGTGGGTACCACTGTTCTGACTCTGCTGTGGATAGCTATTCAGAGCATAATGGAATGATTTCCTACAAAATTCTCTCTTCCTTGGAGGGATTTTCCACTGATCACAAGAATGGTGAGTCTGTAAGCATGGTCTATTTCCACTTTTTCAGTGTAAACTGAAAAGTCATATTCCACTTCCTCACTTGTTGCTAAAGATCAGTTCTGGAAATAATTGGTGTCTGAAGTCCACTATGTATTTTGGCTAGATCTGACATTGTTGATGAAGAAATGATAGCATCAAAGACCAGCTCTCAATTTGTCCCTGAACCATGCTCAAAACAGCTACTCACAACATCCATTAGCATAGGTACTATTTCTCTGATGTAGCTTAAAAGAGAAGCTGTTGTACACTTTTCAGTGTTTCAAGGCCTTTCAGCTCATGTATTAAACTGCATTAAATTTGGGTTCATACCTTCTGCTTTTCAAAATAAGTTGAACCTATCATAATGGAGCTTCTCTACAGCTTGGACTGTATGCTTTTTGCAGTACTTGTTATTCAGTTACCCAAAGGGGAATTTAAAAGTTTTCTAATTTGAGAACTCACTGTTCAAAGTACACTGACTTTGTTAGTGGTTAATAGATTTACTGATTTAATTTTTCTGATATAAAGTTGTAATACTCTGAGAGGTAGAAAGATGGTGTGTGTGTGTCTCAATATACATGTGTACATATAATTTTTGCTAGTGTCAGCTTCCGTTGTTGTAGATACTGGAAAAATGATGTGTATCTGTTCAGTATGCAAGTGCATATCGCTTATTTTTTGTTCTTAGGCATTCATGAGGTGAAGTTTTGAGTGCATGTTCATTGAGTGATGCTAACTACAAACACTGAATGTACAAATGTCTCACCCAAATAAAATTATCTATTTTTTACTCAATATTTAACTGACCTTTCTTTTATCCTTACGTAGAGGTTGTTTTTAACAGAGAATAAAAAATAGTAATTGTCACAAAGTTGTCTCTATGGTGCTTAAATAAAAAAACGAAGTGAATGGCTTATGAACGTATTCACATAAGCAAGTTGAACGAAACATGTTGACATATTGCCAAACCTATCTAAAACCTATCAAATATGCCCACAGTGCTGTTACTAGACTGCAAGCAAAAGTGAACTAATGATGTTCAGTAATGAACTTGCACAGCAGAGCTACCCCTAAAGATGAACATGTTATATTTTATTTTGCCTTCTATTTTCTGCAGTTTGCATGTTCAAGCTACTATGAGGAACAGAGAAATTTTTGTCTGTCTGAGTGCAGTATGTGTATTTGATACTGCATGCTTGTGAGCAGGCCTTGGCTTACTGCATTAACTGTGATTTCATAGAGTTACATTTGAGCCATTTTCCAACATGACTGATAAGATTCAGCTTTTGCAATCAGGTTTATATGCCTTAGAGTGTGAACTTTTACAAATTGTATTTTATTTTCACGTTCATTGTTCACTACTGAGGCAGTGGCACAGGGGGGAAAACAATGCCTTTATTCAGGTACTGGTAGCTGCTGTGGACAGTAGCAGTCCTGCTCTGAGCACAGTCACCTCTATAGAGGTACACATAGAAGATATAAATAACCATGCCCTTCAGTTCACAAGAGCACTGTACAATCTCAGCGTGAGTGAGAGTGCCTCAGTAGGAGAAAGCATCCTTGCATTTTCAGTAACAGACTATGACTGGACATGTGAAAATGCATACAATGAGTACTCTATTATTGATGGCAATGCTGAGAACTTATTCAATGTGGAAACAAGTGTCACGGAGTCAGAAACATCCTACAAGCTTGTTGGCAATCTTGTTTTGAACAGTCTTCTTGACACGGAAACTACTGCTTCCTATCGTCTGGTCCTCCTTGCCTCTGATCATGGGAAGCCCTCCTTGAACTCAACTGCTACCGTGCTAATAACTGTACTGGATGTCAACGATAATCCTCCAGAATTTAGCAGCTCAGAGTACCACGTTCACGTCAAAGAAGGCCTCCCTGTCGGTAGCCATGTCACAGAAGTTTTAGCAAATGACCCTGATGCAGGCAGTAATGCAGAGATCACTTATGCTATAACTTCTGGAAATGACAAGCAGTATTTTCAGATGGATGGGAAAACTGGATCTGTGGATTTGATGAAAACTCTGGATTATGAGGATACCACGAAATTTACTTCGCTCATTCAAGGCACAGATGGAAGAGCTGATGTTAAAAAGTGTGGCTTTTTCTGTTGTCCACTTTAGCGTTCTAGATGACAATGACTATGCTCCACTGTTTTTGTTTCCCAGCATGAACTGTATTGTCAGTGAAAACCTGCCCAGCTTTTTTTTGTATGCACTGTCACTGCCCTGGATTTTGATAAAGGCTCCTATGGACATCTCACCTACTCCATCCAGTCTTCATATTTGGCTCAGCGTAAAGCTCCTGGAGATCATGACATGTTTTTCATTGACTCTTTGACAGGAGATATTCATACAAAGCAAACATTTGACTATGAAAGTCAGAATAGGTACTGTCTCATAATCCAAGCAAAAGACAAAGGTGACTTACTGGCCACAATTACAGTTCAGGTAGATATTGAGGGCAGAGATGAGTTTGACCCAGTTTTCTCACAAGATCAGTATTTCTTTAATCTCCCTAGGAAAAATGAAGCAGGCCAGTTGCTTGGCAAGGTGACAGCATCAGATAATGATGGTGAACAGGATGGAGTTGTTTGTTCCTCCCTGCTAAAAACTTCTGCATTCTTTTCTGTAAATCAAAACAGTGGTGGTATTTATTTGACTCAAACTGTTCACCAAAATAGAAATGACAGCAAAAGGAATGATGACACCTTGAAATTGTTGGTAAGGGCTCAGAGCCCAAAAATGTAGCCAAAGTTTGCAGTATGTACTGTTCTGATGAATGTTTCCGATTCTCCTGAAAGTTATCCTTTTGTGTCAACCTACAGTCTGTCCATTAGCCTTTCTGCCTCTCTCATTATTTTCCTGCTGCTTGCCTTGCTGTCAGCGTTATTGCACTTATTCTGAGATATAAGCAGAAAGATGTGATAAACTCTTGTGTGAAAAAAAGAAACATTATCCTTCTCAGCTACTGATGTGAATTTGGCCAGAGAAGATATGGTTCTTAAGGTCTGACAGAAAATCCAAAATACTGAGAGTGGTATGCTTCCCACGGGTGTCATAGCAGATTGGCTGAGCTTGTCAGGAATCAGAGAGAGGAAAGACAATGATGTGCCCTGCAGGCATTCAGGCTTCAGTGGCCACAATTCTGCCAAAGGAGAAACTGCAGAGGATGAAGAAATCAAAAGGATCAATGAACATCCTTGCAGGAAGAGTCCTGGCTCCACACTGAGTGAGCGAGACTCCCGGGTGCCAGATTCAGGGATCCCAAGGGAGTCTGACCACCTTTCCTGCCTGTCTGGGGAAACCAACATTGCGGCTACCACGCAAAGCGTGGAGAGCATACCGGCTGTTCAATGCAAAGGTGGAGAAGCCTGTGATGCAGCCTATCCAAGTAACAAAGTGTTGTCTCAGCCACTTAAAAAAACTGAAATAAGAAGGACATATTGACAGACCTCACAAGAGACTATACCTTAGTATCAGATAGGCAGGACTCTGGGTGTGATTTGCTCGCAACTCTTGGCACCTCTGATGAGGACCTCAGAGGCAGTTACAGCTGGGATTGCTTGCTCAGCTGGGAAACCAGATTTCAGCCTCTCTCCTCAGTCTTCAGTGACATTGCAAAACTGAAAGATGAAAGTGGATGTGTTTTGTAGCCTTCCTAAGGAGAAGCCTTTTGTTTTCCCTCCTCCCTTGGTAACATCAGTAGCTCAACCTGGCATAAGGACAGTACCACCATGGATGCCAAATGTAATATCTGGGCAAGCATTTAAAAAATGCCTTCGTTCTTCCCTTATCCATAGTCTTGGATAGTTTTTCTCCTTCTCTATCTTTGCTTACCATGCAGACACCTACTGCTTCTGCATTAACCTTTGATGGGAGAATGGTAGGAATATATCTTATTTGTCCAAGCCATGAACTTGCAACAGAGGAGGAAATTCAAGTCTAGGTTATTAACTGATGGTAGTATGTGGAAAAAATATATGGCTTGAAATGCATTTTGTGTATTTTAAACAAACAAAACATGCCTGTCAAAACTGGATTACCACTATCTTTTCTGTTCTCATGAGCTGAAATGGTTAATATATAAAATAGCCACAAACTTTGTAACAATCCATCATGGTCTTCACAGAGTATGCTGCCAGTCCATGAGGTTTCTCCTTTTGCAGCTCCCAACAGGTGTGGTTTCCCATTGTAAATCACACAGCTTGGTGCCTGAAAACCAACTTGATCAATTCTAATGTTTTTAACAAAATGTGTTAGTAACAAATTAATGGTAGTAACTGTTTTCTGTGGAATTTTTTTCTGCGGTTGCATTATGAGAGGGTAGAATCATGGAATCATAGAATATCCTGAGTTGGAAGGGACCCACAAGGATCAAGTCCAACCCCTGGCTCCACACAGACCACCCAAAATCAGACTATGTGACTGGGAGTGGTGTCCAAATGCTTCTTGAATTCCAAAAAGCTTGGGGCTGTGCCCACCGCCCTGAGGGGCCTGTTCCATGTCCACCACCCTCTGCTGAAGATCCTTTTTGTAACCCCCACCTGACATTCCTTGATGCAGCTCCATAATTTACCAGCACTGAAGTGAGACTCACAGGTACTCCTTTTTTTCTTCCCTTCTTGAAGATTGGAAAAATGTTAGCTAGCTTCCAGTCACCTGGGACCTTTCCCCATTCCCAAGACAATTGGAAATAATTGAGATGATGTTGGCCAACTCTCATAGTACCTTGGGATGAATCTCACTAGGCCCAA
This sequence comes from Gallus gallus, assembly GCF_016699485.2. Classification (NCBI taxonomy): domain Eukaryota; kingdom Metazoa; phylum Chordata; class Aves; order Galliformes; family Phasianidae; genus Gallus; species Gallus gallus. Next base: position 19,698,573 of record NC_052535.1, on the reverse strand, counting down.
GGACTTGTATGTATCCAGGTGGAGCAGCAAATCACACACAAGTTTGGAGTGGGCAGGGATTTTATTGTTACTGCAGTCACTGTTCTCTAACTCTGGGCACCTAGGGTGCTAGAGCTTATCCCTGATGTTGAAGATGGAGGCAAAGAAAGCATTAAATCTCTGCTTTGACTATGTCTCTGTTTTTAATATGACCATTCTCATCAAGTAACAGACCAATGTTCTCTATGGTCTTCCTTTTGTTGTTAACATATTAAAAAAAAAAAAAAACACCAACCAACAAATAAACTTTCAGTTGTCCCCTTCAGTATTGGCCATCTCCCTATAAAGGCAAATGGCATCACTGTAGTCCCCCTCATGTTGGCTGACCTTGCTTCCAGTGGCCATACACTTTTCACCTAAGCTCTAGAATAAGGTCACTGATCAGTCAAGCTGGCCTTCTGCACCACCTGCTTGAGTTCTGACATTTTGGAATTGCCTGTTTCTGTACTAAGACCCCAGAAAGAAGTGGTACTTTAAAAGTAACCAGGCACTAAAGGGTACTAGAGTGATGTGCAAGTTCAGCAGTTTGGGCCAGCATGTCATGATAGTCTACTTAATAATGGCTCACTCATAGAAACCCTTGGGGAAAAAAAAAAAAAAAAAAAAAAAGAATAATGGTAAGATAAAAGCAACCTCCTTTTTTATTACTAGAGTTAAAATAACTATCTGTTGTCTTTCTGTCCTATTACAGAAGATGGAGAAGATGGCATGTTCTCCAAGCAGCTGTAGGATAGGACAGTGTCACAATTGAGGTCTTCTATGCCTACATGCTGTTCTTCGGTGCTGTTATGGGCACATCTTTGCAAGACCAGATATTTGGCCTTCTTTGCTGTATGTATCATACATACCACATTTTGTGTATATATATCCAGTCATGTACACATATATATACTGCTGTGTATGCTTGTATATTGTATCAGACTAATAAAATAGAAATCACGTCTGGAGTAACTTTGGCTTCTCTTCGGTGTATATTTAAAAGTCTTCGCTTCTTTTGCACTGTGCATATAAAAGCTGGGCTCTAGGGAAGAGTAGTTGGTGCCTGGGAATCTGCTAGAAGTTGGACATATACAGAAGTGTATGTTGTTCAAGTAACAGCTGGAGGAAATGAATACAGTGTTGTTAGACTGAATGATTACATGGGACCTATGTCAGTTATTTCCTCAGTCACATCAGTCATGATCCTTACTGTTTTACAATCTGTGGTTGTAGCGGAAGTGCTAAGTCACAGCCTGAACCAGTGACTGAGCACCTGGTGGGAAGGCAATGCCAACCTAGGGGAGCTCAGGTGCATGCAATGCACCTGACTGATGGAAGGGGTGGAGCCAGGATCCACCCCTTCCCAGACCTCATTTAAGGGTTGGTAGTGGAGATGAGGGTGTCTCTTGCTGGTGATCCCAGCTTACTTCAGGTATTCTAATGGTAAACTGTTCTTTTCCTTTGTTTCTGCAGGTGCTGCATTTGGGCTTGTTCTTATTTGTTGTAGCAGAAGACTTTGCCACCCTGCTATTATTGTGGTACTTTTCCATCCTATTATAGCATTACAGTGGTTTCATAGCCGGTCTTTGAATATGATCCTGCTTCCATAGGCATACCTGCACTGTACAAATGTTTAATACACTCCTTGCTGCTGTGCAAGAGTGCTTCTTTTAAAGGTGTAGTTTTGTTATACTGCCACGGCTGAAAAAGTCAGCATAGCAAAGTGATTTATCAGAATCAACAGATCTCACTAAGAAGGAGAGAGGAAGATAAATTTTATAGTCCAGTGAAAACCTGTGTCAGAAAGGAAAAGGAGAGGAGTCATTCCCAGTTCATATCCAAACATGGAGAATCGGTTTGAGGCCATTGTTTCAGTATGAATTGAGCCATCAGATTGGGAACCAGACTTGTGCAGTAAAACTTCTTAGAACCTCTGTCTGAAGAAGGCAATATGCTTTCACATTTTTATGTGGTTGTAGGATGCATATGTGGTTATTGAAGTTCCAACTTTTCTTGATGAGCTTTCAGAGTGGCTTGTTCTGACTACTTTTGATGCAGTTATTTTTGCAATTGAATGGGTTATAGAAACTTTTTAGTGACATTTCAGTGGGAAACTTGTGTACATGGAAAAGCAACTGTACTATGGTAGCATCGATATGTAATAGTTTGATAGCTCAATCTAATAGTGTTTGTTTTTTTTTTTTTTTTAGAACTTAAGTTCTGTGGGTAATGTTCATAGAAGGTTATTTTCTACCTGTTAAAATTATGCTATCTACAACCCTTTTGGTGTTGACTTAACAACTTGAATTGTAATTTTGAATGAGAAGTGTCTGTTGTGATGTTCAGTTATGTGTGATTGTAGTTTTGGGAGGCAGTCATGGCACAGAGAACTAACTCTTCTGTACAGTCATCATCTTAACTGCTTTTAGTTTCGCGCAGTCCTGGTCAAGTGGCGGCTTCTTCTCTGAGCAGGAGCGAGAAACGTGCTATCCTGATAGAGATCATCTTTGCAGCGGGTGTTTGGTGGAGGAGGAAGTTCTTCACAAAGCAAAATGGTGTATTCTTCACTTTCATGATTATAAAGTAGTATCTCAGGCTTTGTTTTGTGTATAGATTCTGGATTAATGAATAGCTTTTAATTCACTAATGCTGCTGTTGCAAATGAAATATTAGTGTTAGAGATCTTGAAAGTATGCAGTCATAATTTCTACGAGATGTAGACCTCACCCATGTTAATCTCTGCTTGCTACAATTCTGCTTGAAAAGTAAGCAAATCCTGTTTCTGTCTGTCCTTTTTGCTCCTTCAAATATATTTTGATGCCTCACTGGAAGACTTAGTATACTTGCATCCAGTTTCTCATACACACAAATTAAACAATGTATGTTCTGTGTTCCTCTTAAGTGTTATGAGACTCTTCCTTGCCTGTATGTGTATTAACTCATTCTGTATCTAACAGGAAACAAATTTACTTGAAATACTGTTTTGTATATTGTCAAGCTTTAAAAAGTGACTGTTGAAATGAGTGTTTGCAATAAATTGCATAGTTCTTTTAACCTTACTGGTTTTTTTTCCTAAGTAAACAGTATATAACATCCATAATTTACCATGAGTTTAGTATTAGCTTGCATTGAAAGGGCTGTTACTGTGCAATTCTGCATACCAGTTTTAGCACTTCATAGAAGGTACGGAACTTGTTAGTGGAAAATCATATTAAGCTCAAAATGCGTAAGCTGTAAAAGACAGTTGTCTTTTCTGGAATTTTGGCTGTCTGCCTTCTGGATTTCTTGTTGGCAGCCTTGAAGACGCTGGTGTAAATCACTACCAAATGGATTTCCCAATTCCATCTACCAGTAGTAATCATTACACTGATATTTAAGCAGATTCCTGGGCAAAGAGGAGAAACTTTTTTGGGGTATCCATCATGCAGGGATTATAAATCATAGAATCACGCAGGTTGAAAAAGACCTTAAAGATCATCAAGTCCAACCATGACCTAACCATACTACCCTAACTAACAACCCTCTGCTAAATCATGTCTCTGAGTACCACATCCAAACAGTTTTTAAACGCATCCAGGGATGGTGACTCAACCACCTTCCTGGGAAGCCTATTCCAGTGCTTAACAACCCTTTCTCTAAAGAAGTTTTTCCTGATATCCAACCTAAACTTACCCTGGTGCAGCTTGAGGCCGTTTCAGCTCATCCTGCTACCAGTGAGAAGAGACCAACCCCGCTCTTGCTGTAAGCACCTTTCAGATATTGGAAGAGAGCAATAAGGTCTCCCCTCAGCCTCCTTTTCCCCAGACTAAACAGCTCCAGTTCCCTCAGCCTTTCCTCCTAGGGCATGTTCTCCAAGCCCTTCACAAGCCTTGTTGCCCTTCTTTGGACCTGCTCCAGCACCTCCATGTCCTTTCTGTACTGAGGTGCCCAGAACTGAACACAGTACTTGAGGTGAGGCCTCACCAATGCTGAGTACTTCCCTAGTCCTGCTTGCCACACCACTCCTGATACAAGCCAGGATGCCACTGGCCCTCTTGGCCACCTGGGCACGCTGCTGGCTCACATTCAGCTGACTGTCCATCAGTACACCAAGGACCCTTTCTATTAGGCAGCTTTCCAGCTACTCCTCCCCAACCCTGTATGGTTGCTTGGGGTTGTAGTGACTGAAATGCAGGACCTGACGCTTGGCCCTATTGAAACTCATACAGTTTGCCTTGGCCCATCAATCCAGTCTATCCAGGTTCCTCTGTAGTGCCCTTCTCCCCTCAGGCAGATCAACACTCCCTCCCAACTTGGTGTTGTCTGCAAACTTACTGAGGGTGTGCGCTCAATCCCCTCATCAAGTCCATTAATAAAGATGTTAAACAGAAGTGGCCTCAGTACTGAGCCCTGGGGGACACCTGTTTTCTAAAGCAATATGAAAAACCCCTGGTTAACTACATGTGTCCATGTTTAGTTTGTAGTTTTTCAGCTGAAGACAGAAGTTGTTTCTATTACAGTTCCAGATGGGGAAAAAAAAAAAGAAATTCAGATAAAAATGAACCTTGTTGCGAAGTCTTTCGCATTACTCATTCCTACTATCATTTATATTTAGTTGCTATCAATTCTCTGTGCTTTCTGTCATTTTTCTTTAACTGCTGTGTAGTTGAGCATACTTCAGGAAGCAGTGTGGGAACATTAGACATTCTCTTCGGTCAGTGCTGACAGTGTGTGTGGTCTGCGTCACTCCTTGAAAACCAGACCCTTTGATGGAAGGATGTAGAGGGATCGTTGTAAAAGAGGGAAGTGGCACAGAATTCGTAAGCATGGAGAGTGATTTTTTTTTCTCTCCTAAATTCCAGTAAAAACACTAATTGGAATAGGAGGCACATGTGACTGTTATGAAATATTGTGTAATGGGAGGTTTATGTTTAGAATTCGGCTTAGTCTGTGGATGAAGTGGCTTTACAGCTTTTTGTCTCTATTTTCTGGCACAACAGAACCAACTCACTGTGGCAATATGTGTCTCAGTTAACTGTCAATGATCCGGCTGGAATAACTAAGGTGTTGCAAAATCAAATTGAGTAACCTTCTGGGTCTTGCACAGCTGTTAGTTCTGCTAGCTGTTCACCATCACATATACAAGCCTAATATGTATTCAGTCTGAGTGTGGATTTGTATGTTCAGATCATATTGAATAGATCTGCAGTCTGGCATACAAATCCTCTTGCTGGCTTTGAAAATTTTACCATAAACACAGAAAATATTTTTAAAACGTTGGAAAAAGTATGGATATCTAGGCAAAAGAAGGGGCCTTACGGAAAGGAAAATTGATAGAACCGTCTGATTTAGACTCACACTTTACTTTGCAGCTAGGGCTATTATTCATTAAAAATAATTAAAAAAAAAAAAGTCAGATTGCTTTTCTTCTAAAATATATGAAATGTAATGGAGGGCCATCTATAAGGAATGCAGGAAGGCATCAGGGCACTCTAGAATTGTGAAATGGTTCTGTTTTTTGAACTGTATGTGCTACTTCAGCAAGGTAGAAAATACCAAATCCTTTAGCTAATTATAGTCACATTAATCAAAGTTTCTTTATTGTTTATTTGTTTGACTGACCCAAACAGGTCTTACGCCTGATGAAACATTAGTTGCCAAACAACATGCCTGAAAATGCAGGCTGTGTAGTAAAAGACTGAGATGATACGCTGTCATATTCAAAACTGCAGTTGAAAATCTCATTACAATTAGAAAACGCAAATCCCTAATATGTTAAAAACAAAGGATTGCAACACTATAAAACTGTGTTTTAAAATATCAGCCCTGTCTGTGTAAGCTTATCCACTTGAAAATAATCTTAAACACTTCTGAAGCACAGAGTATTTAACTCAACCTGAGTTGCCTGCCCTAAAACTACATGTAAATTGCTTATGAAAAGCTGTCATTAATCTTAGAAAATGGAAGCTGATCGGTGTGCTGTAAGAGCTGGTCAGCCAGCAACAGATGTTACATAAAGCAGCACTTGAGAATTGTTAGGGCTAGATGATGCCCACTCACCAGCTCAGCTTGGAGGAATGTTTAGCTATTACTTATGGGTACGCACTGCATTTGGTTGAAAACTTTCAGATGGGAAATTCAATAGAGTTTATAAAATGGCTTTACTGGTGCCATATCTGAAAGAAGAGAGTAGTGAATCAAGCCTGCTTGCACTGACCTCCAAATTTCTGTGCTGAGCCTTGTTTAGCTGGGAATAGACACATTTCCAGCATCTCCCTTTAAACAAACTGTAGGGTTCACTTAATTTCAAAAGATTTTAAAATGCTGGGTTCTGATCCAACACCCTAAGACTTCCACTGATTTCAATGGGCCTAAATGAAAAATACACCTGAAAGAAATGGACAACATGTGTGTCTTCCTGGTACTCTAAGAAGAGTCCCTGGCAGTGGAGAGTGGGCTCCCTGGTGTACAGGGCAGTAAAGCAGTGGGAAGGAGTATTGAAAAAAGGGAAATCAAGATCCTGGAAAACAGAATAGAACCAGCATGTGGTAGGGGAGATCTGGAGGAGAGTTTCCTCTGCTTTGTGGTGATTGATGCAAGCCTTGCTTTATATACTTATGCTGGAGTGCCTTTTACACAAGTCTGAGAAGGTCTGTAAAGAAGAGGTCACCTTACTGTTTCATCATTCTACTGCTATGTAAAATATATTCTGTTGGCTGATTTGCTACTGCTTTTACGTAAAGTATAGAATAAGCATGCCTTCCATAGCAATTCCTTTGCTTGTCTTTATACCATAAGCACTTTACCTGAGGCCAAGTGCTGTGTAGAATTAGTAATTAGTCTTCGAAATTACGCTAGCAACTGTTAACGTGACAGGAGCAGGAAAAGGATTGGAGTTTGTTGAATGGATTGTTGGTTGGTGTTAGCATTTTGGTTTCTTTTTAATTGTTTTGAGAAGTGAATGTGTTTGTTTTCAGTCTTGTTTTTAGGCTTACCTGAATAGTCATACAACTTCTGCAGCCTGAATTTTTGGCATCTCTGATGCTATTGGAACAACTTGTGCTCTTGGCTGACCATATATTCACTGGATGGAAATTGATAAGAAGTTTCCACAGCCTACTTGGTTCTCTGGCAGCAAAATGGCAGAAAACTACATGTAACTTAATTGCTGGATATCCACTGTACTGGATCGGTGACATGTTTGAACTCCCACAGTTTTTTTTTTCCAGAATTTTTCCATTCCCATATGCATGATTTTCATCTACCGTACGTTTCTTGTAACTTTGTTTTAACAACTAAAAATTGGAAATTCTGATTTCCTCCTCCCTCCTCAGTCAGTTAAGGTGTGAAATCAAGTTGCTAGTGTTTCCTGTTAAACCAACATGATATGTTCCATCATTATACTTAGACCATGGGGATAGAGTAAGAGAAAACCCTCTATTAACAGTTTCTGGATGGGGTTTAATGAGATTATTATGACTTAAATATAACTACTTAATTTATACCATACAAACAAAAAGAAACAAGGAAACGTGATTACTGTAATTAACATAAAAATTAAATGATAAAGAGGACATCTGAATAATTAAAGTTTAAAACATTAGACTGAGTTAAAGGCACATCCAGTCTTTCTGATTGCCTGAGATATTAACTGCTTGGGGAAGTTGAAAAGCTGCGTGGAGCCAGGAGTTGGACTCTATCCTTGTAAGTCCCTTCTGACTCAGGATGTTCTATGATTCTAGGTCCTGTGATAGTCTGGAGTACTAAGGAGTATGCATCAGTCCCATGTTACAGCACTTCATTTTTTAGTAATGATAATGTTACAGTGCAACCTACTGTAGGGAATGTGCTTTAACAGGGAGGTTGGACAAGATGATCTGCAGAGGCCCATTCCAACCCCTATAATTCTGTGAATTTGTGAAATGAATTTTTATTCTGGTAAGTGACTAGGATATTATAGAATGCTAGACTGTAGTAAACAAAACAAGCTTGCATCTGTGATCATGAGTTAGTTATGTTTCGGTTAAAAAATAACTGTTCAGATAAAAGGAAGAAATGGGTATATATTTAAAATGGTCTGCTTAACAGTATCTAGCCAGCAGGGAGAACCAAAGTAGTTCTGAATGAGCTCGTCTAAATATCTTGTTGTGCTGCTGCATGCTTTGCTCCAGCTAACTTATTCAAAGTATATTAGTTCAAGTGGAACATCACACTGTCATAGCTACACTGCCCAATATAGCTTTGATCAGACTCCCTACTGCATCATGTAAGATATATTCCAGGATTACTGACTTCAAAGAACAAACTTTCATAGATAAGAGGTGAAGACATATTCTGACAGCATTTGGACTGCTGTCTCAAAGAAGAGGAAATTTATAATTTGTCAGGCCAAAGATGTGAACATTCTCTATGACTGTCTGGATAGCGAAGACTATGTAGGGAAAGGAAATTGGCTGTCCAGTAAGGATTGTTTGTGTTTTGAAGGGCACAAAGGACTGCAAAAATAAGTGGATAGACTGGAGAAAATTAAAACAAACTTCCAAAGATTCTTTGCTGACTAAAAGGAAGAAAAGAAATAGGATCACTGGAAATCAGGTAGAGATTAAAAGTCATCACCCCTGGCTTAAGTAAAAGCATGTGTGACCTTAATTTGTGGTAAAACTAGTGATGTTGACCATGGAAGAATGACAGGATGGAGCAAATAGTAAGGGCAGGGAAGGAAATGGGACAACACATAAGGTGGGAGCATACCTCAGAGATATTAACATGATCAAACAGGAGGGAAAGAATAGTCCTTGGCCTAGGATAGAGGAAGACTATACGTGTGTATGTGTGAAACTCTATGCCCAGTAGCATAGTGAGGCATGGTATTTGAAGTTTCAAGGAAGGGATGAGAGAATGCCACTAGACAATGTTGGTGGACTTCCCTTAGCAAAGAAGGGGAAAATACATTGTTTTGCACATCCCTGGACTCTGTTTAGTTACCTTCTCAAGATTAGAATCATGACACAGATGTATTAGGATTGTGCATGGGTTTCCAAAGTAGATAATGTACTGAAATCCACAGTCTTTCAGAAGATAACTCAGTAAATATATTCAATGGAATTCACGTGTTTGAGTTTCAGAAAAGTGTTTAACACAGTGTCAACTAAGAATTTATTCTAGAGTTGCAACATTGTACGCTTACTGCAGAGTACTGTGCCATATGTACAGTGCAGTGGGGAGATCACCGCAGAAGAGGCAGCAAAGGGTTATCTTTAAAAAGGGAAGAACAGCACTGGAGTGAGATCACTGGTGGACATCTTTGCAGATAGGTTTTCTGTGTTATGTAATGTTTGCATCACTGTTGTTAGTGGAAAACAAGATTGATTGGAATAGAGATTGATCATTTTATTAGAGGAAATTTGGATTAATTTAATTTTTGAATTTGTTAACCTTCATTTTCCTGTTATTCATACTATTCTGTAATACCTTATTCTGCTCTTGGTTAAAAAACAACTGCATTTCTGGTATTATTGCTCACCATATAGCAACTCTATTTTAATCTCTTTTATTCATCTGCAAAAAATATTGATTTTTCTCTACTCTCACATCATGAGTCAATCCCTGTAGTTCCTTAATTATTTTGGTGGCACTCCTCTGAACCTATTTTTTTTAACATCTTGAAATGAATCCAATTGTTATTCCAGTATTTTGCAAAACCAAAAGAAAAACTGCAACTTAACATTTATAGGTCTGAGTTATTTGCAAGTAGTTCTGATTTGATTCTTGAAAGAAAAATATCCTGGCTGTTGATTCATCCTTATTTGTCCTCATCTGTGTTCTCTCAGTAGCATCTTCACACTTATGAATTGGATAATTCTTATTCCTAAACAGTGTTAGAGGCTCTTCGTGTTACTCCAGTTATACAAACCAGAAATATACGATTAATGCTTGAATTGTTACTGTCTCACACAGTTGTATTTGAAAAAAGAACTTACCTAGCATTGCACAATACAAATGCAAAAGAGAATGTGCTGAGATAGTGGTGTCCAAGATGCTGAAAACTGACACAGATGTCAGTATTCTTAAAGGCACTGTAACTCAGAACTCTGTTTAATCCATTAAGCTATCTAGAATTGCCATTTCTTGATGTGAATATTGGATCAGTAGAGTTGTTTAAAAAATTGCCCAGGAATTCAAATACTTAAAAATATTTTGTTTGAAGTTTCATCAAGGTATTTTGAAATGTGGTAGAGATGATCACGTTTAATAAATAACTTGTAGCAATTCAAAGGCAGGCACTTTTTATTTAAGCATTCAATTGCATGATTCTACATCTTTTTCTTCTTCTGTTTGCCCTACCTCTGTTCTCCTACCCAGTATCTATTTCTGCTAGAATTGTTTTGGGAATGGAACACAGATGGATGAGTAGCAGTCAGATGGCTGAAAGCACTGTTTTCCATTAAATGTTACATTACAGTAATCTTCTCAATTTTAGAGAGATGAAAGGAAAAAGGGTACATATATGGGATATGTATAAACAGTGTAACATTCCAGAGTATGATCCAAAATGTTTGGCAGTGTGTATTTGGAAAGGTGCACTATTTGAGTGGAGATGATATGAGTAAATTCCGTAAGTCATCTCCAACAAGCAGCAATAAATCATTTTAGGGTATTTCACACCACAGTGTGCTCCATAGATGCTTGATATCTTACGGCAGCTTATTCATAAAATATTTCAGTAAGTTTTAAAGTTTTATAGTTTCTATTTTTGTCACTAAAACAACCTCAATTAATGCTACGATTCCAACTATAAAGAATTCTGAAAGGAAAGAAACTTAGAGTCTTCTAACTGCGTTATTTATAAAAATGATCTGCAGAATTTTTGACACAGTGCTTAAAGGGCAATATTTCATGATAGATGTTTTAACCTCAGATACTTGGGTGGAAGAGTTTTCTGTTTTTTAGTGGATTTGAATCTCTTGTTTGCAACGTAGGAGAGTCATTAAGCTTATTAGTAGCTTTTGTTTGGAGCAAGGTAATTTTGAAGGGGAGATCTATAGTTCTTGTGTGGAGAGAAGTATCCACTGTTTTTGACTGGATTATTTTTAAGGCAACTGTTAGAAACCTGTTAGAAACTGAGGAGAGGAGGATTTATTATTTAATAATGCAGTGAAAAAGGATTAACAGAGCAAAATGCAGGTTAAGCAACTGAAGAACAAGATAAAATACTATTTCATTTGGTAAGTCAGTGTGTTAGTCCAGCACAGAAATCCTGCTAACAACTCTGGCTATGTAAAAAAAAAAAACAGTTCTATCTCCAACACAGCTTAGCTTTCTGTATATGAGTTGTCCTCCATGCTACATAATTCCATCAGGTGCGTACACACTGGGAGAGGTTGTTCTGCAGCAAAATACCAAGTAGAACTGGGGTTTTGTGGAGTGGGCAGGGAAGGTTTTTTGAGGGGAAAAACAGAAGTGCAAGATAAAAAGATTAAAGAGAACGCCTTATGCTATGATCAAGAGAACTCTGGGCTGGAAAGTTGGTGTTCCTTGGGAAAATGGCTCCTTATTCACAGGGACAGTGGTCTGTCTCATTCAAATCCTGCATCAGTGAAACCATGTGGATCCCAAGTTCCTTGCTGAAAGTCTGCAGTGCCATCTGTGGCTCAAAGGCTGAATCAGATCTCTGGATCTTATGTATCCATGGTTAACCTAAAATCTGTATGGTATTGTATGGCAATTTTGTGGAAATTCTGGAGGAAACACTTCAAAAATAACAGTACTATCCCCCCTCCAGGAACTTTCCCTAGTGGCTTTCTTGTTGTTTTGAATACTTTGCTAGTGCCTTAGCTGGTTTTTTTTGTTTTTTTTTTTTTTCCTATGGATTTTCCTTCTGGGCAGAATGCTGTAGTACAAACACAATAAGAACAATCCCTTTCCTGGGACGCCTTTCAAATCTGTTTCAGTGGTGAGGCACAGTAAAGTCCCACTCTTTTGTTAATCTCTAGTATCTTTTCAGTTTCTTGGCAGCACCCATAACATTTCCCTCTTTTTTTTTTTTTTTTTTTTAATATCTGCAAAAATGAAACTGAATTTAGCCATCTGGGAATAATTCAACTGAATCCAGTTTTCCCCAGGGCTTCAGTAGGAATTCTCACACAGGATCATTCTCTCAGATACATGGAAGATTGCTTAAAATATGAAAATTACATCAGTTTATGCTTCCCTCTGCAAGAAATCTGTAGCTTATTATCATTTTCATAAACCCACTAAACAGAAGTTAAGGCTTATGAATCAGAAATAACTTTAACAAGACACTGTGGAAGATGCTGAGGAAGGCGAGGGAAGTGTACTATGGGAGCAGAAACTGGCTGTGGTTGAAATGCCTCTAGAGGCATGTACTTGTTTGGTTTCACATTTAGTTCCAGGCAATGTAGCTCAGTGTAGATTGAAGAATTTAAAGAATTCCCTGTTGGCTTTCACCAAAGGAAAAATAAGTCTTTAACTTCTTTCGTTTCCTTCTCTTTCTTTTATTTTAGGTGTTCCAAATGGTTTTCTCACTTTTTTGTCTTCCGATTCCTCAAGTATTTCAGCATTGTAAAATCACTGTCAGTACTTAAGCTACCCTGAAGAGCAGAGTGTCGGAATCTTTTCTCTGTTGCATTCTCATAAATGTTAAATAGTTCCTGCCATTTTCGCAAAGCACAGGCAAAACAGAGTACAGTTCAGGGAATAACTCTGTTTGACAGTGGCTGCTGAAGAGCCAACCTGGTGATCTCTCCAGGAGAAAGCTGGAGGCTGGACAAAGAGATATTAACAAAAAAAAAAAAAAAAAAAAAAGGAAGTGAGCTGAATGTTGTCCCAGATTCTGTGGTTGTCAGATGGCTTGGCTCAAGGGTCAGGATTCTTTTTTTGGTCAAGTCCTCAAATTGTAGCTCAGAACTTTAAGCCAGGTTCTACAATTTCTGTCTTCGGAATGTACTTTGTTCTCCAGTGGCTCCTGAGGTGATCCACCCACTGCTAGGACTGACTTGAAAGCATCAATCCAGTCTTCCTGGGATCAAAGGCAACCCATCAAAATGAGAAAGCATCTGAGGATAAATTCCTTATTTTGCATCTTGCTGCTTACGATCCTGCCCTGTTATTGTAAAACCATTTAACACAGGTTCAAAGTCTTTCTGTGGCAAGTGACAAAAATTAAGAACTTGGCCAGTGGGAATAGTTGCCCATAAACGCGAAGGTAATTTATGGTTTCTAATGCAAACTGCTATATTTCATTGCCAAAGGATTTTAAAGCTGGCTTTTCTCTCAGGTTTGGTTGGTTCTTGCTGAGGTGCTTCAGAGTATGCTAGTCTTTCCTATGCTAATAATCAGAGATTGACTAACTCAACATTAAAGTATCTGTGGGATGTTTTGGAAAGTACACAGAAGTTGCTTATTTTGTACCAGATGCTTCAGTCTGGCACGTTGCTAAAATTAATAGGGAAAGTAGTTTGGAATTCCGAAGGAAATAGAAATTGTTATGGGTTATCTATTTGTATTTATATTAGCAGGTTTTATGCAATTATAGCTGCATCTTTGCAAAGGGTTGTAACTTGTGAAGCGGTCAAAACTTAGATTTCACAGAATTAAAGAAATCTTCTTAAGCCTCAAGCCTACTCCTAGCCATCCATAAGAGCTTTTTAAGTATTTAAAGTAATTGCAGCATTATGTTCTTGTATAATCTTCCATGTGCACCTGCCAAATCTTTCATGTACACTTTATTTTTTGAAAGAGTTCAGAATGTGGCATTGTGAGCTTTCACGAAGGACAAAATAAATAGATCGCTCTAGAAGAACAGATGAGCTTGAGGGGAGAGGAAGCATGTGCAAGGGCTGCTCCAAAAATAATGCCTCTTATTTTTAATCTGTTGGACCATAACGTCAGAGGTGGATGTTGATGGTATGGCAGTAAAGGTTGAGCCTCTCTTACATGTTGTTGCCATGTGACAGATGGCAGCAGAGGGACAGTCTGACAAAACGGTGTCTGACATGGAAGCGTGTATGAAGCAGAGGTGTGGTACTGAATTTTTCCATGCAGAAAATGTGTTGACATTCATTAACACAGTGGATCACTTCCACTGGTGCAGATTTTTTACAAGTGCGCCATGCAGGCTCTTGTTCATTGCTGATGAAAATGCTTAGCTCATGGTGGTGTCTATGTTGCAAAGAAGAAAAACAGACTTTTAATTGGATTCATTTTGCTTATCTAACCAGTTGGCTTCTAACGTAAAGCTGTTCCAATAATCATTTTGCTTATCAATGAAACAAGTTGCCTCCAAACTAATGTATCTATGTAAATATATATATATAATATTATATATGCATATCATATATATATGCATATTATATTTATAAAATATTATATATGCATATTATATATATATGCATATATATATATATATGCATAGATGTGCTTGTATACTGTATTTTTAAAAGTTTAGAAACTTCCTGCATTGTATACTTGTGGAAGCAAAGTCCATCAAGGGCTCTTAATAAAATGACATTTCTTCTGGCTCAGAAAATCCTTTAGCCACAAATGGCTGGAGTTTGGGAGCGTGTTCTGGAAAAACTAGAGTTCCTGTATTAGATGAACCTGTTATCCAGTACCCTCTACTGTTGGTGAGCAAAACAAAAGCTGGGTGAAGAGAAAATTCCTACAAGAAGATTGTATTTTGGCTTCCTTGTCCTGAATTTCATGGAGAAAGAAGAGTTTAGCCCTCCCTGCTTCTCAGTGAAATGCCCCACATGCTTTGAGCTCTGTGCTCTTGAGGTAGGTGGATACAAGTACTTTTCAGTGAGCTCCTGCCCAGGTTGGCTGGAGAAGCATCCCGCCTTCCCGAGGCTGTGTGAAGACAGGAAGCTGGGGCTGGTTCTTCAGTTTGCGGCTGACTGCAGCATTGAATGACTTCACGCTGTTAATCCCACTGGGTTAGCCGCAGTGGATGAAGCCAAGCATAAAGATATAGCACTGAAGTTAATATCAAGCAAATACAGGAGCTGACAGATAGAAGAGGCAAGTAGGTGATGCTTTTATCCCCATTGATGGCAAATTGCCCACCACTAATGCAGTAGTCCTGTAGGTTAAACCACAAGTCTAAATAATTAGATGTCAGGAGTTTTGAAAATGCTACCTGAGAATGGGCTGGCCTTTAAATGTGGGTGAGTTTTATGTCGTCAATGATAAATGAATGTCCCGAGTGACTCATATAAATGTAAATATTAAGTCAATATTGAAGTGGAGACAGCTGGCATCATCACTGTGGGCTTGTTGGCCTACCTGAAGAAAACACTGGGAAAAGGCTGAGGTGTGAATCAAGAGGGAATTAAACAGTAGTAAAGTGCATAATGCCAGTTCACAGGGACTAAGACAGATTTATTAAAGTGAGGGAAACGAGAATTTTCCAATTTAATTCGATAGAGATTTGTAGAGGGTGTGAATTCACCTTCTAATTATTTCTGTACTGATGTGAGGTCCTTAGACCCTGGAAAGTACATTAATTTTCTTCCCCCTATACTTTAGTTTTTCAGAGTCTTTATGACCTAGTCAATGAAATAAACAAGATCAGATCTTGGGCAAATGTAGTTTCCTATCTTTAATTAAAGGCCTGAAACCTTAAATTCCAGTTTACTCAAAGACTAGTAGTCAAGGGACGTGCATGTTATAGAGACTTTCTTCTTCAGTATGGCACTCCATCTTAGCACAGTGTTGGCGTTGTTTGTCGTAGCACAGAGTGATGCAGAGAAAGAGCTGGGAATTGTGGTAGCTAGTGGCCGAACTCAAGCTCCTTGTACAATGCTTTGGCTAAAAAGGTGAGTTGAGCCTTCAGACTTACATCCGTAGTCAGGAGATGTTATGTGGTGTGGAGACACACTTGTGTTTGTACTTGGTACAGTGACTGCTGCACAAATTTGGTCTGTTTCTGGCACTCATTAGGCAAGAGTGTGTTGAATATGGGTTGGATAGAAGTGATCAATAAGAGTGACTATAGCATTAAGTGATGCTCATTTAAGCATTGCAATGTCATACTTGTTTCCTTCTGCTGAAGTTGTGCCATTGAAGATCAAAAAATGCAGATCTGTTCAGATTAAGTCTTATGAAAGTGAGCCTTGCTCTGTAAGCTGCTGATCAGAGCCTTTATCTCCAAATTGCTGAATTTCAATATGGAAGCACTAAAAGGAAGCGGTAGCTTGACCCCATTTAACAGGTGAGAGGTTGCCTCTGCTGGCATGAGAAGTATAGCCAAGACAGCATTAAAAAAACCTTTGTGTACAAGATATTTAATGAGATAAAAGAAGTTCAAGACATGCAAGCCATCTCATGCAGGTAAAAGTAGACTCAACTCCAGGAAAACCTTAGAGCATAGGCACTCCTGTTCAGAGCACAGTGCCTATGCAGTGATCATAAGCTCCCTGTTTTGAGTGTTACCACTTTGCCTTTGAACTCTCCTCTTGTGATCCATCTGGTTTAGGTTGTGTTGGTGCTTCATAGCTGCAAATCACACTAATAAGGCATTTCTAACACTGCAGTAAAGAGGACGAATAATTGTCTCTGACTGCCTGAATAGCAGAAATGCTAAGACAATAAGCTTTTCATTTTGATAGGGAAAAAAAAAAAAAAAAGAGTTGAAGAAGATTCAGTGAATTGAGTCATTGTAAAACCACCACCAAAAATGAATTTGAGAGATGAATAAAAGCTTTTATAAAATTTATTTTTAAAAGGTTCTGGGTACAGCATGAAACAAAGCACTTCATTTTAATGAAAAATCAAAATATTTAAGCTCTTCTGAAATGTTTGAATGTTTTTGGCCAAAAAAAAAAAAATATATGTATCAGCCAGAATACAGAGAAATTTGGTAGAATTAAATAAGCATTTTTCAGAGGAAAAATGTTTCTTCCAAAAAAAAGTCACTGTTCTCTAGTCAACAGAACAAGCCAAGTAAATTTATTAATCTGTTATGTAAGACTACAGAAAGACCCACCAAAGAATGACATTCCCTCTTGACCATATCCGTTCCATCTGATCAAAAATCCAAGAAAGGTCTTAGGATGTGATAACAAACTACAGACTTCAAGGTTATTTTTCCCCTTCTTTCCCTAAAAATAATTGAGTTAGGCAGCTTAATCCAAGTGGTCCAATTTTCAGGAGTATGAAATGCATCTACTGATCTGCAAAATTTCTGTGTTTTCATCATTGCTTTTGTTTGTTGCCCTGGAGCCCAGCAAGCTATCTGGATATCTGACCGTTGAATGGGCTGTTCAGGATTACAGTATGTAGCTGCTTGGCTTTTCCATGTGGCCAGCTCATTGGGCCTGCGTTCAAGTCCTTCAGCTGGCTCCAGTCTTCCCTGACACTGATGAACTAACTCCCAGCTACATCTGGAGGTTGAATTTCAGTCTCAGAGCCACCACAATAGCTGTGACAGTGCTGGCTGTCAGGCACAGCTGAATTGTATGACAACCTTTGAGCAAGAGTCTGGTAGGGCACAAGAACCCAGAAGAGAAAAGGCAGGCATAGAGAGCGTCTTTCCTTAGGAAACAGCAAAATATCCTAGGCCTCCTGAGCTGCTGTTCACAAAACTTGTCTCCAGCCTTCTTGTCAATATTGCTGCTCCCCATCCAGTTGCTCTCTCGCTCCAGTTCCTCTCAACCAGGTTTTCCTCAAAAAAAGAAACAAAGACAGATCATAGAAAGGCCCTAGTGGATTTCAGTAATTTAAACAAGGTGCTGGGATTTTCTTTATGATTACGGACAGCATTAGAAATCTTAAAGTAGACTGTGGAGAGTTTGGGAAAAGAAACAGTATTTTAAAAAGTAAAAATCTTGCATCTAGAAGTCTGTCCTTTCCTCAGATGTGGCTGCTGTTCAAGCACAGAGGCATCTCTCAAGGAACTGCCAGATATATCAATGTCTCTCTACAAATTAACAAAGTGGAGCTGTCAATTATTTAAAAATGTAGATGCAGCAAGCAGTTGGCTGTGTCTGGTATTCCTCACAAAGAGGGGTGCCAGAATTTCACTGGCAAAACACTTCAGCTAAGTGATCTCAGATGAAAAAATGACAGCTTCTGCTAATAAACAGTCAGGGCTATGAGTATAAACATTCATCAGTAGTCCTAGAGTGGAGGGATCGTGGTAGTATCTGGCTTTGCAGAGACTGTTGTGCTCTTTGCACCCTTGTGCGCATGTATTCCAGTCTTAATCTGGGACAGTTACTGGAACTGGAATGTACACAATAAAAAGAAAGAGCAAAGGGCATCTGCTCTTCAGAGCACAGCTCAAATGCCTTGGCCATTTCCTCCCAAAGTGCTATAGCTTTGTTCCAGCAGCAGCTACAGGAAGGTTCAGCACACCCACAGCTCCCAGAGCTGGTGGAGAAGATCATAGGAACTATCCCATGTCCTTGGGTGAGCAGCAGATGACTGGGAGAGGAGTACCAAAACCATCACAGTGTGCTCCATTGTGGGTTTGGTGTCTGCTGAGACGTGGTAAGCTGTATGGACAAATTGTGCTAACCTGTTTTCTTTTAACTATCCTAATCTCTTTTTTATCCCCTTTATACATCTGGTTTCCATAAGGTAACAGCTGCTGTGCATTTCATCATTTAATTAAGCACAGTGTGGGAAAAGGTTTTTCTGTTCATGGCATTAAAAATGAATTGTTCTGGGTGATGTGTATGTTTGGGAATATTTCTGTATAACCACTAATGAATTATTAAGACTGATATTAGTGTCAATGTGATTTAAAAGCTAAAACATTGTATCAGCAGTTTATGTACTGCAGGCACTAACAAATATTTTAAAGGGTTCTACAGTCAAAAACTATGAGGAAAGGAAGCAGCTGTGGCTATGTTGCTGGAGGTCTAGCCTCTTTACTTGTGGGAAGCCCATGTTAACTGGCACAACTGACATCCTGACATTGCCGAAAAGGGGTCTTGGCAATGCCATCCCCTCATCTCCAAATGGCAAGCACACAGATGTGTCACACATCATCTGCAAATTGAAGGCAAGCCTGGAAGAGATTTGATGTTTGTAGAAGGATTTTCTACAGCATTTGAGGAAAGGAACCAGGAAGTGTGCACACCAGCATGATGTAAGAAACCTCACAAAAAGTGTCCAGTCTCTGAGAAAACACAGACTGGGGTGGCCAGTCATAGGCTGAGATGCATTAGAAAGTCACTGAAGATGTTAGCAGGGCTAAGCAGATCTTGAAACCTCCTGCTATACCATGTAGGACTTTCTGAGAATACCTGGTTCCTTGGACATGGAGGAAAACATATTCCAAAGCATAAGTTTAAGTCCACTGAAAAGTGCAAAACCAAGGGAAGACATTTCAATCTTTAAAAGAACAGACAAAACCAACACACCTTATCATATATGCCAGGAACACACACACCCATGAAAAAGAATGAGTTAATGTTAGTGGCCAAGACAAATCCCTGGGCTGAGAGTAGAAATGGTGTTCCTCCCAGTTAGTTTCCATTTACTACAGAAAAATATATTCTCATTTTAAACCAATACTGTCAGTCCTCTGTTACAATCAGGCAGTATAGCCACACTGATAGAGGGGTCTAGAGCTAAACAGACGGTAGGATGCAGCTAATTTTGTGAGACATGACCCAGCTTATTTATTTTCATTAAATATTTTGCCATTCATATTTAGCCTTTGGGGCTTTATCTTGCCCATACAATGCTTTACATGCCCCATTTTTGATCAGGAGACACAATTTTAGCCAGTTTGCCATGAAGTGCAATTTTGAATAGGTATCTGTTCAGCTCTGTTATGCTCAATCCACTGCGGAGCTGGGAAGTGCTAGTAAATAAGACGACTCTTGAAGAAGACTGCACAGCCATTGCCTAACCTATATGTAGAAGTCTCAGGACAGCAACAACAAAACCTTGCTTCCCATACATATTTTTTGAATAGAAAACTGAGAACTAGAGTCCTGTTTCAGAGTCCCTATGTGGAGGCATCAGTATATATCATCCTTCTATGTGTCCTGCTTTTGTTGCTTCAGTAGAAATAATGCATTAATTATTTGCATGTCATTTCTGTTGTAAATTTTCTGGCTAATCAAGGATTGGCTGTTTCCCCTGTTTTTATCCAGACCAAGACTATTCTCAGTACTTTTGCACCTTAAGATTTTTCTCTATGGGAATTGGGTTCATGCACCTGCAAAGGAGAGCAGCACAGTAAAGTGTACAAACTGTGAGTTAATTTTACCAGACTTATGGGCTCTTTCCTCTACTGACATTTAAATAAAAATGTTTTATAATCCTTACTAGATTTCCGGTTTTATTTGCTCACAATCAAAGCTTTATCTCTTTTCTCTTTTTCAGGCTTGGAATTCCATCCCCTTGCTTGTTTGTCTTTCAGGGTAACCTCATCCTCACACTCCCTTGCTCTTCTCAGTGTGTTGAGATGTGCTCTTCTTCTGCTGCCCATTTTATGTCCATGGGGGTACTTATTTGTCATGGAGTTATCTAGATCAGATCTATGACTGTGACAGGGGGGCAGGGCTCATGGGCCCCCCGGCTCCCCAAAATGGGAAGGGAAAAGGGAAAGGGGTAGGGGAACAGGAGCTGGGCTCAGAGAGGGAAAAAGAACGGAGCAGTGGCAACGATCTAAGGAGGAAAACTTATTTTACTATCTATGATATTGGAATGCAAGATAACACAATATAATACAATCTAATTGAAAGTAAGGGTAATAAATCAAATAAAATAAGAGAGAGAAAGTTTCCAAAACCAAAAGGCCTACTTGATGAAGGCGCATGGCTTGGAAGTGCACCCACCCCTCTGCCAGGCAGCAAGAGAGAGAGAGCATGAGCCTGATCACGTGACAAATCCCGTGATTTCTATGACGTATCTTCCTTCTCTGACTGTGAGGTCCTCTGGGATACGTAGTTCTTCTCTTTTGAGAATCAGGTATCTGGAAAGTTGTCAATCCATGGAACTGGAGTATTAGCCCTTTATTTACCCGTGCTGTCCATGATGTTATGATGTGGAATACCAATAGCAAAATTACAAAACCATGATATTCTGCAGATGTTTCCCGTTCTAAGAATGTGGTTGCTGCTTTGTGCTTTGTGCGTTTGGGCCATTTTTGGTTCATCTCAGCTGATTTCACTTTTTTTTTTTTTTTTTTTTTTTTTTTTTTTGAGTTCTTCTGCAGTCTCAAGGCACAGAGGGACTGAGGGAAGACCCTTGGGCTGGCACTTAGCAGTCATCCAGCAAGGAGTGTGGAGCTGAGTAATGGCAGGAGACAGAGGCAGAGAGACAAGAAGCCACAAATCAGGTCAGTTCTGAAAGCAACAATGAAGTGAGGCTTCCACCTACTTGTTTCTTGCCTTGGAAAATATGCTGAACTGTCACTTTCATAGTAGTGTCAATTGGGTACAACTTTGGGTATGGGCTGGTACACTGGAGAAGTACCTCCGGGAAAGTCACCAAACACTGAGATTAGTCTCATGGGCATGAAAAGATGGATGCTTGTAATCAATGCAGCAGAAAACACTGCAGCCAATTTTCCTCTTATCAATCACTTGCAAAGTTACATTTCCAAAACAAATGTTAAACGCTAGAAGATTGATTTGAGGTGCCTGAGTTGATCCATTGCATCTTTTCTCTAACTCTCAATTAATAGCAAGAACGTTATTGTTTGCTGTCTCACAGCCAACAAAGTAACAAAATTAAATGCCTATATTTAAGATAGCTACTCCCTACTCCTGAAAATTTCAGGGAAATGGCTATCAGGAAGAAAAACAGGGTTTGAGCGTTATTGAAAATAAATCTAGTTTTTAGACAATAATAACATTTTATTCCCTGAGTTAAAACAATGTATGCAGCCTGTTTCTAATTTACATTGTCTGTGAAATTGAAGCAATGTATTCATCTTGATTTTCATGCTTCTTGTCTCCAGTAAAAATGCTCTACATCAATTACTCATTATTTACTGAATTTGTTTACTGTTAAGTTTGTGTATTAAACAACCTCTGAAACTCCATCATCTATCACACAGTCACTACTCCTTCCTAACAAGGCCATTTTTCTTACTGAGCATTGAGAAACAGGGATGATATTTTTCTTGATATGTAAAAAGTACTGTTTCAAATCTTCTGTTGGACAGAAAGTACATGAGATAGGAGAGTTTTTCAATAGAGAAAAAAAAGCTATTTTAAAGCTAAAGTAAGAATTAAGTCTTTTCATGAAAGCAACGAAATAATGACATTAGCTTAGCAAGAGGTAAGGAAATAATGGTCTCATCAAGGTCAATAAATACAATTATTCAGCAGAATATGATCGATTAATTGCTTCTATGCCAAAACTATAGATGAATGATTCCCAGGTTACAGAAACATTTCTGAGAGTAAGCAGTCAATTTATGGGTCAAATCTCCTGGTCACTGACGCTGAATGATGTTAGAAAGGATTGGTTTGCAGCAGGGATGCTTTCTGACGACATGACACTGTGGGCTTCACATATTGAACACTTAAGGAGTGATACACTCAGTGCAATTATTTTTATATTTTGCCCACTGTCATCCATAAAGAAAAAGAAAACCATTATTTAGAAAATCAGTGGATTTATCAAAGGCAGTCACTTCACTACCACCATTCTTGATGCACTGATGACCTTTTTCCAAGCATCAAGTCATGCAAGCAGAGGAAAGCCAGCCTTCAATCTCTATTTGCAGTACAGAGTACAGAGCCCACCCAGCTGAGTTAAATGGAAAATGAGATTGCAAAGTACTCCAGAGGTCAGCGAAGCAAAGGAGGTCATGAGAAGTCATTTGACAGTGGAGCCAAATTTTTGGGAGGTGCCTCAGGCTGGTGCCAGACTTGTGCAGCTGGTAAAGGAAAGGAGCCCAAGCCTTGGCAAGATCAAACACAGCCCAAGACAGAGAATTAAATCACCACTGAAGGCAAGAAGGAGACTTCAGTTCCTCCTACAGACAGCTTGCTCTCTGTTAAAGTAAAAATTACAGATTGTTCCAGTCCTATTTCCTGCTGTGGGATTGGTAAGAAAATGGACAAATGTGTTTTAATGACTCACCTCCGTTCCCCATCTGCTAGTCAGGATTGGGAAGGGCAGGAGAAAGGCAGAAAGGCTCTACGGACAGTGGAGCATGGTATGTCACCAGCTCCTGGGGAGGCAGGCGCGGCTCTTGTGAGTGCTCACAGCACTGAAACCAGCTGGGACAGCAGAAGAAGTTGCACAAGAGGAAAAGGCCTGGCACAAATAGCCTTTCCCAGCCAGTGCTTCTCAGGCCAGCCCACTCTTGGACACCTCTGTCCTCCTCAGGCTGGCTGCATTCAGCTAGCAATTACCTTGTTTTCCTCGGTATCTGACTTAGGCATCTCTAGGTGCAGGTCTAACACTTCAATCTAGAGCCACGTGTCAATTTCTGTGCATGTTATAATCTTTTTATATAAGGTTTATGCTATGATATGAATTTAACGATATTACAAGGAGTGGCTGAGGGAGCTGGGATTGTTCAGTCTGGAGGAGAGGAGGCTCAGGGGAGACTTCACTGCTGTTGTGTGAGGTTGTGGTGAAGTGGGAGTCGGCCTCTTCTGCTGAGAAACAGTGATAAGACAGAGGGAACGGCCTTGAGTTGCACTAGGGGAGGTTCAAGCTGGATATTAGGAAAAAATTATTCTCAGGAAGAGTGGTGTGACTTTAGAACAGATTACCCAGGGAGGTGCTGGAGTCCCTGAAGGTTTTTAAGAAAAGGGTTGATATGGCACTGAGGGGCGTGATCTATAGCTATCAGAGGCATGGGCTGACTCTTAGACTGGATGGTCTTATTGATCTTTCCAACCTTTTTGATTCTATGCTTTATTTAAAATATTGGAGTTTCAAGGTAAGCTTCCTTGTAAATTTATATGAAATTCCATGAATGCTTCTGGACAGAAAAAAAAAAAAAAAAAAAAAAAAAAGTAGAAATCAATCTTTTTCCTTATTGCCTGTTTTTAACATTTGCTAATCAAATTAGGAAAAAAAAAAATAGATTTTTCTTAACAGTTTTCCACCTCGAAATTGTCTTGTTCTAAAAGCTTTGAATATGCAGAACATTTTAGTCAACTTGAAAAGCACTTCTCAGTGAAGTATTCTGCTGATGAAACAAGTAAATGCAATTTTAAATTAGGATCTGCCTGAAACCATTTCAATTCCAGTTTGGCTGGTGAGTTGAGGGGAATTGGCCAGCTTCTTCTGGCCTTCAGCCCAGGGCTGCAGGAGTCCTTATACCCTGGGTTTCTGACCACAGAAGACTGTGAATCACAAAATAACATTTTAGTACTGTACTTCAGCTCCTGGCTACAAATAAGAACATACCTTTGTGGAAAGCTAATGAGAAGATAATTCACAGGTATGTTTATTGGTAGGAAGCCATTGCATAAAATGTATGGTTAAGGCAAAACATTGATTAAGATACCACCCAGGTAAATCAGCTTCCTAGGCAATATTCACAGAACAGTGCCATTGAAGTGCTCTGAGGCAGCCAGCAGAAATGCTGGAGCAGCCTGCCAAAAAGCTGGATGTTGCTGATGGAAAAAATTAGCCTCAGTACTTTGGCATCTGGAGTCTGTGACTGCCATACAAAAGGAAAAGGAACTGGTGGAATTGGGTAATTGCACTCCAGCAGACTACTGCAAGTCTGCTGTGACTTTGTCATTCAAAATAAATAACTAAATTTAGTGTTTTTAATTAAAAAATGAGCCTTTGAACGTACAGAAAGTAGGATGCTAGGGGAAGGCGTACAATTAACTGGGTAAAGGGGGTCACATTTTCTGTATGTGTCTGAGCACAATAAACAGAGATAGGCACATGTGCCTATGTGTGCCTGTACCATTTTGTGTTTGAGTTTTTGTTTTTCTGTTAACTCTGTCAGTTTCACAAAGAATTATACACCCCGTTTACTGGAGATTCCAATGTATATTGCTGGGGGGGAAAAAAAAAAAGTAATTTCTTAGTGCAGCCCATGTTTTAGCAATTATATTCCTTTCTCTCTTTTTTCTTGCTTTTCTGTATTTGAGGGGGGAAAGGGGGGGGGAGAGGGGTGAGGAGGCAGATGAGTATCAGATAAAGGCAGTCACCCCCCATTGTGATCCCCAGGGTGTGAGTGCAACTGGGAACCAGTGTGGGGCAGCCAGCAATGATGCATCACCAGCCTTATTCCTAAAGCATGCTTTGTAGTAGGAAAAGCTTGTAGGAGTGCATTTACTGTACAAGACTGACTGAAGGAAGGAGTAGGTTTAAAACTGACTAGCAAGCATCTGGTGTTCAGAGAGGAATATACTTGTGACTGTTTCTAAGAACTGAAGAGGTTACCGATGACAGAAAACTATGAACTGCGTGGACATAATATGCTATTTTGCCTACTAATCCAAGTATACATGGACGTGCTCAAATCTGATCTCTCCTCTCCTAGACCTACTACATATAAGAAGTGAGTAAGCATTTTATCCGTGGGACTAATCATATACTTAAAGTTAAGGGACTGCTTATGTGCTTTGCTGGATGAAGGCCTAATGGCCCATATGTGCTGCACCAGCTCCTCATGAGAGGGATCAACAGGATGCAACTCAGACTTTTCTGGATATCTTTCTGGTTCTCAGTGCTGTTTGCACATGTGCATGTGTCTGCAAATAATGCTTACCTTTGGAGCACTAAACAGGAGATGGTCTGTGTGCTGTGCTGGGATGCCCATAGGGCGAGGCAGGAACTTCTCTACATGCACTATGGACAGGAAGAGGGGAATAAATAACATGAGGCCAGCATTATCTGAAAGTATCCAGTGTCTAGGGAGGTTTCCCAGTGAAGCTGTGCGTGCCCCATCCCTGCAGATGCTCAAGTCCAGGCTGGATAGGGCCCTGCGTAGCCTGATCTGGTGGAGGGAAGCCTTGTCCATGGCAGGGGTTGGGACTGGGTGGGCTTTGAGATCCCTTTGAATCCAAACCATTCTGTGAAGTTGTTCAGAGGTATTGTTTTGGTAGACAGATGCTCTTCCTGTTAGATGATAGTGAAGTGTTAATTTTAAGGATAGTTCTTGTAAGCTCTATAAATAGCAAATCAGAAAAAATAGTGAAAACACTCTGAAAATGTTTTTAGCCATTTGTAGAAAATCATTTCTCTTAAAAAACAAATGGAGCAGAACGTCTTCTTTAAAGTAAAGGTGAAACAAAAGTTATTTCAGAAAAAATAGCATGGATTTAAGTGCAGCCCTATGCAGAAAAGCACTTATGCAGGTACTGTAGGTGGAGCATATACCTGATAGCTTTCTCAAGTCATAGTTACGATTACAGAATGCTTCATTTGCTCTGTGTAGTGTCCTCAGGTCTGGAGATCTTTTTGCTTTCAGAGAGAAATTGCTGCAATCAATCAAAAGGCATTAGCATTCCCACCACCGGGATTATGAATTACATCTCTGTAATAAACATGAATGCTGTTTCCCTCTTCTTCTGTTCCTCCAAGAGTCCTAAAAGTTTTATTTCAACTTTCAAACTTGCTTTGAGGGCTTTGGCTAGGAGTGAGTGCTTCTGGCTCACTTGAGCTAATTTGGCGAATAATTTTATAACAACTTCTATCTTACATAGAGTTGCAGGTTTTGACATATTGCTCAGTCAGCCCTTATTTCATGCAGAGTTTGTTTGATTAGGCGCCCAGGTGAAACACAGTCAGGGAACCTGGTGAGCTGTAAGGCCTCCAAGGGGAGGAGGAAATGAAGTGGTTTGCTTGCTGCTTAGCCGGGCATTACAGCTGCTCCACTGCTATCTAAGCCTGCTGTCACCTCCCTATGTCTCTTAGGAGTGCTGCAGTTGTACTTAGTGAAGAGTCCTTTTGTGACAAGAAGAATTGGGCATGCTATAGGGTATCGACAGGAATGACCATCTGAGGGAGTCTCAGTAGTGGGCCTTGACTTGGCTTAGGCATGATAGACTGCCAGGGTTTGTGCAGGTCTCTGTGTAGCAGGAGAACCATGCTCAGTCCTCACTGATGGAGGTTCCAGATTCTGATGTTCTTAGGGCAGGTCATGTTTACTGCTTTGGATTTAACCTTTGTAGCTTGATCTGAGCCCCACATTTGGTCACCCAGATGTTTGTTTGGTTGTTGGGTGTTTTTTTTTGACTCCCACCTGTCAGAACTTCCCAAAAGCCACTTTGATTTGGGTGGGCTTCATAGCATCATGATGATAAAGCTGATCTGGCAGAAATAGCCCCGGTGGGATTGGGTCTCACCTATTTCTTGCTTGTCACAGTGGGCCTTTAGTATGTTTCAACTAGTTCCCAGACACTAGTGAGCTTATGACCAGTTTTCTTTGTGTTCCTATGATGGAGACACAAGCTCACAGGCTTTATTGCAAGTTTTAGGACATCCAGAAGTATGGAGCCAAGCAGCATCCCCCATGCCTGGCTGCTGTGAGGACCCTTGTACTGCTACTGCAAGGAGCAAGTTACCTTCAGCAAGCAATTAATAAAGCATATAAATCACGAGCAGTTGAGAAGAGGAGAAAACAACAACAGAAAAAGGAACATTTGTTTCCAAGTTCCTAGTGAAGCAAGACATGCTATATCCTGAGGACAGAACAAGAAACCAGACTGAGTTTGTATAAAACTACATGTGGAAACCTCCCCTGGTAACAAAATGAACAATAAAATCAGATATCAGTGAGAGTCCAAACATTCATTTAAAATCACTGAGCAGTAAATTATACATCACAGACGTCTTCAGTGTTCTGGAAAAAGCTGCACAAATGGAAACTGCTGAATGCAAATTAAAAACTTGTATTTGTTTAATTCTACAGCTAGGGAAAGACTCCATACCAGCCATGCTTTCTAAACAAGGTGCTTTTTTTGCTACCTGAGTTGAAGCTGAAGCGGCCAGCTCTACATATGAAACATTTAATCGATCATGGTGATCAAATGAAGATGGCGAATTTCTGCCTCCCTTGCCCCTAAGTGAGGAGATGGGCACATTTCCTAGGATAATCCAAAAGAATGTCAGACATTCTTTACTGAAACCCACAGTCCTAAAATATATTTGAAAGAACTGAGTGGTTTGGTGTTCTTTTTCCATTGGGAGCCTTTATTTTCCTTCACTCGGGGCTGGCTTATGTCAGGGCCCCATGAGCAGCAGCCTGAACAGCAGTGTGGAGAATGAACTTGTCTGTTGGCCGGTCTTTTCCTCAGGAGAGGGAAGAGAAGTTGGAAAAGGAGGCTCTGTCTGCACCAGAGCCTTCTTTGTTTCAAATGCGCTGAAAGTCAACAGGGCCCTTTCCCCTTTCTCCTACATCTCAAGGCAATGGCAACAAGCCTGACTGAATGCAGCAGTTGGAATTGTTCCTGCTCAGTATGGGAGGTGTGGAATCAGGCCCTTAACAGGGTTTCTCCCATGCAGAGAGTGGGGGGCCGCAGGGTTCTGGTGCTGTCTTTATCCCCACCATGACGTGGCAGGCCCACGGCTCTGCACTCTACAGGTGCTCTCATTTTCTCAATGTTTTTTATGTGATGGTGATTTCAAGGTCTCCTCTATCTGGACCTGTCATCCAAAATCCTTTTGCTAAACTAACATATTGGTCCATAAACTAATATGCTGATCCCTATTGCTAAACAAACCAGCCTATATCAGACCAAAGGCCAATGCCCTTCTGAGCTGCTACGTAGAAGACATCAGATGGACCTTCATGTAACTCACTGTTGTTTTTATTGATTGGAAATAAAGAAGTATGTCATCTGGTAATGCACAGATGCTCTTAAGGTGAGGAGCAACAGAGGGGGGTTGCAAGACTTTACAGCTCTTCTAACAGTTCTTTTCCCCAGGTTATTATAAGGTGACTTGCACAAAATGCTGTATTAATGATTATTTGAGTCTTCCCTCCCCATCCTGCTTTGGTGAGCTGTGGTGAAACCATGTGAAATGACCATTTTTGGTAGCCTTTAATTATGGATGTCTGAATAAGGCGTTTTAAAGCTTCAGTGATAGGTTATGAGCCCTTTCATATTTAAAAAATATGCCATTACAATTTCCCATTATATTATTGCAGTGGACTGAACATAGCAGCAAACCAAATCTTAAATCCATAAAAACAGTAAATTAAATGTGGCTCCTGTGGTTTTTGGAGCTTGACCAACAAGTTATCTTTATGAATGTATTCAGGGGAAAGGTCTCATTTTATTACATTATTTTCTTAATGATAAAGGCAGTAATGGAATCTCATCAGAACACACCAAAGGAATCTTAGTTTGCTGACAGTTGGGTCAAATTTTTCTTGGTGTGCTTGGTACAGGGCTGAAACTTGGCAGTGTCCAACTCACTGACTCCTGTCTTGAAACATACAGTCGTTTACTGCTTCTCTGTATTTGCTAGTTGACATTTTCTTGGCTTTAAATGAAATTTTGACACATAAATCCCACATGTCAAATGATATTGTAAAACAAGCATCCAAGTGTCAGCACATAGCCTAATAGTCTAGGGAATAGAGAATAGAATAAGGAACACCTTTATGCAGTCTTTCATCTACATCCAGCCATCTGCAAGTAATTTGAAACCAGTTTCAAATGAAGCTAGGTTGTTTGGCCTGTTCAGGCACACAAAGCCAAAGCAGAAGTTTAGAGTCTTCATGGCTTTTGTTGACTTGCTAATAAGTAGATAAATCTTTTATTTTCCAAAACCTTTATTTTCTCAGATAGTCCATTCCAAAGAAAGCCTAATTGAAATTACAGAAGCCTCTTGCAGAGTGCCACAAATTCCATTTTTAAATAGCCTGCTGATACTGAAAGACTTCATGATGAGCCTTTCACTTGCAAAGCAGGACTGGTCGGTTCCCCACTGATTAGCAGTTTTGTTTGAGTTGGGGAGACTCTAGAAATACCAGGCCCCTACAAAACAACAGCGACAAAGGCATGTAGATTTACATGGCGATGGGCTGGCTCCAAGATTCACTACTGAAATCCTCTAGGAAGCCCATGTGCTTGCCTGCTGTAGTGGGTACTTCGCCATACTTCTTTCTTTTCTGTGTAGTACCATTCAAAAAGCAGAACTGCAGATAAGCCACAGTTTAGTAGGAGTTTCAAGGCCCTTTAGCTGCAGCAAAGTGAGATTCAGCATAAATAATCTGCATGTTCAAAATGGTATTTTAGATGCGAAGCCTCCTAGGAATTTCTGATGACACAGAAACATGTACCTTGAAAAAGACACGATTGCCTGTGATCCCAAGCGGAAAGGTCCCGCGAACTTCAACGTATAGCCACTGTTACATCAGAAAAATGTGGAAACAAGCACCAGGACATGAAAAATCCCAAATGGGATTTGTGAATTTACCCCTTGCTTGATGAAGTCCAGCTACTGGACAACAGGAGTATGAAAGAGAACTACATGCAGACAGGTAGGTCCCGGATGAGGACAATAATTTGGGATTAAACCCAAAAAGAAACCTGTAGAGGGTAGCAAGACAAATCTGTATGCATAGGAATTGGGTAGTGGATTTGTTAGTTTTGTTTGTAGCCCAGTGAGGCCTTTCAATTATTTCTGTTGGTTCTGTGCTCAGTAAGGGGCCAGAATTGAACAGCACAACTCAGCTGGGGGTGTAGAGGTAACTGGCTTCTATCTTTATGTACTTTAAATGCTTATTTGGGCTTCATCAAGCACCTGAGATTCCTTCATGTAGTGCTGATCATTTTTAAAGGGAAAAAAAAACCAGCCCTCATGGCAAAGCTGTAAGTGAGAGCAAAACGATGCTGATTGAGTTGAAACTCTTGTGAACTACTTGTATGTCTACAGCTTTTAGAGATCTCACTTGATTTAGTCTGTTTCTTGGCTCTGCTTATTGCATTTTATTTGACTTCCTGGAACAACTTGTGATTCAGCATGTGCATGTGGAATTAGATGTAGCAATCAGAGGTGAAGGTGGCTTCATCCTAGCCTGCCAGTCCTACCTCAGCCTAGCACTGCTGATGGCCAAGCATTCAGCAGCTACACCTCCCTGCAATGCTCTGCAAGAGGAGAGAACCAGTCCAACCCCTTTCAGAGAGCTCTTAAGGCAATGCAGTCCCTCTCATTTTAGAAACATCAAAATGTATTTAGTTAACATAGAAAGAGTGGCTTTGCCTTCCCCATGTTCAGCACAGCCAATATCTTGCCTTGCAGTATGTAATATAATATACTACATTGCATCCCTCTTTGTTTAATTGTATAGCTTAGCGATACAACATAAGCCATTTCTATGAGATGTTGCATAGAAGTATTTTCTGAGGTACTTTCCTTAGCATTTAGTGACTGTTAGCTTAAAAATGGATAGAAGCATTTTTGGTGTAATTCTCTTCAAATCCATGTAGTTACTGGTAGGGAATATTTTTATTCATACATATTTATCTCATGTTCCTGCAAAGTTATTATTTTTATGAATTATGAATACAAGACAAATGATTTCAGTATACTTGAAGCTGAGTTTGCTGAATGACACTCCTGTTACACAGTCATGTAGAAAGACCACAGAACCAAGTGTAAGATCTGGAATTCTGGACATGCTGAGTTCAACTCATTTTTGAAGATGACATAATCACACTAAAAAAAATGAATGTGATCCATTTTATACACTGATCTCATTCAACAGCTAGCAAATTTGTAAGTCTGCTTTAGAGATCAGTTCCTCTCTTTTCCAGCAAGTGGATATGGAGCTCTTCCAATGCACTCAGTTTCTCCAGTTCACAATGCTACAGGAGAAACTGGGTTCGTTTTATACCTCTATGCAGCCAGGAAAGCATACCAACACACTTCAGCAGTTTATTGACTTTGGCTGTTAACAACGGCATCACAAAACCAGTGATGCAAATTGTGTTTTGTGGAGTTCTGTTCTGTTCTGTTCTTCCACCTTTTCAGAGCAGTATTCCTAAGACAAGGGGAAAGAGCTAGCAGAAAGGTATGTTTCTGCAACAATTGTAACTGTGTTAAGGCCAACATAACTGATAGTTTTATGGAGTTCAAAACGAGCTTCACTCATTTTGCAATTAAAAGTTTCATCAATGCAGTAGAGAGAATGTGGCATTTGTGGCCTCTTAAGATTTTGGTTTGTTTTCATTGCAATGTTGATGCAGTCCAGATAAATAGAAGACTAGCTCTGTGCCAAGGCATAAGCTTCTGCAAGATGTTTTACAGTCTGTCTGCTTTTTTCCACTCAGTGGTCAGCTGTGTACCATATATGTTGGTAATATAGTGATTTATTTACAAAACTTGTAGTAGTGAAGTTTGTAACAAGCAGCCTGATGTGCTTCCAAGAACTTATTAACCATCAGTGACTTTCCTTGTTCAGAAAAAAAGCATCCCTGAATTCTGTAGAGTCATAACGAAGAAGCTTTCAAACACTGCCACATTGAAGATCACCAAGTTCATCTATATTTTGCTGGTATACATCAACACATAACAGGTTTTAGAGAAACTTCCTACCATTTCTTGCTTCATACCAGTAGCAGTTCATAATGAGTTATAATGAGCAGATCAACTGAAAGCAACACATTAATTTATCTCGCCAGCTAGGTTAAATCTATCTCTGTTGCATTCAGGGCAGCTTTTAAATACATGACATTTAAAAAAACCTTGTGGTTACAAGGAGTTTTCCTTTCTCCCTGAGCTGTTTCACTCCCCACTAAGTGTACTTTAAAATGCAGATAAAAATTTAACCCTTGGTGAAGACATGTTCATGACCTTTCAGACATAAGTGAGGTTCAGTGTGCAGAGTGAAATCCAAAGATGCATTTTTCTTCTAGACATATTGAAGAGTAAGAAAGGGATCAGTAAAAAGGGGTCTGCAGAAACTAAGGGTAAAAGGATTTGAAATAGGTTACGGAAGCAAATATACAGAGGCCGCTAGAAGAATGGGATAGTAACAAGAAGGGATTAGGACAATGCGGGGGTAGAAGAGATAAAGATGAGGGTGTGAAGACAGCTCAAGGACACCAGGCAAGAAGGTGAGAAGGTGAGAAGGTATCCCCAGAGTAAGTTAGAACTGGTTCGGGGGCTACCTCTCCCTTAGGGTCAGAAGTTTACAGTCAGTACGACTACGAGCCTTCGCAAGGAAGACTACAGGCCTTCATCCAATGACCACCAGGAGGAGACCCCCACTGCTCATGACGCATGCGCGAGGGGGAGGGACCGTATGCTAAGGAGTTCTCAGAAATGTAATGAATATGTATATGAATTCCAGGAAAATCATTGATTATGTATTAGCTCTGCCTATATCTATACCAAGTTTTTGTCCTGATGGCATGCAAGTTAGGAGGAGCTATCCCCCTTGCATCTGGCTCTGCGCAGTGTTGATTAAAACATACCTGATTTTATAACTACTTTGTGGTTATAGAATTTGATTCCACAAGTCAATACACCCAAACAGGTGAGAGTGTAAGCTGATGTGTGTTACATATCAGGATCTAGAAGAAGGCTTGGAGAAACCTGATTCAAAAGGGCCTTGAGTATTTCGCTCTTTGGGTTGCTTAACAGGAGGATTTTTCCTAGCTTTCTGACCTATGTCTTTTGTTATTTATTTCTGTCTCCCCTTTGCACAAATGCAAAATGCAAAATGGTAGGTTTGTGACTCAGTGCACACAGAGGGCTTTTACTGACCTACTGCATCTATGCAAAACACATAGGCTATTCTCAGGAGCTGCATGAAATAATAAAGGAACTTTCTTTAATATCCCCAAAGGCACTGTGCTGAAGAGATATTTTTACTGTTAACATTATGACTGAATAAACCAATAAAATATGAACAGATAGTAGCTGAATTGAAAATATTTGCATATTAACTTGATTTCTATTAAGTGCACTGATGCTAGTGACAGAGGTTTGGAAACATTTGAATTCAGTCTGCTATCTTTCCTTAAATTTTCTGTGCTTAAAATTTCCCTTGCTCCCACATCTAGTCTTGACCATGGGGATTCTCAGTTTTACACAGACAAAGACTCCTTGTTGTCTACTCTAACATGGCAAATTTGGTGTCTGCTTGTTGGATTCTAAAATGACCTCTGAGTTTTTGTAACCAAATTTAGTGTATAAATTTGAGAAGAATGTGTGCAAGATTAAAGCACAGTAGTACAAGTTGGCCTCAAAATGTTAAGAGGTGCTGAACATTTGACATTGGCATGATCTTCATTAATGTTATTCATGAGACCATGGTACATAGGACTAAACTTTAGCTCCAAAGTAGGAGAAGAAATATTTAACAGGCAACAGTGGAATTTGGGCATAATTTCTAAACTTGAACTGGTAATTCTGAACATCCACTTTCACTCATCCCAACTTCTCTCCTATCCGTCTCCTTCTCATCCCATCCTTAACTTCTCTCCTGTTTTTCAGGTATTCAAGTGGTGCTTCTAGGATGCCAGATGTGCTTCCTCCTAGGAGGATAGATCCAGGAATGCATGGGTTTACTCCAAGGAGACCAAGACATATGCAGCTGCAAAAGGATTTCAAGATCCACTCCTGTGCACTAGAGTAAGATCAATTATACCTATGTTATTCGTGACAAAAGTTTGATTTGGTCTTGGCTGTAGGGACCCTACATGTGATGCAGGGCAGTGCTGCACTACCTGTCCTATTCAGTGGTCTCCAGAACATCTGTTAGGAGCCTTCTCCAAGGTGAGCTGAGCCCTCCATACTTTGTCCTCTTTCCAGGGATGCAAAAAACAACACATTGCTTCTCCTTGCATTATGATGGCCCTTTATGTATTCCAGGATTGTTGCTTTGCCCTTTCTCAGTCTTTTCATCTCCTGAACAGCCTCCATTTGTTCAACCTTCCCTCAGAGGTCATGTTTTTGGGATCATTCCTGCTGGGCTCTCCTGTGGACTCTCTCTAGTATTTGTGTATTTTATCCAGTGACTATTGATACAAAATGCAGTGATGAAAAAAGTTGCTTTTGCTGCCTGTGGATGGTCCAAGTTGCAGAGAGATCCATGTGATCCAGGGTTTCTCCACAGTTGTCTTGGCCCCCTGTCCTCTGCGTAATGCATGTGGTGAGGGATTCATACACACATTTCACTTGCAACAACAACAAATGCAGAGAAGGGGAACATTTGTGAACATCGTCTGACATTTAAACAAGAAAGAAGTGAAAGGATGCTTTACAGGGAGACTATTTATGGTAACATGCTGGAAAAATATATATATATATATTCTCCTGGCAGCCAATCAGTCTTGCAAAAATTTATTCCCCTCTGCTTGGGGAAGGCCTCAGGCAAGGTCAATGGTGACCAGAAAGCAAAAAAATGTTGAGTTTTGGAAAGAGATCATACTGTAGCAAATGGCTCTTGCAGCCCCCAGACTCCTGCTGCTCCTTGGTGGAGGAGAAAGTGAGGATCCTTTCCCTTCCCCTGGCTACAAGACCTTGTCCCAAGTCCTGCCATGAAGCAAGGTCTGGCATGGGGCAAGGAGTCCGGTTCACTGTGTTCCCTGGGACAGTAAAGCTATGGGTGCAGAGGGACAACTGGAGCATGGAACAGCACCCTGATGCAGGATGCCAGCCAGTTCGCAAAGGCTATGAGAAATATTTTAGTTTTGTTCTAAGAGCACTTGCTTCCTGGTTACCCTCTGGTGGGACCTGCAGCTCTTCATGACAAGATTTAGGAGATGGAGTCAGTCGGGGAGGACAGGCTGAGGTTTGGGTGCTAGCTTTCACATGTGTGCAGACAATGGCTGATGACCTGTCTGTTGGAAGGGCACACACCTATAAGGACTGTGGCAAATGTGATGGAAAAAAAACAGTTTGAGGAAAACACTATGTCCTTGTGGCAATGCCAAGGACAGAAAATGGACAAAATTAGTTCTTAAAAAAATTGCAGGCTCTGATTTATTTTCAAATGTCAAAGGAGATCTCAGGAAGTCCTGTGCATTTTCTTCCTCCCTTGTTATGCTGTAACAGTGGATAGAAGCTGAGATTAAAAATGTTGCCCACAAGCAACACAGTTGTACAATAAGGAAACTTACACTGTAAGTTAACAGAGTCATGTTATTTCCCATTTTATGCCCAACATAATTTGATGCTAACCTTGTGGCAAGCATGCAGTAATTCTATAAGCAGATCCACTGCTCTCCAGAGGCTCCTTTAAAGTGAAATAACTCCGTTTTTAAGGTTCTGTATGTACAGGAAACAGGAAAGAAGCTGCAAGCATTTCTCACAAAAAAAGGGAGGAATTTTATTTTTACTAGGATAAAATATATTGCAGATTGCTCATTTGTTTACTTGTTTTTTAAAAAGCATTGAATGCTGAAGGCACATCCAATATGTCTATATAGCAATGTGGTGTAGTCTGCAAGACCTTTCAGTGGTTGAAGATGACACCAAGCTGAGCAGTGCAGTCGATACACTGGAAGGAAGGGAAGCTATCCAGAGGAACCTGGATGGGCTGGAGAAGTGGGCTCATGAGAACGGTATGAGGTTCAGTAAGGCCAAGTGCAGGGCGCTGTACTGGGGCTGGGGCAATCCCAGGTATTTATACAGACTGGGGGAAGATCTCCTTGAGAGCAGCCCTGCAGAGAAGGACTTGGGAGTCCTGATGGACAAGAAGCTGGACATGAGCCAGGAGTGTGTGCTTGCAGCCCAGAAGGCCAACTATGATATGGGCTGTATTAAAAGAGGAGTGGCCAGCAAGGAGAGGGAGGTGATTGTCCCCCTACTACTCATTGTACCCCTCTACTTGGCCCCATCTGGAGTACTGTGTCCAGGCCCAGGGCCCCCAGCACAAGTAAGATGTGGAGCAGATCCAGAGGAGGGCCACTAAGATGATCAGAGGGCTGGAGCACCTCTCCTATGAAGAAAGGTTGAGGGAACTGGGCTTGTTTAGCTTGGAGGAGGGAAGGTTCCAGGGAGACCTCATTGTGGCCTTCCAATACTTGAAGGGAGCATATAAACAGGAGGGGGAATGACCGTTTACGTGGGTGGATAGTGACAGGACAAGGGGGAATGGTTTTAAACTGAGACAGAGAGGCTTAGGTTAGATATTAGGAGGAAGTTTTTGACACACTGGAACAGGTTGCTCAAGGACGTTGTGGATGGCATTCAAGGCCGGGCTGGATGTGTCTCTGGGCAGCCTGGTCTAGTAGTTGGCGACCCTGCCTATGGCAAGAGGGTTAAAACTAGATGATCATTATGTTTTTTTTCAACCCAGGCCATTCAGTGATTCTATGACTGTGTAGTTCTATGATTCTATGATTCTATGAACGTGGCAGACACTGTCCAGAAGCAATTCTTATATTTCATATTTCTCTCTCTGCCATTGATTTTATTCTATATTGCTTTATACCTTTTATTCTGTCTGAATTGATTTAATAGCATTTTGTCTATTTGCTTAAAACTGAACAGTATGAGAAACATGAAGGAAAAATAAATTTTTAACTTGGAGCATTTCAGATAATGGCTTTTGAGATGCCATGAGTCTGTATTTTGTGTACTCTCTGCATCGCACAGAAAAGATGTAAAGAAAGTCTGATACGGGTCCCAGGGTAGACCGAAGTTGCACATCTCATGGTGCTCAGAAACTCTATCCCCCTTTGCTCCTAGGGCAAACTAGGGCAAACTTGAGCTGCAAACTTTTCTTCCCCAGGCTACAGTAGTGCCAGGGCTTTTAGAGTCAGGTTCTGACCAGAGAAGGCGACCAAGGCGGCACATAGCACTAGGTCTGGTATCTTTTACAATGAGAGTGCATTCTTGTCACGGGGCATGCAGTAGGTGTTGAGGAGGGGCTCAGGCAGGTGGTTGGTGGCAGCCACATTCCCTTGGGGCTGCCCTGCAGCGAAGCTCTGGCTCTAGCATGGGCTCTGTCTTTCAGCAACAGAGCATTAACTTGTCACCCTCAGCCTCACTCTTTCCTGTGGTTTAATCTGGAGCTGGGTTTGAAACACAAAGGGAATCTTGTGTTTCATGTTCTTCTCCCTAGTTGCCTCCCTCACTGCTGTTGCTTATTTATAGAGAGATTGCTGCAGGTGATACCTAGAAATTGCTTACAGTCTTTAGTCTCTAAAGTATGTTTCAAATGGTGCTGCCTCACTGCTATATCTTGGCAATGCTTACTTTGTATTTTCCCCCATGTCTATCCTGCAGTTCACTTACAAAAGGTAAATGAATTTATAGGGTATCCCTCTGAATGGAGGGACAGTAATTTAGCATAATACAAAGCATAATTCAGGTTGGGTATTAAGAAAAACTTCATAAAGAGTGGTTGGGCATTGAAACAAGCTACGGAGGGAGTTGGTGGATTCACCGTCCCTGGGGTGTATGACATCTATGTAGATGTGATACTGAGGAATATGGTTTACTGGGAAACAATGGTGGTAGGTGGATGGTTGGATTAGATGATCTTAGAGGTCTCTTCCAACCTTAGTGATTCTATGAGTCTATGATTCTATGAAGCATCAGTGTGTGCAACCTGAATCTGTACAGCTACAAAATGACCTCACGTTCTGTATGTATTGCAAAAGTGTTTGATTTGCTTTTCTAATTGTTTCTCCTTTATTCTTTAGATCAAGAGACGCTTCTAAAAGTAAAGTTTCAAAACAAAAATGTCAAAAAGTTTCAATCTGAAATTGCCAAAAGAAAATTATTTGAATGTATGTAATTTCTTTCCTCTTCTGTTCTCTTCTTTGAATCCAGACTACATGGGAAGTCAGGCTAAGTTTTGTACTAGTTCATAGAGCCAAAGAATGGTTCTACCACATCACAAAACATTGCAGTAGTCTGAAAAAATTTCTCAGCTACACCCATGCAGCATTGTGTTCATTGCTGATGAATTTCTCAAAGCTGCCTTGACAAATTCTATTGTTATTCATTATTTACATTAGCGCCTGTGAGGTTATAGGTTTTGTCTGGCAAAATAGTAAAAAACAGTAAATATAGCCTTTGTCTCTGAAACTTCACCATTTTCAGCATCCATGAGGGATTTTGATGCATGAAATAACTCAGTTTTGCTGCTCTGTCTGGAGTAGCTCATTAGTTAATTCCTTGAGTGATGTGCGTAAAATGGTGCAGACTATGGATGGGGCTGCAGGCATGGCTCCTGAGGAACCACCACATAATATTTAACAGATTTAGATCTCCTCACTATCATAGTATCTCCAGTCTCAAGTAGTCACATGAAAGACAAAATGAATGAGCTATAAGAAATTCACACCATGCAGCATTGCTATAAGTAATAAATCTCCTGCGGAAAAGGAATTTGTATAGAAATAATAAAAGTATCAGATGCTAAGAAGAAGTAAAACCAGCTGGGTAATATAAAAGAAAATCTTTATCCTCATTTCACTGGTGAAAACTAATTCAAACAAAATCCATTACATAAATCATACACTTGAAATTATTTACATAAAAACAGATGGAGAGAGTTCCTACTGTGATGATGATGTTTTGGCAAAGTATGTCTTCCACAGAGCAACTATCTTTCTGCAAACAATGGTGTTTGTTCTGCTTTCGTCAGGGTGTAAACCTCTGGCAACCCTTGAATTCTGTGGGGGCTCATGTACAAAGCAGGGCACAGCCTGTTTCACTGCCATTTTTGTGGCTACAGAAAAGTGAGGCTCTAAAGAAAAACTGTACTTCATGCTGCCCGTGTTCTGGGGCTGCTGCAGCACATGCTGTCTGTTTTACAGGAACAGAATAATTCCACCATCTCCCTGGGCAGCCTGTTCCCACACCTCACCACTCTTTCTGAGAAGTTGTTCATCATGTAACAAAGACATTTTTGATGACTATTTGAAAAGACTAAGTAAGTTAGGCAGACCACATTGGGAATGGGAATTGAAACACACTGAACCACATTGGGAAGTGAAAAACATACTTCTGCGTATACCAATGCAGAGACAAGGTGCTGACCCCTTTATACAGATGATCCCATGTGCTCTTCAGCTCATAAACGAGGTTCAGCGTGCAGGGTTTGGAACTCTTTGCCTTTTCCTGATTGCTCTCCCTCTTCTTAGAAGAAATATCAGTGCAATTTCCACCTCAGTTCTTGGTGTTTCTAGCTCATTGCATGACCTCCCTTCCAACAGCTCCACTACTCCCATGCTACTTCTTCAATTGCTGTTAAAAACAGCTTCATGTTCAAAACATACTATTCCTGTCAAAATATTAATTTCTTCCACATGATGGAAAAATATAAGCTGTCCCTTTAAAAATGCATCATAAAAATGAACGTTCATGAAATATGAGTCAAGTTTCCATATACCTTAATCAAATTCTAGAGGGTCTCTAGGGGTTGGGACCTTCCGTGCACCTGTGCAATGTGAAGTTTGTTCCAGTTCTGATTGCAAGTATTTCATAGTATAGTATAGTATTGCTTCCTTCATTTTTGCCATTGAAAACCCCAAGATGCTTTCTGCAGGCTGAAGGTGCCATTTTTGGGGGTGACAGTGATAAGCCGTAGAGATGGTGTGGCATACTAACTATCAGACTTGGAACCAGCAGAGTCCTCAAGCCAAATATCAGTCTTGAAATCCCCAGAACAA
Organism: Gallus gallus; assembly: GCF_016699485.2. Classification (NCBI taxonomy): domain Eukaryota; kingdom Metazoa; phylum Chordata; class Aves; order Galliformes; family Phasianidae; genus Gallus; species Gallus gallus. Next base: position 19,658,068 of record NC_052535.1, on the reverse strand, counting down.
AATGTACCTGCCTTTCTCATTCCCTGTTTTTATTCCACAGGGAAATAGACAGGACCAGGTTTGCATGAGCTATAGAGTTTGCCTGTAAAAGCAATACTGTGATTGGGTATCACAGTTTTTAACATGCTTTTTTTTTTTCTTTCCTTTTTTTTTTTTTGTTAATGAATAAACTAATTCCTGAACTTGCTCATTTTTCCCTCCTTTCTTCTCTTCTGCTCCCCACCATTACCACTGCCCATGCTGTTGGGTCTGCACATGACATTTATGGTCGTACACATGGTTCGTACAGACCTTTCTTCCCATTCAGAGCACCTTTACCCATACCTACATTTCCCATCAAGAAGCTCATTAATTTTGTGCTCTTTGCTCTACCTTGGTATTCCCAGTGAGCTTGTCTCTGCAGCCAGGGAACTTCCTTTCTCTGGGGCCCTGGGAGTCTTTTTGGAGCTGCTCTAGCAGGGCATTTCCATGGAAGGCTTCGTCTGGTGCACTGGATTCCTACTACCATTTCCCTGGGGAGGATTCCACAGACTAATAGACCTCATTATTAGAGCATTTTTCCTAATTTTCTGCCTAAAATTACCTTTATTTTTTGCTGTCTCAGGAAAACTTCTTGGTTGTGTGTGTCAAATGAAAGAGAACATCAATATTTTTAGCATTTGTTAATAGCCAAATGCTGATAAAGACAACTGGTGCCTTTTAAATCAAGCATCTGCTGTCAACAGTCATCTGAGTCTTAGAATTTAAAAAAAAAAAAAAAAAAAGGCTTTGCTGATACTTCAGATGGGTTTCATTTCACATTGCAAAGTTGCCAAGGTCACGTGGAAAGGGGACTTGTTGTAGAATTTAGCATTTTTACACACTTGGAACAGTGTTTGAGGAAAGGAAAGAGGGAGAGGCATAAACTGGGGACTGGGCCACAGATGTCTGCTGGGGTCCACAAAGTGTGTGTGCATCATCTGTGAGCTATTAAGCTCTCATAGCTTTTGCCATCTAATATCCTTGTTCAGGAATGTACATACTCCAAAATAAATTAGATGGGGATATGGTATCTTGTATCTGTTTTAACTCATCTGTCTCTGCAGAAGGAAATTCACCAGTCCTGGTGTTCACATCCTCCCAGCTGCCCAGAGGCAGTGACAAGAGCATCTGAAGCAGCATCCACCGCTGTGTAGAGGGAGAGATGAGTGGTGAGCATTCATCTGCAGGGTGAGTGCCTGTGGGCACTTGTGGTCCTTATGGACATTAGTATGGCTTCCAGGACCTTGAGTGATCTGCCCTGTTTGCTTGAAGTTTGCCACTGACTTTCAGAGCAGCCGGGGAAAGGGCCTAGGGCCCTTAAAGCACTGCAACCCCAGCTGGGGGCACCTGGGAAGGTGCTGCATCCTGCTCCCAGTTAATGCTGGTAAGGGATTTCTCGGGCATCTATCAGGCTGAAATTGTGTTGCTCGGACTAAACATATTAAATGAATTACAGCAAATTAGCTCACGTTCTGTGGTGACTTGAGGCCTAGCAATGATAGTTATTAGAGTATTTAGCTACCGCTTTGTTGATTCAGTGTGCCTTGCATGCAAAAAGTCTCATCACAGGGGACTTCTCTATCTCAAACAGGTCCTGATTGCTGGGTGAAAGGGACAGGCATGCAGCTACACCATGGTCCAGCAGACACAGCCCAGGAGTCCACAGTAAGTGATTCTGCAGGGGCTCTAGAAACACAAGCAGCTGCTGAGGGTCCTCCAGAGGATGAAGAAAAATCCTGAGATGCTGAAGGAAGCTTTGATGCAGAGGATCTGCTGATGGATGCATTAATACAAGTGGAAATAAGGCCTGTTAAATCTTGCCTGAGCAGTTTTGGTAAGTGGGTGCTCTTCCCCTTGGAACGCATGCAGAAGCATCCTCTCTGTGGGGAAGGGTGATCACAAAGAAAGCCACTGTTTCTGGCACTGCTCACCAAGGTTTATTAGTGTGTATCCTTTGAGGGCTGTGAACATCTGCAGAGGACTGGAACTGCACAGCTGAGCACATGGTCTCAAACCTGATGTTTCCACGGGCTAAACAGGACAAGCGGTGAGCAGATACCAAAGTTTTGAGTGCCACTGTCACATGCTTACCTGCTTTTCCAAAAGACCATGTCTTGCAAAGTCAGGATGGAAAATGCAGGAGTATTTTGGCTTCTGGAAGCATTTTTCTCCCTTGAGAGCTTTTCACCTTAAGCTACTCATTCAGTAACTGGAGGACTGGCAGAGGCTGCCCAGAGTACTCTGTTCTGGATGGCCCTGCTGGGGCTGGGGTTGTGCCAGACGTGCCAGGGCACTGCTACCCTCAGCTGTTCTGTGATGTTGTAATGGCTAAATCAGTTGTAAGCAACTGCTAACATTTAACCATTCATGTGAAATGAGTGTGGGTCTCCATCCCACTACCACTGCCAGTTTACCACCTCCCAGATGGTACCATCAGTGCTGCTTACAGTTGGCCAACAGCTGTTGCTGAGGTTGCCTTTCTGATCTTGGAAGAGGTCTAGGCTGCATGAATTTTGCACTGTCCTCCAATTTTACATACTCCCAAGTGCCCTGTTTTGGCTGGAAAACCTGATGGTCTAGCCCTTCTGATGGCAACCCTGTGTGTTACAAGGGGAGGGAGAAAAGGGTTTGCAACCACATGATGAGAGCTGAGGGAATGATGAGTGGAAAATCAGTTTAATTGTCATTATTCTTTTTTATTTGTCTTCTTGGAAATAAGACAAATGCTGTCCTTTCCCCTTTTTTCTTTTGGCTAATATTAGGCATATAATACAGGCTGAATACATAATTTTATAAAGACTCAACACTGCTTGATTAGTGTTATTTGGATCACATTTTGAGGTTATTATCACAAAATGGACTGGTTTTTCTGTGTATTAATTTTAATGATGATGTTTTCTCTTGTGTAACTTCAACTAAAGAGAAAGGCATCCTAATGTTACCATCTACGGAGAAAAGAATCGTACAAAAGTTGGCTAATGGAACATTTCACTCCACCTATTAACTCAAAAAATAGAAGTCACATGTTTCCATTTACAAGTATTTTAGTGAAAAGGCATTAAGTGAAACATTTTGTCATCAAACAATGTAGCTGAGCATGTACCTTCTCATGGCGTGGTGGGCCTCAGATGTTTATCATTTCATAGAATCATAGAATAATTTCAGTTGGAAGGAACCCTCAAAGGTCATCTAGCTCAACTCCCCTGCAAAGAACAGGGATACCTACAACTAGATCAGATTTGCTCAGAGTCCTGTCCAGCCTGACCTTGAATGTCTTCAGGGACCGGGCATCCACCACCTTTCTGGGCAATCTGCCCTAGTGCCTCACCACTAGTATTGTAAAAATCTTCTTCCTTATATCCAATCTAAATCTCCCTTCTTTTAGTTTGAAACCATTTCTCCTTGTCCTGTCACAGCAGTCCCTGTTTAAAGAGTCTGTCCCCTTCCTTATAGCCCCTTTTTGATACAGAAAAGCCACTCTCAGATCTCTTGGATTCAGATCTCTTTTCATCCCTTGGGCCATTTTTGTGGCCCACCTCTGGACATGCTCCAACAGGTCCATCTCTCTCATGAGGATTTCTGTACTGAGGACTGCACATCTAGATGCAGTACTCCAGGTGAGGCTTCACCAGCTTCAGTAGAGGCTTCAGTAGAGAGGCAGGATCACCTCCCTCCCCCTGGTGGCCATACTTCTTTTGATGCAGTTCAGGATACAGTTGGCTTACTGGGCTACAATGGCACACTGCTGGCTCATGTCCATCTGGTCATCCCCAAGTTCTTTTCATTTTGTATTGTTTAGAAATACAGTGATATAAATTTGGGTCATAGAAGGGCTCTGAGTGTTTGGAAGAGTTACCTTTGGACCTGCACAGGGCTCCTATGGTAAGAAGGACCCTGAAGGTTTGGCTCTGGGCAGCTGGGTTTCTGCTTCATGCTGTGGTTAATTACAACATGTCCTCATGTGCTCCCGGGGGTGTGCAGAGCCAGGAGCTCAGATTTCCTCCCCAAACACCTCTTTGTGGTGCTACTGCCAGAACTCCCTGCAGCTCAATGTTCATTCTGAGAAAAGGCTCTGCAGCATGATGAAGGGCTTTGCGGAAAATGAATGTCATCATTAGTGACTCCAGGACTGCATTTTGGCTCAGAATTGTGCAATTCTATTTCAAGGTTAACAGCTAACTTAATCTGGGTGGATGTTTGTCCTCAGAACAGCTAGTTTCTCCTCAAAATAATCTCTCCATTCTTTTCCATCCTGAGAAACACCACTCAGGTCCCCAGGTGTGAGAGCTGACACGGAAAGGTTGTTCAACAAATTACATTTGGCTGATCTGAAATTCCAAAATAAGGCAAATAGTGCAGTAGGTCTGAGCAGAGGTCAGGCATCAGCTTCCTCTAGTGCGTATATAAAGAGCAGCTTGTGTTCCTCACAGCCAGTGAGAATCCTGCTCTGAGCATGTCACAGGAGGAATTCACAAAATGACAGTGCTTTCCCAGGCCTTTACTCAAATTTAACCTTTGGAAATTTTTTTCCCTATTTTGTTCCTCACGTCACAATGTGAAATTATAATACAACTTACACCTTAAATAAATATATGTGTAAAATCTCAAAAAGCAGTGCATATGTGCAAGGTAGATCTTTTTTGTGTTTTTGTTGTTGTTTTCCCTTGATTCATACCTTAAAAGGTTTCCTTTGTGAACAGCTTAGGAGTTTTAAACTGGAAGGCCAGCTTACAACCAAACTGTGAAATATATGCAGCATAGATGTATATTCACCTTCATGGCTATTTCACAAGGTGGAGGCTGTGTCCCTTTCTGACAGCTTGGTAGAAAGCATATCCTTCATGTGGAAGTTTGATGGTGATAGAATTGATGAATGTTTCCACTGATCCTGAAGATGGGTTGCAGGCTCAGATGCAATGGGGTTATGTTCAGTGCTAAATTCCCATTGGGAGGGCTGGGAAGGGTTTCTGCAGTCTCTTTCTCCATCCCAATCAGGATCACCTGTACCTGGTGTGTTCTTGGTTCATCTGGCTTTCGTCTAAACTGTCTGTTGGGCTGAAAAAAGTTTATGGGGCAATTTATCGCATGGGTAGTTACCCATTCTATTAAATAGCCTGAGTCATTGCTGTTGAAGTGACAACCCATCTTGTTGTGTCCCACATGAGCTTAATCCCATTCCTTTTGGCAGTGAGCTTTTACAGGCAGTCATCCACCCCTCCACCTCCTCTACTTGATTCGATGATTCTGTAAGACTGGAGCATTGGAATGGGCTGCCCAGGGAGGTGGTGGAGTCACTGTCCTTGGAGATGTTCAAGAAAAGGATAAGTGTGGTACTGAGGAACATGGTTAGTGGGTATGGTGGTGATGAGTCAGCAGTTGGACTAGATGATATTAGAGGTCCATTACAACCTTATTGATTATATGATTCTATTCTATGCTTGGGGCTTTGAACCCCTCTGAAGTTCCTGCAGGTTTCACATGTTCTTTGTCAGTACTTAGGACTGCAGCCTCCAAACAGCCTAACCAGGGAAACAACACTGCAAAACAAATCCCAGCTTGTCCACTGCAGGTGCAAGGCTGACACATCCCCATCTCTTAATGCTATGGACTGAGCCAAAGAAGCTCCAGGGTGCCAATACCTAAGGAAGGTCTGCAGGTGTTGTACTGAGATGGAAATGCCCTGTGCATCCAAAGGTGAGAGCCACACATCCCACTGGTCCCCTGAAGGAAGAAGCAGTTACTCCTGAGCCTTGCATTGTCTCCCAAGTTCTCTCTACAACGCAGAACATTGACATCTTTCCAAAACACAGCAGAAAAAAATGGATATTAAAACAGGTATTTTAAAAGCAATCTTACTCTTTATTTTTTGGTGGAGTTCTAGTTACATGCTACTCTTAGATGCGATCCATTTTCTAATAGGTCAAAAGTCTCATGGGAATCAGGCAAGAAACTGTGACAAGAACTAAAATTATCTCTACTGCTCCCTTGCACAGATGGTGCTTTTCTGAAGCTGAGTGGGGTGAAACTGGTGAACACTGTGGGTGCAAGCTGAGGCTATTCTGGCAAGAACCCCTGCAGAGTTTTGCTATAGGCAGCTTCTGATCACAGGGGTTCACCAAGACGTTCATCACCATGCCAAGGGCAGTGTCTGTAGGGGGGAAATGGAAAGAAGCTTGGAACTCTTAAATAGTTTCAGCACAAAAAAAGCTTCTACTGACAGCTGCTGAAACACAGTCTTTCAAACACAGCGATGAACTTGAGTGTCTAGGATTTTAAGCTAATTAAAATAGAACTGGATGGAATTAATATAAACATAGCTTCAAACCAGGCCAAGGAAAACAAAACCCCATGCAGGCTGACCTGATGAAGATTGTGGAATACAGGTGCCATTCAATTTTCTGGAATAGCATATTATTTTTTATTCTGATGTTGATAGGAAAATAATTTACAGACTCTCTCAGTAGGTTATGTTGGATTTCATTCCGGTGTCTCCTTTTGCAATAATGCTAATGGCAAAAGAAATGCACATTGATATTGTTTTAGCTGCAGCAGAAATGCCAGGGAACTCAGATCTGTGCTATCACCTCGTCAGTGGGCAAATTACTAAATCGGAATTTTATGAAATTACTCAATATTTGTGCAGACAGCTTCCAGGAAAAAGCACTTGTGTCTATTTAGCTCTAGTGTGTAACAGATGGGTAGAGACAAGTTATTTCTTTGTAGCCAGACTCATACTGACATTTTAAGACAGCTTTCCTTAGGTGCTCATTAGTTCTTGTAAGCCAGATATTAAATCTTACCTTAGAGCAAAATTCAGTCATATAAAAGGCCTTCAAGCAATGTTGTAGTGTGTTACTTGCAAGAAAATTAAATGTAACCCATCCTTTCAAAATTGTATTTCATTTTAGCTTACAGCATTTAGATGTTAGAAGTCAGTTATTTATCTATTAACTTTAAGCTGTTTAGGAACTTTAAGCTGTTCAAGGAATTGTTGACCAAGATCTCCTAGGACGCTGTCCTTAAAGACAAAGATGCTGAGGAAAACTGGCTACTCTTCAAGGGTGCCTTTCTGAGATCACAAGAGCTCTCCATCCGTCTGAATAAGAAAGCAGGAAGACAGGGCAGGAAACCAGCATGGCTCAGCAAGGACCTGCTGGGCAAACTGGGGGGAAGGAAAGGCACATACAAACTTTGGAAACAAGGGTGTGTCACCTGGGAAGAATACAGGGATGCCATTTGGACTTGCAGACATGGGATCAGGAAAGCCAAGGTGCAGGCAGAACTGAACTTGGTGAGGGATGTGAAAAACAATATGAAGACATTCTACAGGTACATTGGCCAGAAGAGAGAGGCCAAAGAGAGTGTATCCTTTGGTAAATGTAAAAGGAGGGCTGGCTTCAACAGATGGAGAGAAGGCTGAGGTACTGAATAAGTTCTTTGCCTCAGTCTTCACTGGCAGCCAGGACTCTAATATTTCTCACATCCCTGAACCCTGCATCCCTAAACTTCTAGGTGGGGACCGGGTGAGTAAATCCCCCCCCCCCCCCCACTGTAAGGACAGAGCAAGTCCGAGACCACCTCATGAGACTGAATGCGTACAAGTCTATGGGGCTGGATGGCATGCATGGATGGCAGGGTTCTGAAGGAGCTGGGTGAGGTGGTTGCTGAGCTGTTCTCTATCATATTTGAAAAGTTGTGGCTGTCAGGTGAGGTCCTGGATGACTGGAGGAAGGGTTGCATCACTCCCATTTGTAAGAATGGGAGCAAGGAGGACCTGGGGAACTACAGGCCGGTGAGTCTCACCTCTGTACGTGGGAAGATCATGGAGCAGATCCTCCTGGACGACATGCTTGATTACATGAGGAATGAGCGTGTGATCCGAGACAGCCAGCACGGCTTCACCAGGGGAAGGTCATGCCTAACCAATCTGGTGGCCTTCTATGGTGGAGTGACGGCACTGGTAGACAAAGGGAAGGCGACTGATGTCATTTACCAGGACTTAAGCAAGGCTTTTGACATGGTCCCCCACCACATCCTTATCTCCAAATTGGAGGGATGTGGATTTGATGGGTGGACCACCTAATGGATAAGGAATATGTTGAAAGGCCACAGACAGAGGGTGGTAATTAATGGTTCTATGTCCAGGTGGAGGCCGTTAATGAGTGGTGTCCCCCAGGGGTCTGTCTTGGGACCGGTGCTCTTTAACATCTTCAAGAATGACATCGATAATGGAATTGAGTGCACCCTCAGCAAGTTTGCTGATGATACCAAGCTGAGTGGTGTTGTCACTGTGGAATGAAGGGAAGCCATTCAGAGGGACCTCAACAGACTTGAAAGGTGGGCCCAGGTGAATCTAATGAGTTTCAACACAGCAAAGTGCAAGGTTTTTGCACTTGGGCCGGAGGAATCCCAGGCATATATACAGACTGGAAGGAGCAGTCCTTGCGAGTAGCCCTGCAGAGAAGGACGTGGGAGTCCTGGTGGATGAAAAACTTAACATGAGCCAGCAGGGTGCTCTTGCAGCTTGGAAAGCAAGTGGTATCCAGGGCTCCATCAGTGGAGGGGTGGCCAGCAGGCACAGGGAGGTGACAGGACAGCAGCCCTCTCTACTCTGCCCTTGTGAGGCCCCATCTGGAGTACTGTGTCCAGGTTTGGAGTCCCCAGTACAAGAAAGCTGTTGGAGATGGTCCAGAGGAGGGCCACAAAGATGATCAGAGGGCTGGAGCACCTCCCCTATGAAGACAGACTGAGGGAGCTGGGCTTGTTCAGCCTGGAGAAAAGAAGGCTGCAGGGTGACCTAATTGCAGCCTTTCAGTACCTAATGGGAGCCTATAAACAGGAGGGGAGTCAACTCTTTGAAAGGGTAGATAACAGCAGGACAAGGTGAAATGGTTTTAAGTTGAAACAGAGAAGATTTAGGTTGGATGTCAGGAGGAAGTTCTTTACTATGAGTGTGGTAAGGTCTGGAACAGGCTGCCCAGAGATGATGTGGATGCCCCGTCCCTGGAGGTGTTCAAGGCCAGGTTGGATGGGGCCCTGGGCAGCCTGTTCTAGTATTAAATGTGGAAGTTGGAAGCCCTGCCTGTGGTGGGAGATGTTGGAGATTCATGATCCTTGAGGTCCTTTCCAACCCAGGCCATTCTGTGATTCTGTGATATTCTTCTACTGCAATTCTTCCACAAATCGTGGGTCAGAGCACTCTGACAGTTATCACTGACAAATAGGACATCTTCTCTTCTTATTGCTACTCCGAAGAGCAGCCTTGGGATGGACCAACAAAGAGGAAGCAGGACAGAGTCCCTCAGGCTGAGCCTTCAAGTCAGATTGCAAGTGATGGATGGCTGACAGATGAAGCTGCAAGAGAGACTTTTCCCTGTGGGGCCACCAACAGCACAGGCAGACCCTGCATCTTCTCCAGCCTCCATCTACAGCTGTGTTCCACCAAAGCTGTCCAGGTCGGAACTTCTCCCTCCATGGCAATGCAGGTAAAGGTGGGAGAATTCCACAACTCTCCAAACCACCCCACCACTCTGGTCTACAGCCACATTGCACAGAGAAGTAAGGTAGGTGCTGGGATCTAAATAGCATTTTCTCTTTGTGATGCCAACCATTTCCACTCACTTCAAGATCTTCTCAGGCTTGGAAATGTGTGGCTCTGTACGTGTTCCTTTCCCATCCTTTCCAGGCCAAAATTCCTGATTAGCAGTGATTGCTTACATGAGAGTTCTAGCTTTTTAGTGGTAAAATGCAATTATCTGTTGTTTCACACTTGTTTCTGAAATGTTGTGAGCACGAGGGAAAAAAAGAGGACAACCCACTTCAGAAATTAATGGCAGTCAGCTAATGTAAATACAATTTCCCAGCATATCCCTAAGCACTGCATATCAGACATCAGTGATTTCAGATGAGTCCTTAATCTGAATTCATCTTTGTTGGGGTTGGTATGTTAACCATACACTCTGTTGACTTTTAATGTGTGAGAATAACATTTCTAGAGGTATATTCCACGTTCTGATATCATCCTGAAAGCAATTATATAGTGACTTAAACATTCACTTAAAAGTCCTAGCTTCGTGATAAAGAGTTTCTTGTTGGAAAATGTTTATGAAGTGACTCAGTACAATTTACTATCCATGGATGAACTACTTCTAACCCCCCCAGCAGCTTGCATTTCTCACTACCACTGCACCCAACACAGCTGAGACGTTAATGAGTGATGAACAGCTTCTCTGTAACATCAGTTCTGCCCCTTCTGAGTTATGCTTTCCTTGTGGGGAGAGGTGCACCAAAGTGCTTTTGAAGTGTTGCTGCAACCTTGCAGTAGGGGAGAATGGTTTTGAAAGCTGGTGTCACGAGTGCAGCGACTTGATGCTGGACTCAGATGTGAACGATCCAAATCGTTTATTACAAGTTCTCACCTCGCTTATATACCTTCACAAGTTTTCTAGCTTTATCATCCACCCCTACAACTTTCCCATCCACCTTTACATGTCAACAGAGCATTCTACACTCTTCAACCATTCATGTGGGTGCTTATCCAATCAGAGCCGTGAGCTATTCTTTCTTCTTCTAGAGGTGTCCTTGGTTCTCATGATGTTTATCTTGCTCCACAGCTGCTGCTTCTGAACAGTTTTTCTTGTATTCCCACAAACAAGCATGGTGTAGTGCACCAGACATGTCTGTGCAATAAATAAATAAATAAATAAACCCAGCCCAAATATTTAGTTTTGTTTTATGAAAGGATTGTGAAAGAGGAGCTCTTCTGATCAGCAGATAGTTTCACACACATTTCTCATCAGCCACAGTGGAATGCTCAAAATAGGATCAATTTTGGTGATGTCTCACACCAGAAAAATTCTTGCAGAATCCTCTCACTGTTTTACCATCATTCTAGCCAGATTAAACAAACCAAATCCTCATGGGGGTTCAACAAGCACATTTACCCACCAGAGTCCATGCAGGGTACCTCTCTTCTCTAAGGAGAAGGTCGATTCTAAAAGAGAGAAGATCCTCCAGTGGCATCTGCTTCATCTCCCTTCTACCCCCCTCTGTGTATGGAAAAGAAACACAGAATCAGCTGAAGACTGGAGGGCTCAAATTTTATACACATCTCTCCAAAATGGAGAACAATTTCAGTGTGGGTATTTGAGGTCATCTTGTGTAATTTTCTACTTGGATAGTATATAAGTATGCATAACACTCTGCAGCTAAGCCCCCTAAGATTGCTTTGGTCTTGATGACCTAAGGATGTAACTGAGACAAGATCTGCAAGAATGCACTTCTCTATAAAATAGCTTATTCTCTCCTCACAAATACTGCCACCTCTGTAGAAATGTTACTAACCTCTGCTGAGCTCCAGTGAGTACTCCTGCAGAAGTACTTCCTGCCTTCTCCCTCTGACCCAGGCAGCAGGCAAGATTCAGAAAATGGGCTTGGTTTTAATTTAATTTGATGAGAAGGAACCTTCTGTTATGGATATAGCAATAGCAGCACAAACTGTACTGTGAGCACATCACTATTTTCCTTTGCTTAGGGAGCTGGATTCTGCTTTTTTTTTTTTTTTTTTTTTTTTCCCATGAATCTAATCTGGATTTGTCTTTTAAAACAGCATATTTCTGTCACCTGTCTCTCTTCTTTTAATAGCCTATCTTCGAAAGAGTGTCTGCACACACAGGAAAAATCACTATGCATTTAACATAAATGGGACTGCATACTACACAAACTGCTGATACATTTCCAGACATAGACTGAAAAAAAATTTATGATACCCCTTACACAGCTCCATACAAATATTTATGCATAGCCTGTATTTTACAAACCCTTATCCTTGTGCTGCAGGTCCTTCCAAGCCACGTGAAGTTAATGTGGTGTCAGACATGTCTGTGCTCAGGGCATAAGAAGCCTTTGTGGACTCGTCTCCAGGAGGAGCAGCCCTACCCCATGGGGTCTGCCTGCCATGAAGCCTCCCTGTTTTCTCTGCAATAATTGTAACTGGACCCTTTTCTATGTGAGCTGCTTATCTTCCATCTGAGGCCCATTAGGCAGCATACACAGAGAATGTGTGAAGTCGGTGCTTGGCCGCCTTACTGCTTCTCGTTTTGGTGTGTGTAGATGAGGCGAAGGCAGTTTCTGAATTTCTGCCCCTCAGTGGGCTACAGAAGGGGAGCAGTGAGTCCCTGGGCTACTCCTGCACTGGCAACGTTTAGCAAGGGTCAGTGCCAATTTGTGGTCATGCCTTCGTGTCCTGTGCTTGTTGGGTTTTATTAATCAGCACTTTGAAAAGGCAGCAGTGGGGTTATAGAACATTACTGAATTCTCGTGGAGGTATTCATTTATCATTGGCAAGCTTGATGTTTCACATAACTGTTACTTCATCATATTCTGTGGTTGGACTTGATGATCTTTAAGGTCTTTTCCAACCTGAGCTATTCTATGATTCTATTATTCTATATAGCATTTAGTTAAATGTGTTTTAAAAACCAGCCATGGATCCCATGTTACCAGTGGTATAATATAGATCCATGCCTGTCCAAGCAAGCAGCCCACTGCGTGAGTCCAGTGACGAGACATTTATGTGCACAGGGTACCTGCTGGGCCAAAGCCAGCATTTAGGTGCCACTTTCCACCAAGTCTAGGGAATTTCTCAGTTGCCCTTTTCAGCAATGTTTTTACAGTCTTTTGTATGGTAGCAACAGCATTAAAGGGTTGCTAAGTGCGGGGGGAGGAGAACAGAAGGGTGGAAGTGACTACTTGCAGCTCTCCATGCCTCTTCCTGGGATCCAGAGGAACCAGCAGTGCTGCTCACATTCACACATGTGCCACCACACGTCTACAACCACACATCCTCAAGTTAAGGACAGACACTGAATTCCTTTCCAGTTCAAGCACTGTCAGGTAAAAAATTGAGCTTTATGTATTTGAATCATGGACTCATTTAGGTTGGAAAAGGACTACTAAAAGTCCACCACTAAACCATGGTCCTAAGCACAACATTCATACTTGTCTTAAATATCTCCAAGGATAGGGACTTCCCTGTGCCGCCTTTCTCAATGCATAACCACATTGTGCAGAAAGGAAGATCCTTCCTTTTTCCTAAAGAAGTTCTCTTGCCCCAGGATTTCATCCCAGCACTTGGCTCTTGTGGAGACAGCAGGAAATGTTCACCGCATTCTTTAAGGGGGAAACTGATGACAGTGTTATTCTCTGTGCACCACAACTCATGTTTCTGGGTACTGCTATTCTCAAAACTCTTCATGCCAGTAAGAGCATAGGAGCATGTTTTATTTCCTTGATGAGCAAATGCAACCCTTTGAGCTGGGAATCTCAAAGGTAGCTCCACAAGAACAAGGCCTTGCTGAATACTAATGAAGTATTTGCCAAAGTACATGCAATCCATGAGCTGTGATTTACCACTGGTCACTTTGAGATAGTTTATAACGAGATAAATGAGAAAAATAATGTCTCCTTTAATAAGGTATAGTGCAGAAAACTATTTAAGCTGAAAAGAGATTGGGTTTGCTGATTGTGTACTGCATGCAGCCTCTTGAAAACTGGGCTTTCTGTCCCGCAGGGCATTCCAATGCAACACTTGGTTTCATCTGTAATTACAATGAACTTTCTAAATGTCCATTTCCCACAGAGTCGAAAAATTTGAAGAAAAACATGATTAAAAAATGGTCAGGAATGACCTATGACATTGTCACTGTCTGGCCCTGCTATGGCTTCACGTGTAAATTCGGTTGCACATGTGGTCACTATCTCTATTGCAGGACCCACAGTAAGCAGGTAAATGCTGTCAACTGCCACATCTATATCAAACTGTGTTTTTGGACAAGTACTGGAGGGCACGACATCTGAGGTTCATTTGCTATGCTCCCTTTTCAGCCACAAAGTGATTGATGACTTTAGTGTTTACCTTTATACAGTGAGGAGTAGGAGTTATGTTGGCTATACTGTTACTTCGCAGTCTTAATGGAACCATACTCACAATTAATAAGGAATAACTACCTTGCACTTTGGTCACAGACTGAAATGGGAGATTTTGGTAGCAGCAACCAAAGAAAATGTTGGCAGTGAATGCTGCCTTTGGACTACTTCTGCCCAATCCAGGCTACTGTGAATAGATTTTTTCAATAGCTAGAGCATTAAAATATTCAAAGCAATGGCAATATATTTTATTAAAAACAGTGCATTGCTTGGTAGGGCAGAAGGAAATAATGGCTCAGGGGTCTGGGAATGGAAGATGGAACCATTTACATCTAAGTCACCCTTTCACATCTAGCCAAGGTCAGCAGTAAACAAGAATTGTATCGTTACCAGCTGGTGGCCCACAGAATGAGAAATAAATTGATAGTGTGAGTCCAGTTTCCATGAAATGAGGCAAATACTGCAAAACCAGAACCAGAAGTGGAACTAACTGACACTGCTGCTGGCCCTACCTGGGTGCTGAGGATAGAGTGGTGGAAACCTGACCATGTCCCAGTAAGACAGGTGGTCCCAACAGGACTGTGGCAGAGGAACATGCACGGTCCCTTTGCTGCCTGGTGGGCAAGGCATCCTGCATCCTGCAGACCCCAGGCTGCGACATGGAGGGCCGCTTGCCTCCACCTCCCCTGGGCATTGCACATACCCAGACACCCATGTCTGGCTGATACTCATGTTGTACAAGCAACAGCTTCTTAGTCCACCTTCCTTTAGTTAGATGTCCTATTGAAATGAGAAAGCTTTAAAGTATGATGTGTGAGCTTGGGCTGAGGTAGCAGATGATGTTTATTATTATTTTTATTGGCTTCTTCTGGATTTTCTGATGTGATTAATTTATCTAGCCATAATATTTTAAAAGCACAATCAAATTTCATTTTAATTTGAAGCCAAAATGCTCAGACTCATAATATTTGAAGCTCAAAAAATGATGACTCTTTTTTAAAATACCACAAGGGATATATCAATTGAGCTTAATTACATCAAAGAACAATCCCATAAGAGAGAGGGGAAAAAAAAAAAAAAAAAAAGAAGAAGGATCTGCCAGAAATAAAAAGGCTGCATGGGTCAGTGGTCTCTTGATTGTAAGGTATGTGTTACAATACACATGTGTATGTAAACATATACATGCTTGTACATAATCATATATAAACCAGCATACTTTAACACTTAGCTCCACAAAATGATCTTTTCATAGGTATTAGGAGAGCATGAGGTGCTCTACAAAAGGAATTGTGCTTGCTTGTTTTTACTTTTCTCATATGACAGGCCAAATATTGCCTTTCCTGATGCTAATATCTGGAAATCTGTTACACAAGTACGCTAGGGGGAAAAAATTAATAAATGGGACTCATTAAAGGTATTGCCAGAGAAAACTTACTAGATTTGGCCAGGACACTGATTTAATCAACATTTTTTCTTATTGAAAGCAAATGTTCAAGTGTGGTGAATTTGAAGTGGCTAACTGAGGAGTTTCAGAGCGGAAAATAGATCTGCATAAACCTGCATATATACACTAAATCCTAAATGGAAGATAGCTCTGTCTGCATATTCTGGAGAAGATCCTGGAGAAAGTAGAAATAAGGAAAAAAGACAGAATTAAATGTTGATGCCTCCAGAACGATGCTCTCTGAAGAATCATAGAATTGTTGATGTTGGAAAAGGCCTCTGAGGTTGTCTAGTGCAACCATCCACCTACGACTAATATTGTCCACTAAACCCTGTCCCTAAGTGATGCATCTACCCTTTCCTTACACACCTCTAGGGACGGTGACTCCAGCACTTTCCTGGGCAGCCTATCCCAGTGCACTGCCACTCTTTCTGAGAAGAAATTCTTACTAATACCCAACCTGAATGAAACAGCAGCTTCACCTTTTTGTTTTATGGGCAGTTCTATGGAAGTCTGGCTAAATAGCATGGATGAAGCACCTTCTTCTAATGCATCAGTGCAGAATGAAGTGAACACAGGTAGCCCAGTACAAGGCAGAGCTAAATGAATTCCTTGCCTCTCTGTGAGTGCAATCTGCACCTTGAGTCAGCTGTGCCACCCTGTTACAAAGACTTTGTTGTAGTACAGGAGTCTTAAAAATAGCCTTCACCTCCTGAACCCCCTTCTAGAAATGCTCCTCCACTCAGCCACAAGCTGAAGCTAATTTTCACACATCTGCTGTAATTTAAACCATCTGTGTGGCTGCAAGTTAAGGACAGAGAATTTGTGGCCCATATTCTTCCCATCTGACACTGGGAAGCTTTTGTGTGCATTGTCCATATGCCTGCATTAGCTCTGTGGGTTTGGGTCCAGATAGCCACACTATTTCTCTTTCAAAAACACTGTTTTTTAAGAATCCCTCAGTGAGGAATACTCATTACCAAGGTGCTTAGGAAGGAGCAAGTGGTGCCAAGCTGGCTCTAGCAGGGTTGCTGGCTACTGTGCACAATTAGTTGTTAGGCACTGAAGAGCCCTGTCGCAGCTCTTGATTACCTAGTGTGTTTTGAAAAATCTCCTCAGCTCATACCAGCTTTCACTCACTGTAGGTAATTAAGTTAGAAAAATAAACACAAGCAGGGCTGCTCTGGCTGCAAGGACTGCTGTGCTCAATATAAGCCCTCAGCTGCACAGAGCCAGAGGGAGCTGCTAACAGCACTGACAGCTCAGGGAAGTGATTTATGAAGCTTTTCTTTTGCGAAAAGTTGGCATCTAGACAATCTGTGCCCCTCCCGCTGCCTGCGTGCTCTTCTGGCATGTGTAAAGCCCAAGCATATTCCATAAACAGACCATTAAGCCCAGAAACTCTTCTTAAAACATATGATTAGAAACCAAAACAGCTCAATCCACATCCATGTGATATTTGTATGAAGGATTACAAAATGGCAGCAGAATGACAAGACATACCATACTGCCCAGTACCAGAGTAACCATTTGTCTACTGGGATAAAAACCAGCGCTGAAGTTCTCCAGTGCTGAATGTGTATTGCTGAGCTGAATGTGTATTGCTGATCTTGAGAAATGTTCTCCTTTATTGCAGCGTACTCTGCTCCCACTGCTGGTTTAATCCCAAGGAGCTCCTGCTTTTGATCTCCATGTGCATCTGTGGGCATAGACTGAGTGCCCAGATAACTCTGGGAATGTGGGGAAAGATGTCCCATCAGACAGGGCCACACCAACAGAGCCTCACAGGCCCAGGCCTTGACAAAGAACACTGCACAAGCATGTTTGTGATGCTTCAAAGAGACATAGAATCATAGAATGGCCTGGGTTGAAAGGGATCACAATGATCATGTAGTTTCAACACCCCTGCTATGTCCAGGGTCACCAACCACTAGACCAGGCTGCCCAGAGACACATCCAGTCCGGCCTTTAATGCCTCCAGGGATGGGGCATCCACAACCTCCTTGGGCAACCTGTTCCAGTGTGTCACCACCCTCTGAGTGAAAAACTTCCTCCTAATATCTAACCTAAACCTCCCCTGTCTCAGTTTAAAATCATTCCCCCTTGTCCTGTCACTATCCACCCACGTAAACAGTCATTCCCCCTCCTGTTTATACGCTCCCTTCAAGTATTGGAAGGCCACAATGAGGTCTCCCTGGAACCTTCTTTTCTCTAAGCTAAACAAGCCCAGTTCCCTCAACCTTTCTTCATAGAAGAGGTGCTCCAGCCCTCTAATCATCTTAGTGGCCCTCCTCTGGACCCACTCCAAGAGTTCCACATCCTTCCTGTACTGGGGGCTCCAGGCCTGGACACAGTACTCCAGATGGGGCCTCACAAGAGCTGAGTAGAGGGGCACAATCACCTCCCTCCCCCTGCTGGCCACTCCTTTTTTAGTGCAGCCCAGGATATAGTTGGCCTTTCAGGCTGCAACCGCACATTGCTGGCTCAAGTGTAGCTTCTCGTCCATCAGGACCCCCAAGTCCTTCTCTGCAGGGCTGCTCTCAAGGAGATCTTCCCCCAGTCTGTATAAATACCTGGGATTGCCCCGACCCAAGTGCAGAACTTTGGCCTTATTGAACCTCATTAGGTTCTGATGGGCCCACTTTTCCAGCCTGTCCAGGTTCCTCTGGATGTTCCCTTCCTTCCAATGTATCGACTGCTCCACTCAGCTTGGTGTCACCTGCAAACTTGCTGAGGGTGCACTCAATATCATCATCTGTGTCATTGATGAAGGTGTTGAAGAGCACCGGTCACAAGACTGACCCCTATGGGACACCACTTGTGACCAGCCTCCACCCTGACACAGAACCATTAATCTCGACCCTTTGGCTTTGTCCAGCCAACCAATTCTTAATCCATCGAACAGTCCATCCTTCAAATCCATGCCTCTCCAATTTAGAGAGAAGGATGTGGTGAGGGACCATGTCAAAAGCTTTGCAGAAGTCCAGGTAGATGACGTCCGTTGCCCTTCCCCTGTCCACCAATGCCGTCACCCCATCGTAGAACACCACCAGACTGGGCAGGCAAGATGAAGGTGAAGCCATACTAGCTGTCTCAAATGACCTCTTTGTCTCGTTTGTGCCTTAACATTGCTTCTAGGATTGCTCCTTGATCTTCCCAGGCACAGAGGTGAGGCTCACCAGCTGGTAGTTCCCTGGGTCCTCCTTTCTCCCTTTCTTAAAAACAGGAGTAAATGTTTCCCTTTATCCATTCACCAGGGACTTCACCAGACAGCCATGATTTTTCAAATATGATAGAGAGCAGCTCAGCAACCACATCAGCCATCTCTTTCAGAACCCTAGGATGGATATCATCCAGCCCCATGTAGTTATATATATTCAAATTCATGAGGAGGTCTTGGACTTGTTCCACTGTTACAGTGGGACAGAAACCACTCTCCAAACCCTCACCTAGAGACTCAGGGTCCTGGTAGACATGGAAAGTCTAACCACCCGTGAAGGCTGTGGCAAAGCACTCACTGAGTACCTCAGCTTTTTCTATGTCTGAGGAAGCCAGCTCCCCATTACCTTTCATCAGAGGGGGAAACGAAGGCCATCCTTGGCCTGCCTCCTCCTGCCTATGTACCAGTAGAACCCCTTCTTGTTATCTTTCACATCCCTCACCAAGTTCAGTTCCATCTGTGCCTTGGCTTTCCTAATCCTATATCTATGCACACGGACAACAGTCCTGTATTTGTCCCAGGCTACACAACCCTGCTTTCACTTCCTGTACATTTCCCTCTTTTTCCTCAGTTTAAGCTGCAGGTCCTTGCACCTGCCTCCCCTGCTCAACTTCTTCTGGGGGATGGAGAGCCATTGTGCTCTCAGAAGGGTGTCCTTAAAGAGCTGCCAGCTCTGTTCTGTACCTTTAGCTATGTACCCTTAAGGACAGTTTCTCAGGGTATTCCACTCGGCAATTCCTTGAGCAGCCGGAAGTTTGGTCTCCTGAGGCACAGGGTCCTGACTCCGCTTTTTGTCAGGCCCACATTCTTCAAGATCACAAACTCCACCATGTCATGGTCACTACAGCCCAGGCTGCCTTCAATCTTAACCTCTTTAACGCTCTCCTCTGCATTGGTGAGCACTAGGTCCAGTAAGGCTTCACCTCGAGTTAGTTCATCTATTACCTGGGCCAGGAAGTTATCCTCAGAAGACTCCAGGAATCTCCTGGATTGTCCGCCACCCACCATGCTGCTATCCCAGCAGATATCCGGGTGGTTGAAATCTCCCATCAGGACAAGAGCCTGCAAGCACAACACCTCCTCCAGCCAAAACAAGAAGGTCTCGTCAACAGGCAACCCCTGATCAGGTGGTCTGTAGCAGTCCCCATCCACTAGATGCCCTTTACTGGACTGATGCTTGATTTTAAGCTCTCAACCTGAGGCTATTCCTCAGACACAGCTCTTAGCAATCTACACACTTTCTAACATAGAGGGCAACTCTCCCACCCCTCCTACCCCGTCTATCCCTTCTGAAAAGCCTGTAGTCCTCAATAAGAGTATTCCAATCATGGGATTCATCCCACCATGTTTCCATGATAGCAATTAGGTCATACTTTCCCAATTGCACCACGGTTTCTAACTCCTCCTGTTTATTTCCCACGCTGTGTGCACTGGTCTAGAGGCACTTCAGCTTAGCTATTGGCCTTGCTGCCTTCTCAAAGGATCCCTCCCTAATACCTCCAGGACAAGTCTGGGGTTTTCCCTTACTGCCTCCCAAGGTGACAGCGTTCCTACGCACTTCTCTTGTCACCCAGTGCACCCCTGTCCCCCATCATATCTAGTTTAAAGCCCTGCTAGCCAGCCCAGCCAGATTGCTCCCAAGCATATTTGTGGTCCTACTAGTCAGTTGTCTCCTGTCCACCGTCAGTATTCCCCCTTTCTCAAGGCTGCATCCCAAACCATAGTACCCAAAGTCCTGAGTGCGACAGCATTTGCAAAGCCATTCATTCAGCATGTCCACCCTCGTCCTTTTGTGTGGATCCCAGTCACCAACTGAGAGGACAGAGGAGAACACAACTTGTGCTCCTGATCTCTTCAGCAGCCTTGAAGTCCCTTTTGATCACTGGAGAACTTCTTTTGCCTACCTCTTCATTTCCAGTGTGGAAAACTGGTAATGGGTAATAATCAGAGGTCTTAACCAGGCAAGTGATGTTCCTAGCAACATCTCTCACCTGAGCTCCAGGCAGGCAACACACCTCCCTGTGGGACGGGTCTGAGCAGCACATTGGGCCCTCGGTTCCCCTCAGAAGGGAGCCCCCTATGATGAGAGCCCTTCTTTTTTTTTCCTGACTGCAAAACAACAGGGTCAATCAACTCTTTTTTAAATAATCAGAAGTTTAAAGTTAAGAAAAGTACCAGTAATGTACTGCTGGTTTCACAGAGAAGATGCAGTTCTCTTTGTGGTCAAAAGTAAGAGAGCAATAAGCTTTATAAGAAATAAGTTGTCTTGTGAGAACCACTGCAAGGGCAGTTGAGAACAAGTGCTATATTCATCTCTCAAGTTTTCAAGGCTGCTCATAATTTGGATGAAAAGCAGTAACAGGGATTTAAGGCAGATTAAGAACGGGCTAATGTGTTTAACCTACAGATAACTCAATCAAAGCTTTCCAGATCCTGCTATAATGGTATAATGTGCTTAATCCATTGTGAGAGTCATCATCTCTGCAACCTCCTCAGAGGTGTTCCCCTAATCAGTCCAGCTGTTTTCATTAGGGTAAATGGATTTCACCATTTCCATCAGCAATGAATCTGTGCGTTTCCAGGCACATATGCTGAATTTCCTGTGGTGGCCGGATCCTGCTTTTGCTAGGGGGAGTGAGAACAAGCACAAGCATGAGCTCAGCCCAATTGCATGACACAAGCTGAGGGACACCTCTGTTGACCACTCTGGTGCGACTTTACCAGGTGTCTTATCGCAGTGGTACCACGGCCATGAGACCTGTGGGGTCCTGCTTACCCCTTGACAGTGTGCCCTGATGGAGTACAGGGCAACACCAGCAGTACTGCATCAAATCACTCCAACCTTTAAAGCAAAAAAAATAACAGCCTTTAAGAATGTTTCTTCACAGCACAAAGAAGGACTATAAATTAAAACCAACCTTTGGAGGCTTACTTGAGGAGGCATGAAAATTTTTCCTTTTCCATCACAGCATTTAAATCTCAGCAAAATCAGATATGGAGGTGTGTTCAGCTGGAATGCTATAGGAAAAGAAAAATGAGGACCCAAGGTGTGTGTTTTGGGTAATATCCACAGCAGGGTACTGCAGTTTCAGATTGGTGTCTTTGTCAGCTTTGCACCTGTCCTACCTGGGAGGCTGTGCAGCCCTGCCCAGCCAATACAAGCGAGTTGAATCAGAGCTTAAGGGGTCATCTCCCAGCCAAAACTCTGGGAGGTTTTCATAACCCATCTATGCCATCACATCAGCTAAATAAACTCTCCATGCTTTTTCTGGAGTGGTGACTATATTTATTTGATCTGTTTGGCACTGCAGATTAAATACAAAGCTACGTATTAAAGGAGGGATTCTTTGTTTAGCTATATTTGAGGTGAGATGGAGCAAGACAAGACAGAGAAAGAAAGGGAGAAAGAGTAAAGTCAAATAACCAAGGTGCTACATTAGAAAAAAATAGCCTGTTCCTTGGCATAAAGTATTTGGAAGAAGAGCCAGGAAATTATGATTCTAATACACACTCTGTCATCTGATTGCCTGTGTGGTCGGGGAAATGTCCTTTAACCTCCTTGTCTAATTTGTCCAACCTGTAAAAGGGGAACAAGCGACTACAGAGGAGTCTGATGAGTACAAGCAGATGTTTTCATAGCTCCTTGAAAAGAATGTGAGAATCCATGTATGTGTCATTATTACTCATGTACACACATATATACACATGTATATAAATGCTATTATTGCTATTGTACTCCCCAGGAATGTAAATGAATTTGAAATGAAAATTCTGTATATGAAGCATAAACAACATTCCTCATTCTGCAGTCTGTGATTTTCTTTTATTTATTTTTGATTTACAAAGATATCTTTACTAATTTTTGCTGCCTGGGAAATAGCTTGTTGCAAAATTTTATCATTAGAAATCTTGGCTGCTCTGACTGGATCACTATGGTATGTGCTATGTTTCTGTTTCTTAACTTCCTAAATATAACATTAGGGATTAAGTTACTGGAGAATATTACTAGAAAATTTGAAATTTGCTTAAAATTTGCTCATTCAAGATGAAATTCAATCCACCTTCTTCAATGCAGATACGACTGGAAGTTGCATTATGTCTCTGCATTTCTCTTTTCCTTTTGCTAGTTTTGATAAAAAAACCCAGAGGCCTCACAGAACAGAAATACATGAAAGCTGTGCACACGGACACATGGAGTCAGCAGGAGGATGCAGAGAGAACCTTGTCAACTTTGCTACTTCAGTGTTCAATGGCTTTTGTTACATGGAGATGAGTTCACACAGCAGAGAGCATAAATAAAGTAGCTCAGTAACTTGATATCCATTAAGTAGCACACTCCACTCTTAGTTGGTACTCTACTGGTGGCCTGATTCTCAAAGATGCTGAATATTTCCCAGTCTTCACAGAAATCCATGGGAGCATAGATACACTGAGCAGGGTTAAAAAGCAAATCCCTTTCCTAGGTCCCTCTGTCCAGCATGGGAACCTAACTCATGGTGCCTCTGTTTGAATCATCTGTCTTAATTTTGCTCACAAACACCTGCAATGCTGACTCTAGCTTTAGAACAGATTAACAGATTTAGGGATTTCTTATTGGGCTGAGAGACACAATGAAGTTAATTCCCAGCAAAAGAGGAAGTGTTTAGGGCTTCTTGCAGTGTGGATGTCAGGGTGCAGCTATAGGAATTCAGGCTAATGGAACTGATCACATTCAAGCTTCAGGTATTTCCTATCACCTGGAACAGGTGCTCTTTTGGAGATGGTGCATGAAATCGTAGGAAAAACAAACAAACAAACAACAACAACAAAACAGGACTTCACTGCCATTCCTAAACAAAGAACATATGCATTAGGAAAACTATCTCCTCTGAAGCAGTAACCCTGGGATACAGACAGCAAGGGCTTCAAATCATATTGTATGTTACTCATATCATTTTAACTAGTGAAGACAGCAGAAGGCTAGTATTACGTCCTAACCAGTTCTGCAGCTTATTAGTCAACTCTTTGCTCAGAGGACTTGAGCAAACTACATGGTTGCAGTTTAGAAGTCATCAGATGGTGAAGAATCATGAGCATATTTATGAAAACCTAGCTACGTGAGAAGGAAAGAGGACTTCATTCAGGAAAGGCACTTGTACCATGGGCATATGCATCCCTCAGCCAAGATGCTGTACTGAGCCATGTGATGGTGCTGCTCGGTGTGCACATGGATGAGCCAAAGGATGAGCTCACAGCAAGATGCACAACAGCACAGGACTGTGCAAAACTCATAGACAAATACATTCTATCGCTGGCCTTGCTAATGGTTTTGTGGCTCTGAGCCTCAGCCTTGTTTCCTTAGGCAGGTGATTTTCAGAACCTCATAGTGCTAAGCCATCACAGAAGGTGAGCTGCTGAACTTACCTGGATCCTCACATTCCAAGACATGTGGTGGTGTGAACTGAATTATACTTGATTTAAGAGCAGTTATTAGCCTCTTGTTTTATCAAGCAATTTTTTTTTTTTATAATATATGCTTCTTCTTACTATAATTGGATATCAGAAGTTTTAAGGGTTTTTGTTTGTTTGTTTGTTTGTTTCAGCAATAATCTCTTTTCTGTGTTGGGATTTTAAATTAAAACCTTTTGCCTTGTAGTTTTTCCACTTAGCAAGTGGATTATTGCCATTTAAAACAAAGAGAGGCAAGTGTTATCCCTTATGTTACAGAATGATCAGAAAAAAAAGCAGCAGAAAAGCATGGGAAATATACCATTTTTGTTTATACGTGTGCATATCAATGGATTTCTGATGAGGGCACATGAGAAGAGGGCTGGGAAGAAACCACCAGCATGATTGATTGCATTTTTCTGTTCATGGTCTCTGTGTGATATACACACAGCAATACATATGGTTATCATAGCACTCCTGAGTTGGTGCATTTCACACATATACACATCAAAATCAAAGCTATGACTCCTTGTACTTGCTTATTTTGCTGACATAATATATACTGAAAGGTGACCCAAAGAAAACATAATGAATAATTCAAGAGAATTCCATTTTCACTTAAAACTCAGCAAAAGCCAGACAAAGTATTCCAAGGCACAGAGGAGCCAAGAATACTGTGGCCACCCAACCTTTTCCCAAGGACGCGTCCGTCTTTCTCATCACTCCTGTAACTCCTTACCTATTTTTAGAAACTGTTCTCACACTAAATGTCCAAAAGTTATTTCAACTGGGAGAAAAATGAATGACAACTGAATTAGATCCAACATCTTGTCTTCTATACTGATAATATATTTGGAGAAAGGTCTATTTAAACCTTTTGTCTTGAGAATGAAGCCGATTGCCACTGTTGTACAACCTGCCCAATGAATAAGAACTGTCTTCCAAAGCTGCTTTGTCTCTCGCATCCAGCATTTTTTTCAGGTTTATGTATATTATCCCAGGACTACAGGAACCATTGAAATCACTGTGAGGGATGCCTTCTTGATAATATTTCTACTCCAACACTGGGAGAAAAAAAAAGAAAATGAGAAAGACTGATCTGGAAATGCAATGTTACTACTTAGATTCTTTGGCTTTAGGACTAGAGTTCTTGTGTTTTCTTAAGTGCAACCAAACAAGATCTTTCTCCTTTCAGGGTTTTAAGGTTTCTTGAAACAGTGGCCTTGCTTTGAGATGGGAATTCTCAATCACATGAATGAGTCTTGAATTCTACATTGGTACTGTTAAAGCTGTATTGCCATCAGCTCATTGACATGTCACTTAGGGAGAGGCCCTCAGTATCCCAGTGGATTTTATTCTGATTCTGGATAACATGGCAAACCAGCTGTGTTACAATACACCTGATCTCAGAGTCTGGACAGTCTCCAAAATAGACCTGTCTTCATTTCTAGTTCTGAAGTTCATTTATCAGAGCAGAAGACGGCAGATTTTGTATTCAAGGACACTTGGGTCAAAATACGTCTATTTTGCTTAAATATACATGAAAAAGGATTTTTCAATATCTCTTTTTATATTTTGTTTATTTTAATTTAGTTTAAATTAGTTTTGAATTAACTTAACTAGAATAATTTGATTTTATCTTTCTATGAATTACTTCTTTTCAAAACCTGCTATCAAAAAGAATGATAGACCCAAAACATGGCTATTGTTTCATATGAAGTATGAAGAATAATAACTATATTAAGAATAGAACTGAAACTTGAACAAAATTCCATAATAGGACATAAACACAGCCTGGACACTTACTTTTTCCACTTCTAGCTGTTGTCTGTCTTAGGAACTTAGTCAACATTTTGCAGAGAGAATGATGTGCCAGAGGA
Source organism: Gallus gallus (assembly GCF_016699485.2). Classification (NCBI taxonomy): domain Eukaryota; kingdom Metazoa; phylum Chordata; class Aves; order Galliformes; family Phasianidae; genus Gallus; species Gallus gallus. Next base: position 19,632,150 of record NC_052535.1, on the reverse strand, counting down.
AGGAGTAAGAGGAATTTGATGGCTGTCTTTCCAGCCATGTGCTTTCTTGTTCAGCCATCTCCAGTTGTTTCTTATAGCTCTGTCTGTTTCTTACAACTCAGGAGCTCAGTGTCTGCCACCCCACACAGGGATTGCTGCCTCTGGTGCATGCTCTTAGGTGTGGCTCCAGTCACACAGAAAGCTTGCAAAGATCATAAAATCATCAAATCATAGAATGGCTTGGGCTGGGAGGGATCCCAAGGGTCATCAAGTTCCAATTCCCCTGCCACAGGCAGGGCTACCAACCTCCAGATCTGGCACTAGATCAGGTTACCCAGGGCCCCGTCCAGCCTGGTCTTGAATACCTCCAGGGATGGAGCATCCACAGCCTCTCTGGGCAGCCTGATCCAGCACCTTACCACTCTCTCAGTAAAGAACTTCCATCTGACATTCCATCTGACTTCCATCTGACTCTGTCACATCTCCTCAACACACTCAGGCCAGAATCTCACCAGAGGCATTTTGCAGTGTTTGTAAGCCACTGCCATGCCCTATTGCAGAAGTGTCCTGCTCAGATGCACCAGTAGTGTTAGTTTTCCCAAACTGTGTGGGATCTTTGATCTTCTCTTAAAAAAAAAAGACAGCAGATGATTTTCTCCAGAAAACATGGCATGAAGTCTCATCTTTACTCCTCTGGATACAAATACAAACCTTTTTGCTGTGCTGAAACAGCAAGTTGTTGGAAAAGGGAAGAATGAGAAGCTTTCACTGAGGGACTGGGTCAGGAGTCTGCAGGAGATTGTCTCTATCTGCCAACAGCAGTTGGAAGTTTTTCTGGTACATCAAAATGGAAAGGACAAAGACCCAGGCTGTGGCTTCAGTACTGCAGCCCTTCCTCCCACCTTCTGAACTGCTTTTGTCCATGTCCCTGTCCTGCTCCCTTCCCATAATGACTATAGTGGACATGGCTGCTGAAGCTGCAAGCTGAAAGGGAATTTTGCAGATTGCCTGAGGAGAGGACAGGGCTTGAGTTGTTCCTAATGCCACAGGAACATGCCACATGACTGATCACAATGAGGCAGGTCTGATCCACAGGCTCCTTGTGAGTTGTTCACCAGTGTTCCTGTCATGGTTTTGTGATTTTTGTTGTTGTTATTCCACATCATAACATCGCGTAAAGCAGTGGGAGTTAAAGACTTAATGTTCTGGTTCCGTGGACTGCCTTTTTTGGGTGTTTGGTTCTTGGAGGGGAGGAGAGGAGTGGCATTCCCCAGAGGACTTCATGACAGAGGAAAAAACGTGGAGCTCCCGGCAGGTCCGGAGTGGCTCTCTCTCTTTGTTCGTGGTGGAGAAGCATGTGGTCCCCCTGCAGTCTCTCTCTCATTTTATTTGATTTGTTGGCCTCAATTACTATATTATCTTGCATTCCAAGATCGTATTTAGTAAATTAACATTCCTCCTCAGATCGTTGCCACTGCTCTTTGTTTTTTAAGATCCATCTACTATCTCCCTACTCCTTCCCTTTTTCTCCTCTCTTGGGGCGCAGGCCTGTGAGTCCCCTGCCTCATTAGTCTCGGGGCCAGGCTGGACTGGCCTTAAACTGTTAACACGTTTTTTTTCCTCTCTCTTTCTTTTTTTTTTCTGGGCCTGCTGTCCCCTGTCATGGATACAGATCTAGAGATAATTCTGTGACTATTATTGGTGGAGAATGTGGGCAGACTGAACCGAATCTGAATTTTTATTATAGTCAGGGAGTTGCAGAGTGCTGTAGCTAGCTTTGACCTGCATATATTAGATTGTAGGCCGGGTGGTCTGCAAGACTCTAGACACTGTACTGAGTTTTTTTTACTCTCTTCTTTTTCCTAGCAACAGGCAGCTATTAAACTGTTGTTCATTTTAGGAGCATTGTATAAAGGATTAAAGGCCATTATGGAACATAATGGTTTTTTGGAACATATTGGTTTTTCATTAGGTTCATCATTTTCTGTTTTGGAGTTGCATATATATATAACCGACTAAGGGCACTGATGGAGATACCTGACTGGTACCTATACACCCCAGAGGGATTAGCTAATTCAACAGACAACATGGTGTTTAGACTGGTTTCCAGGTTCTGTTCTCAGTTCTTTATGCATGCTTGGAATGCCAACCCAGGGACCATCTTATCAATCTTACCAAAGGAGAAATACATCCTCCTAATAATAAAGTACATTATGTGGGGGAAGCTTTCCCCTGAACCAAAGAATGTTGAGTGCCAGGGAATGTGGAGGGGTTTAGGAAAATTTTAGAAGAGTGGGGACCCCTGGTGTCATGGGATTTCACTCTTGAACACCTGTGGGATCCTAGGAAACTAAGTGAGTATTTGAGTCAGGAATGGTGCAGCTTAGGTAGATCTGAGGAGGAATGGCTTATCTGGGGCTTGGCTTGTGCTTACTGAGCTCTACATAATACTATTCTGGTGAGATAGAGAGTTTCCAAGCTGATATTCGAACCAAAGGGGGAAATCAAACCTGATTGATCACAGGATCACAGGAGGCACCAGTATCAATGTTAGTTGCCCTTGTGGAGGAACGGGTGGAGGAACCCTGTGGAAACGGGTGTCATCGCATCTAGAATGGAAAGAAGAAGAAGCAGAGGAAGTAGAGGAAGATACAGGTGAGGGGCCCTTCCCAAAACCACTGTCATCAAAAAAGGCAATGGGAAAAACTAAGAGACATGGAGAGGAGAGTGAGGAGGAGGAAGTCACGATTGCCACTACTCGTCAACCCCTGAAAATGACTGAAATCCACGGCTCAAGAAAGGAGTTTATACAGCACCTGAACAAAACTGTTGCTACCTCGTTGCTTCGGTGTTGGGACAATGGGGCCAGTAGTGTGTTTCTAGATGGTAATGAAGCTTGCCAATTAGGAAGCATTGACTCAGCTATTGATAGAGGGATTAGTAGATGTCTGGACGGAGTCGCCACCTTCTGGGAATGAGCGTTATTAACTGTGAAGGAAAGACATCCCTTCAAAGATGATCTGGAGCCTGAGATGAAAAAGTAGAATACTGTTGAAAAAGGTATCCAGTATTTGAGAGAAATAGCCATGGTGGTGTAAGAGATTATTCTTTTGCATCATTGTCTCAAAGCTTGCTGAGGGACACAGATGGATAAGGCCAGGGGCAACTAGAGAGAGGCAAGCCAGAGCTTAATGGCCAGGAAGCAGTCTTTTGTGTGGGCTTATCTCTAGGGAGATAGCCATCTCAGGGGGTATTGCATATGACTGTTACCCAAGCACCCAGGAATGCCAGTTGGAAGAAGAAGAAGGATAAAAAAGGGATGAACAACCATGAGATTAGGTTTCTGACAAGAGATTCCTCATGCTGAAGAAGAGGGAGGTTTTCTGACAACAGATTCCTCACAATGAACAAGAAATTTTCTGACATGAGAAGCCTCACAACCTGCCTCTCCCTCCTGGACTTGCTCTGTGCTCTACCTGCTTGCTGCCTAAGGCTGGCCACTCTGCTGCTGCTCTCCCCCCGGGAAGGTGTCTGCCATCAGATCCCTCACTACAGAATGCCTGCATGCTGACGGACTCTCCAGGGCCTGCTACCGGAGACCTGCTGCTTCCTCCCAGACTTCTTCCTGGACCTACCCAGTACCTGCACCTTCTTGCTGCCCAAGACCGGTCACGCTGCTCCCCCTGCACTTTTGCCCCAGACTGTTGGAACATCATGCGATAGAACTGCTGCTGGATCCTGGTGGTGATTATCCCCTTTAAGAAATTCTTGCCTCTTTCTATCTTTTCTATCACCCACCTTCCCTTCCCCATCACCCTTAATTGTCTGTCCTCCCCTTCCCCATGTCCCTGATTAAGATTTGTAATAAACTGGTCGGACCAACATTTGAACCGTTGTTTCTTAATCTCACGCCAGGTATACATATATCAAAAAACCTCCTCTACCTCCGATAAATTGGAGTGAGACAGGTGGAGATGCTGTATGACCACATGTTCACTCCTAACAATCCACGCCAGGACCATGATCCTCAGAGGGTTAGGTGTATGCCAGATATATGTCAGAAACTCACAAGAACAGCACTGGAAAGGTACACCAATACACTAGTAGTAACATTCAATAGATATGAGGACCAACAGTATGAGGACTCCCAGTTTTTGAACTGATTATTACGCTTCAAAACTTTGAACAAAAATTCCCTCCATCCCATGCTTCCATTTCAGCCATGTCAAAACTAACAGAAAGACTAGATAATGTGGATAAGATGATAGATAAAATGGAGAAGAAACAGGATGGTATGCTGGAGGAATTGTCTCTATTGATTAATTGTGATGAACCTGTAGTAGTATCAGAAACAACTGATGAAAATCAGAATGATCAGAAGAGTCTACTGAAGGAGCTGATCAAACTGATTAAAATCTCAGCTATCAAAGGCAAACATCTTCCTGTTCAAGCAAATGACAGTAGTAAATCTATGTCACGCGCTGCCTTGTGAAGCTATTTACGTGAGCATGGAGAAGACATGAAGAAGTGGCACAAAAAATCCACTCCTGCGCTACGAGCATGGGTGAGAGAATTACAAAACAGATCAACTACCAATGAAATTGCTCCCGTTACTACGGGTAACCAATAGAGGGGCCCTGCCCTCAGTAGGGGGGGAGAGGATAATAGAGGATAAAAGAGTGGATGTGTGGATTCTATGGACTGGCATGTCAGACCCACAGAAAAATAAGGCACTGCTGCACAGTGCACTCTGATGCCCTCGAGTCACAAAGGGACAGAATAGATTCATATTTCTGGAGTGACTGGGGACTCTCAAGAACTGTCTGTGTTGGAGACAGAAATAAGCCTCACTGGTAAAGACTGGCAGAAACATCCTATATTGACTGGCCCAGGGGCTCCATGTATACTTGGTATAGATTACCTCAGAAGGGGGCAGTTCAAGGATTCCAAGGGGTATCAATGGGCCTTTGGAATAGTTGCTGTAGATACAGACAACATTAAGCAACTGTCTGTCTTGCCTGGCCTGTCAGAAGATCCATCTGTTGTGGGGTAGCTACAAGTAAAAGAGCAACAGGTACTGATCACTACAAAAGCGGTGCACAGATGGCAGTATCACACCAACAGGGATTCCTTGCTCCCCATTCATAAGTTGATTCATCAACAAGAGAGTCAGGGAGTGATAAGCAAAACTCACTCACATTTTAACAGCCTCATATGGCTGGTGCATAAAGCCAGTGGAGAGAGGAGGTTGACAGTAGACTACCATGAATGAAGTCACACCCCCACTGAGTGCTGCTGTGCTGGACATGTTAGAACTCCAGTAGGAACTGGAGTCAAAAGCAACCAAGTGGTATGCCATCACTGACAATTGTTAATCCCTTCTTTCACCTGGAGGGGTGTTCAGTATACCTGGAACTGTTTGCCCGGGGGGTGGAAACACAGCTCAACCATTTGCCATGAGCCGATTCAAACTGCATTGGAACAGGGCAGTGCTCCCGAGCACCTGAAGTACATTGATGTAGGCCAATACAGCAGAGGAAGTTTTTAGGAAAGGAGAGCAAATAATCCAAATTTGTCTGCAAGCTGTTTTCACTATTAAGCAAAACAAAGTGAAAGGGCCTGCACAGGAAATTCATTTCCTAGGTATAAAGTGGCAAGATGGGCGTCATCACTCCCCAGCAGATGTGATCAACAAAACTACAACAGTCCCACAGATCACAAACTGCTCGCAGATAGTAAGAGGGGATGGACTGCCAGTGAGTAGTAGGAAGCACATGCATTTGTTTGACATAACAAGAAAGCTGTCCCTTCTTCCTATGGGAAGCTGTCACTGGCTGTGCCAGGAAGGCATGTTGCCCTCGCAGCAGTCTGATAGGAAAAAGACCCTCACATCCCTCAGAGAACTCATCTTACACTAACCAAGGAAAACACCCATAATTAAATTATGACACTTTTTGTTTTTATATCAGTACAGTTTATAATTATACCAGTTTGACAGTTTCTAGGCACAGATGTGAGCTTCATATTTTTCCTGGATGTAGCATATTGTTTTCTCAGCCAGAAAACTGTGCTGTGGAGACTCCTGGGCACTGAGCAATGCTCCAGGCCATCTTCCTTGGTAATGAGAAGGGCCTGGCATCATCTGCTCTTAAATTATGTTTCTATCTAATTAAATTCAGCAAGAGTGCCTTCTCTAACCAAATCCAGTCACATGAAAGAATTTGGACAGGGGAATGCTGATATCTGATATGAAAGTTCACACCAGCTGTGACATCATTCAGAAATGATAAAATGCCCAATCAAACTGCAAGCTGGGCCATTGCATTTTGACAGTGCGTTTCCTGCACCCAGTGTCTCTGGGTGTAGCAGGGGACATCTGCAATGCACAGCCAATCGTAACTGAGTGTAGGCACTTTTTGAGTTCAAAGATGTACTGATGCACTGTGAAAGGAAAGCAGAAAGCAAAATATATCTCTGTTGGTGCTGGCACATGACCGTGACACTTGCAAGATATTCCCGTAGGGCAGAGTTTACTGGCCAGACCTCACCTCCTATCTTGACACTATTTTCCCCAGTAATGCTGAGTAATGTCTCATTGGAGCGCTGTCTCACGTGAAGTTTGTACAAGGAAATATAATAAAGCTGTGTCTGAAACAAGGCAGGCCCTCCTTGTGGCTGGGGGAGGGGTACTCTCTTGCTCTCAGGAATGAGGAACATTCTTTTCCCTAAAAGAGAGATGAGTGGACCATGTGCTTGCTGCTGCTGCTGAAGCACTGAGCCTGCCCTGGGATGGCAGCAGAAATGGCCCAGAGCTGAGTCAGAATTATTGCTGATACCACTGATAAATCAGCATCTTGGATATTTAACAAAACTGGACATGCTGTAAATGAAATTAATATGTGTTCTTGAATTCATAAAATGTCAATCAGAGACCCTAGGGGGCACAGAACAGATGAGAATTGTCTGCAAATCTCATTTAGGGGCAGATTGCCATGCCCTTGTTCACAATGAAATTGTGACTAACTTTACAAAACTTATGTGCTCTCATAGCACAAAGGTCTTTGGAGTGAAGGTTTCACAATCAACCTGGCCTTGATATTTACCAAATACACACATATATATGCATATGTATATATAGTATATATATGTATAGTATATATATTTGTGTATATATATGTATAGTATATATTTTCCCCCGCATACTTCTTAAACTACTGGCAACAAGGAAAATATGCTTCATTTCTTTTGTTACAGAGCACGAGCTGACCCAGTCTTGGTCTTTGCTGGTTGGGTAGGTGTGATCTTCTGCCAGATGTCCCATCTATATCATCTTAAGAGAAGAAAGGATAGCAAAGGTTATTTTGAGACAACAAGCCTTCTCATAAAGTAAAACTGGATGATCCCAATAAATCTATTTCATTTAATTTACAGCATCCTACATTTGCCTGTCAGAGCATACTGTGATATCCTTTTGCTGTGGGAGTACACTGTACAAAATGGAATTGTTTTTGTTCAGCTGAAAAGCTAGTAAAAATAACTTAGGTAATGGTTTTAGGTGCAATGTTTTATTAATCTTATGAACTGACCTAAGCATATTGCTGACACAACTGAAGCCAACGAAAAGATAAGGTCAGCCTGAAAAAAACTAGGGACCAGAGATGGAAAAGAGCAGTGTCACAGTATTCCTTTTACACTACTTCGTCTTTTTTTTCCACTAACCCTCTGAAAGCCCCTGAATTTCCTTAGAAAAAAAAATGTATATTCTCCTCCCTACACATTGTCTATAGTGTCTGTATTAATCCAGAGCTGTTGTCCATCCAAGTGGGCTGGAACTCACTGTAGTAAGACTCATACCTGAGAGCCTTATAAAAATGTCATACTGATTGCTTACCCACTATCTTGGTCCTAGAAGGCTCCCATGTGTGGTACATGAAATTCATTAAAAAGTCAATGCATCCTCACTCACACTGCTAGTCAGTAAAAAGAGATATGGGAAGTGCATTCTGAGTCTGTCACTGTTGCTGGGTTTGGTTTGAGTTTTCTGCTTTTATTCTGTTTACTTGGATTATGATGAAACACATCACTCATTTACGCCAACCATCACATCATCATCAAGGTATTCATTTGGTCCTAATCATGATCAATTTTTTAATAAGAAATTTGTACCTATGTAACAATAAACCCCTTAGCTCTGCTTATAATTTTTCTCTGTTTACAAAGAATGAAAATGTAATTTATTTTTTTTCTGCTTCTTGCAGATAATTTGATACATGGTATGTTAGAACATTTATTCTGTATTTACATATTGGCACAATTACATCATATTGTTACATTGTTCACAGCCTTTCACTGTCACTACCAACTTCTTTTGGGAAAAATCAAACAAAAGCTGAGACAAGATATACCAAGTCACAGTCATTTGGATGCCTAATGTTTTATTGCTCTTCTAATTGCTTTCCAGTTCTCAAACTTTTCATTCAGTGCTTCTAAATAAACTGTTTTCACTTATTTATTAATTAATTTTACAAAAAACCCTGTTTGAGGATATATACTACACTCCTCCTCTTCATGTCACACAAATTAAGATAGCATGGAAAGTGTCTCTTCATGCTATGGTTGTCTAATGTTTGGAATATGTCCTTTTTCTATTATATTTTATGATGTATCTTATAATTTATACTTTATAATATATTATAAAAAGAAAAATGAAATTACTTTTTTCATAGAGCTTTCTTAGAAACCGCAGTAGAAAGCTCAGAGTGGAACCAGTTTGGCATTCTGAGACTTCAAGTGTTGAAGCTTGCCACCTCTAGAGAGACTTAGAAGAGCTGAATGCCCTTGTATATCTGTTTTCTCTAAGCTGTCTCAGGTTTAATTATAAGGTTGTACATGTCTACATAAAATCAATCTGATTTGAGGAGAGAAAAAAACAAAAAAGCTTATTTACCCACATTCACTACCCACAGGCTTGCAACAGCCTTTCTGTTCTCAGGGCTTTCACACGTCTGGAGAAGTCCTCAGTGAAGTGCTTGTGCCAACCTACTTATTTCACAAGCATCAGCCAGAAAAATAGTCATTCAAAAACCCTAACGAGACTCCTGACTGTGGCTTGGCTTTTGTACATTGTTACATCCTGTAACTTCCAGCCCAGCATTGCTGGTTTCCTAGGGATGAGTGCACATCTGTCTGTGCTCCCTACGTTGAACAGCCAAAGCTCATTCAAACTGATTCCGAAAAACAAGGGTATAAGGCCTAGTACCTCAGGGGAATAGAAAAATCCCTGCAGAGAGGGTAGGATAGAGGAAAAAATGGGGAGAGAGGTGGGGAGGGATTTTCCGCTCATGTCCCATCTCCAAACCAGTGACACTTACCTTAACAAAGGGCAAAAAAATAGTAATTCACAGTTTCTCTGCCTACCGAGGCCTTCCTGAGTCCAAATCTATGGAGGTTTACAAAAGGCCCAGATCCAGGGATGATCCAGAGGGGCAACACCCAGCCTTTGCCATCCATCACACATGGTCAGGAAACTGCAGTCTGCCAGGAGCCACCATTGGGCACTCCCTGATACCACCTCAACAGTGGGCACATGAAGGCAGCAAGTGTTAAAGAATAAGGGCAATTGGACAAAAGTCTGAAGATTTTCTGTGAGTATCTCACTCTCTTTTGAATCAGCTGTTTATGCAGCCTCCATAAGTAGCCCTCTAAGGACATCATTAGGCATTATTATCTTTTTTTCAGTTATTCCAATATTATCTTTTTTCACTTATCCTGCCATGGAGACTACATATTACTATTTTTTGGTTTTAGTTCATACAAATGTGATTTGTTGTTGTTTTTACCTTTCATTATTTTGCTTTGGTTGTTGCTGTTGTTGCTTTTATTTCAATATATACCTTTATCTAATGACAGATATTGTTCTACTCAGGCTTAATGAAGGACTTTTTTTAAATCTTTGTCATACACTATTGGCCCATCATGATTTTATCTGCTCTCTTAGAAGTCATTTATCCTACATGATCACTGGTCTAAAATCTTTCCTTCATTTTGCAAAACAAACAAACAAACAACCTACAAAACAAACAACCTCCCCCCAGAAATGAACAACCAAATCAAACACATACTTTGAAGAATATATACGGAAGAGACTTAAATTAATGCATCAAGATCCTTAAGAGGAAACCCTGCCATACAGTTGTGTAGCTATTATTGCTGTTTCCTACTGCAGTGGGAAATGCAAAAAAATAGGTGGCAAAATATGGATGCTGCTGTCATAGGTGGTCTGGACATTGGTAGAATGGGATGACCATGTAGTCTCACACCTCAGAACACTCACACTGCCCAACTCAGCACTACCCTGGTGACAGAGATGGTTATCACCACCATGGTAAATTCCTGGGGAAAATCATCTCTCTGAGAGTTTACACTGCATTTCACCAAAGCCCTTTGCATGATCACAAATTTATCCACAGTCAGGAAAGCACTTCAGCATGTGCTTGATGCAAGGTGTGTACTCAGGGCCATCAAAATTAATGATGCTTAGGCAGATTTCAAAGCTAAGGGCCTCTCTGCAGTGATGGATCCCAATGATTTGCCAGGAAGAAACTCCATTAAACATAGTTGGATTGAACCACAGAGTGTTTTCACTGTGGCAAATTTGTTTGCCATGAAAACATGAATAGGGAAGAATAAATCTCTATAATAAATACTGATAGAAGAATTATTCATATATGGTATTATAAAAAATACTGTTGCAACAGATTAGATTAGTACAAGCTCTCTGGGGAGACAGTATGCTTTTCTTGGGTTTTGCACAGCGCCTAGCATATTATGGATGATGCCACAGTTAACAAATAGTTATTAATAATAATAAAGTATTTTTACTGACAAGGTTGATGCCAGTTCTTTCTATCATCCGCATGTCAGATAGATAAATATAAATTTGAGTAAGGCAATGCTGTGAGTTAACAATTTTTTTAAAATGGGGGCAGCTCTATTTCATGCCTTTTTTGCTCTCTACCCTGCCTCTCTTCAGTCTGAATCCTCCTTTTGCAGACCCCAGAAGAGCTGTCTGTCTAGACAAATCAGCCAGCCTAAGTACAAGAGCAACAGCCACTCTATTTTACTCTATAGGAATAATGTAAAACAAACCCATGCATCAGCAGAGCACTAGCTACTGAAAATTAATGGCTCTGTAGCTCGTGTCTGATATTTTTTCTTAGGATACTTCCTAGACCTTAATTTGTCATAGCTGGGAATGTCTTGGTGCATTTTAACTGCTTGATGCAGTCTTCTCCCATTAACAAAAATAATATTGAAATAGTGGTGCTGCACCCAGGCTTATAAGTGTGTGATAATGACAGCAAGGCTGGAAATACCACAGTTGGTAGGTCCTAATGTTGGAAATGCAGCATCACAAGGTTTGGGGCTGTGCTACAGCCCAATGCTTTCAAAGGAGCAAGAACAAGAGAGAAGGTATTGCAAGGCAAAGATAAAATCCAGAGTGTTTTTTATTTTTATTTTTTTAAAACAAGCATCCCATGTTCGCAGCCCCAGCTGGGCTGCTTGTTTGCTTTCTGATTTTAGCACATCCCAAGCACACTGCATGCTTTCAAGCTACTTTTTTTCCACAGTCACAAGGGCTAGAAACTTGCTCTAAAAAAATAAATAAATGGGAAAGCTAGGATTCCAGCCTAATCAAAGCACTCTGGAGGCTGAGACGATAAAAATAACAAGGAAAGTTATGAGAGCTGCTAACATAGCCCACATCACAGTTGTGCCCCCACCACCTCCAGCTGCCTGAAGAGACAAGTACCGAGTTTGTCAGGCACTAAGCCTTCCTGAGAGCCCAGAAACACTCACGTTTTGAGGAAAACAGGATTATTTTTACAAGGGCTGTCAGAAACTACAAAGTTCACATATGTGAGGAATACTGACTCCTCTATTTACAATAAACTGGCTCTCTGTTTTCCAGCCCAGCTCCTAGGGGCCATCCAAGGCAAAGGCACAAAAATGTTTTTTGGAAGCCCCCATATTCTCTGCCTTCAGGCAGCTGTCTTTTATTTTCTTGATAGATCCTCACTACTGTAGTAAATGTGCTTGTCCAGAAGTTCAGCACCTGGTGGTACCTTGGCGACCCGCCACTGAAGGCACTCACCCATGCAGGCCTTCCTCTTTACCCACACCTTCCACCCTGGTGTTTTTCTTCTCAAAATGGCAGGCCTCTTGTTGCCTGTGCAATGCCTGCTCTGGGGGGACACTATCCCTTTTGCTCAGCAGGGAAATTGGTGGTCAGGGGATGAGAAGCACAGTTAAATGAACATGTACACACTGAGTTGTGTTTGGAGGTACATGGTTGGGACCCTTTCAGGTGATCAGGCCCTGTATCATTAGATGCACTTAGACATCAAGCGAAACAGCTGCAGAAACCACAGCTGTATTCATCTTTCAGCAGATGCCTTTCAACAGGTTGGGCCAGAGAGCAAAAATTAAGGAGAGAGTGGAATGAGACACTGCAGAAGAATGATGTCTATCTGCACAGAGCAGGCTCTTTTCAGCCAAGGGTAGGGCTCCTCTGCAATTGGACTTGACCCATCACACTTCAAAAACTACTACAAAAAAAGCTGTTTTACATATAAACTCTTACAAGGGTAGATAATGGCAGGACAAGGGGAAACACTTTTAAGTCAAAGGATTTAGGTTGGATATCAGAGGGAATTTCTTCACCAAGAGGGTGGTGAGGTGCTGGAACAGGCTGCCCAGAGAGATTGTGGATGCCCCATCCCTGGTGGTGTTCAAGGCCAGGTTGGATGGGACTCTGGACAACCTGGTCTAGTGCAGGTGGGTTGGAGCTTGATGAACCTTGAGGTCCCTTCCAACCCCAGCCATTCTGTGATTGATTCTATGATAAAAATATTATCATTTAGAAAGTTACCCTTAATAGTGTGTGCAAAGGGTTCTGGCACAGAAAAAAGTGTGTGACAAAGTACATTCCAAACCAAAACTCTGAATTAAGAACATCTATCCAACAGGGAAAAGGGTTGAAAAGAAAGAAAAAATAAAAGAAACAAAAGGAGAAGAACCGAAGTATTAGCAAAAACACAGGTGAATCATGAAATTCTAGGTGGAGCTGCCGAAGTTTCAAAACACTCTTAGTTACAATTTACTGAACCAACCAAGAAAGAGGTGCTCATAAATTATGGATGCACACAGATGGTGGACTCCAGAATTATCCTATTGAAACTAATTAGCCTATTAAAACTAAATGCTCTGTATGCTTGACTCTCAATGAAGGTTGTAAGAAGTACTGCAGTTTGCAGATCACCAAGGAGTCAAAAGTCCTCAGCTGGACAAGGACTGCAGACCACTCTACTTTAATAGTACGCAAAGTATGATGGGATGGAACATGCCTACAAATCAACCACGTAATGGGAAGGTCCAGAGAGTGGCTGAAATCACAGCATTTCACTCATTTAAGATGGAGATCCCTCTACAAACAGTCAGCATGGTTTGGACACAGCTGAAATCTCCTGTGCAACAAGAAGCACTTTTGTTGTGGCACAGTCTGGTGACAAGTCACCCCTCCTGCTTTGTGTGTTCTTACAGGACATAAGATTTAGTTTTCTCAATACTGTGCTGAGGGACGCAATCTTGTGCTGCTTCTGCTCCCATGAAAGCTCTGGTTTCACCTAAGATATCTCCCTTTAGGAAGGATCTCTGGAGAAGATGAAATTATTAGAGGATTAACTTTGAAACAGAAGGTTTTCACAACATAAAAGTCATGATTTTTTAAACAAACATCCCATGTTTGCAGCACTGAAAACAAAAACAATGACTACAACTTGTTCCACTAAGCAGATTTCTAGCTATTTAGGGATCATCTCAGAAAGGACAGAGATACACAACAGACAAGATCTGTGGTTTTTCAGTAGGCACAAGAAGAAAAGCTCACTGCTGACTGACACCAGCCAAGCTGCTGGCCTCTGGATATTTGAAGCTCTACCAAGGTTTGGTCTGTCTCAAAGACAAAAAGAGGTGAACTACTGCAAATATAGTACTGCATTTTTTAAAGAAGTCCACCCATGCTCTTGGGAAAGGGTGAAGCAGAAATCCTCCCTTGCCGATCTTAGTTTCCAGAACTTTTTTTTCCATCTGAACTTATTAAAAACTTTTTATACGTTTATAAATTCTTCAGTGGTATGTGCCATGTTTAGGGCCAAAATAATAAAAGAACTGGAGTGTTTCTGCCCAGAGATCCTTAAATATTGAATGCAAAAATCCTGATAAAATCCTGAAGAATCACAATGTAGTCTAGTATGCTATAAATTACACTAAATCAAATAAATCAGACTATATTGTCCCTAGTGGCTCTTACACAGTCTTTAAGTATATTACCCACTCCTCATCAGTCCATTCCTCTCAATAACCAGCTCTGTCTTCAGTCCCCAGGCCTGCTTTAAAATCTGAACAATATATTAGCCTTCACAGCATAAAGGAGAAAGAAACCTCAGGAAGAAGGTAGGCAAGCTTACAAATAAATCTCCTGTGGCAGCTTACTCAGACATGGAGGATGCATGGTTATCCTTAGTGGCCTGTGTCCCAAACACAGCCAGAGACATAAATCCTCCCTGGCCAGCGCATTGGGAGCCCAGCAGTCCCACCTCACCAGCACAAAGGGCTGCATTGTCTCCTGCTCTATTCCAGGGGTTCATATTACTGTAGCATTGTGAAAAGAGTAACCAGCAGAGTATGAGCAGGGGAGATGCTCTGGGCAGGTGGGTCTCCTGATGCCTGATGGGCATGGTTCTTCTCTGCTCTACCCTTCCTGTGTGGGGAGAGCCAGAGCCCGCAACCACCAGCCCCAAGCCACCCTTAGGGGCACGCACTGTTGGGATGGACCTAAGTATCATCTTTCCTGCACTGAGTCCTGACTGCACTGAAAGCTAGCCTTCTATGTGCCTGAGATGCAGGGTCACAAGCTGATGGCTCACAGTGCTGAGCCAAGACTTTGCTTGTCTGTCCTTTGAGAAAAGAGCCAGCAGCACTGCCTCCAGCATTGTAAAACATCTGGTAAGGCCATCAGGAAGAAGCCTGTTGAGGATACAGTTTAACAGAACTGCTGGGATTTTTTTTTATGGCATTTATTTTCATGAATTATAATAAGAAAAAAAAAAGGAGTTGGCTCAATTGAGTTAATGCTTTCGGAATTTTATTAATCAATGTCTCAGCATTCATAAAAAAAATGACACCTTTTAAAACCAGCAGAGAGGAACATTTCCAAATACTTCCAATCAAAAGAAATAATTTTCAAACTCACATTACATGTATTTTTAAACCAACCCCTGAGGGAGATGGGTGTGAACTCTGAATTATCCCAGTTAACTTCAGAGCCAGAGATCAAGGCCAAAAAATGCAAAGTCAGCTCTAAACTTTCTGAATAGGTTGCTGAGGCTGCATCAGTGCCAGCACAACAGCAGCCGTGCACAGCTGAGTCTCATGCCCCACATT
Organism: Gallus gallus; assembly: GCF_016699485.2. Classification (NCBI taxonomy): domain Eukaryota; kingdom Metazoa; phylum Chordata; class Aves; order Galliformes; family Phasianidae; genus Gallus; species Gallus gallus. The sequence continues at coordinate 19,616,667 of NC_052535.1, read as the reverse complement.
CTGGTCTGTCCTGAAGCACCAAGGCTCCAGCTCCACAGAGCACTGGGAATGACAACAAATGAAATGGGGCCACCTGTGATGGCCTCATCTTAGAGAAATAAAGCCTGCCCAGGGAAGAGAAAATGAAAACCAAGTTATTTAAAATGCCTATAAAAAGATGTTTACTGACCAAGCAAATACATTCCTATAGTCTAGGTGCATAGATAGCATTCACTTAAGGGCAGTAAATTCAGTGCCAAATTAATAGCCAGTATTTCATGCCCAGGGCATAGCTGAGCACCAACATTTTCACTGTGAGTCTGTGAGTGAGGGCATAGAACATTACATGTGCAATCAACCTACAATTCCATGGATCCTGTCCTGTCCACTGTGAAATGCCTGATAATATACTATGTTGTGTTATTTACCTTGGAGGTGGAATGACTGGTAGAAAAATGTAAATTCAGAGCAGTAAAACTGAAGCCCAGGACCACAAAGGAATTCTTTCCAGAGCATACACATAGCCAGTGGGACATGCTAGAGACTGATTCATTCCCAACATCTCTACTTCCATTTAAGAAGCCACTTCCAGTATGTCCTACAGAAACCAGATGGCCATTCAGTGCACTGGCCTGCTTCATCTTGTGCATTTAGATGGTGAAAGGGAGGAGCTGACAAAGGGTGTCAAGATACAACTTCTTTCTGACTCTGAAAGAACCACATTCAGAAACTAGTAAGGCTTCTCACTCACATAGACGCTACTGAGTACTACTCATGCCACAAAGGTTTATTTAGATAGAAGGCAGTGAGGGTCCAGGAGCCAACAAATACAGAATTTGAAAGTTTTCAAGGATGCTACATTACACTCAGAATAACGCCCTGTGAAGGCTAATTGTACTGTTCGTGAAGGTTTATTGTGAGCAGAAATGCTCAAGTAAGCAAATGCTACTGTGCAATGCTTGAGCTTTGACGTCAAAAAAGTCCAGACCACAAGCAACTCACCTACCTAGAGCAAAAGGGAATGACTTACCACAAGCCTCTATTCCTCATAACAGGCTTTGCTGCAACAGTCAAGACTTGATGGGGTACTGTCTACAATATCCTATGATCCTGAATGCCAGTCTCTGCCCACATTGTTGAGCATCTTCTTAAGCCCACTCCATGAAGGTAACCTTCAGCTGGAATGAGTGGGAACCTACTCGTATTGCAGCTGGTGCTGTTCAAGTAAGTATCTGGGAATGAGGGATTCAGTAATTCAAAAAGCCATTGGATCTTAACCAAATCCCATTGACTCATCTCTCAAATTATTCAGCAGACTGCAATATTTACAGGACATTGTTTTAAGAAAATCATGTAAACTATACATCTTAGTCAGATAAATTATTCAGTGAGTAATGTGACACTGCCATTGTTCATAAATATAGCTCCTGACCCAGTTATTTCTCCTGTTGTCTTACTACCACTTCAGTTAACTCAGTCTTTTGAGAAGCCTCAAGCTTCAGCAAAAAAAGCAAACAAACAAACAAAAAACAAACAAAAAAAAAACACAGCCATTTCAGTTGACTTATCTCTGCATTTCCACAGCTCCTTTGCCAGTGAATTTCAGAGTTCTTTACAAAGAAGATTAGGATTGTCACTTTCATCCTTCTAATGAGGCAGCAGAGACATGGTAAATGTGTCCTATGCAGAGATGAACAGAGTCCTGGGACAGAGCCAAGACCACAATCTCGATCAAAAGCATTCAGTCCTATACTGAAATCCAGTATTTTATTTAAGATGTGAATTTGCCTGTCCCTCATTCCATTCTAGATACAACCAGCTTAACAGCAGTGCTCCAGCATCCACTTTGGAGTCAGCCTTGCCTCTCCATCCATCCCCTAGAGCAAGGTCTCCTCTCCTTTCTCTTCTCTGATGCTCAATGGGGTCATAAAGTCAATGCCACAAAGAATAGCATGGGAAGACATGATGGACTATGGCTGAGAAAAGCAGTTAAGGGCAGCTTTCATCATTTCTTTTCTGTGCATGCTACATAAAATAAGTAAATAAATAAAAATAGAGAGATGCCATTACACCATTTAATAATTAAGAACTGCTTGTCTCCTAGCTGGCTAAAAGGGTAAGCATGGGAAGTAACAGCTATTAATATTATTTAGATAAAAACTTAATCAAGACTACCGCTCAATTTTCAGGTGACTGAGCTGTTGCTAAGCTGTGGGGCTGGGACTGGCATCATGGAGGAGGACCCTGGGATCCCAGCAGATAACAGGACTGAAACTGATGATGCTTGAGCCACCTCACGGTTCCTCATTCCCTATTTTAAGCCATACAGTTCAGAGCTGGAATCCAGGAGAAGCTGCATATGCAGATATGCCACAGCAGGGATATAGCAGAAACCAAGCAGACAGCAGGCATTTGCAAAAAGAAACCAGATCCATCATAAGTTTGCCTTGGAGTGCTCAAGTACTACACAAGTGCCAGAAAGAGTAACATTAACATTACAAGGAAAACCACAGGAAATGGGGGGGGAGAGAGAGAAGGTGTGAATGGCTAAAATGCGGCTCTTAGCAAATCAAGGGAGGAGAAGCAGAGAAGCACAGCGAGACGAAGAAACTGTGAGTTCATAGTCTTTAAGGAGTAGAGAAAATAAGCAGCCAAACCTTAAAAAGTGTCATTTACATACATTATTGGAAGAATGTAACACAGAAAAAAAAAAACAGAATTCTCCCCTCGGAGGGGAGAAGTCTCTGGGGAGGTGGTGGATGCCAAATGCTTTTCTGTGCTTGATACAAGGTTTTGGCAGGTACCTCTGCACAAACAGAGTGCACACGTGCTTATTTAGCAAGGGAGAAGATGCCTCTTATTCATGAGGACTGGAAGTGCAATGGCTTTGATGATGGAGTGGCCTATCACCGCTCCAGTTACTCTAGTAGGAATGGGTATGAAAAGGACAGATATCCCTCAAAATATACGACAAAGGAAGTATATTTATGCTTAATCCACCTGAAGATGTGCAGGTTGGACCGTGCTGGTCTCACTAAGAGCTGTGAGGTAGGTAACCAAAGCACCAGAAGTGCTTTGATTACAAGTGAAACTGAAAAAGCCCTTGAAATTTACTTGACAGGTATTGCTGAGATCCTCTCAGGAGAGCTAGTTTATGTCTTGCAGATGATGACAAAAACATGAGTGTGCTGCAGTGCTGAAATAGGTTTTGACTATGGTATTTGGGTGTCAAAAGTTTCAAATCTTCAACTACAGAATCACAGAATTATAGGGGCTGGAGGGGACCTGTAGAGATCACCTAGTCCAAGCCCCCTGCCAAAGCAACCTAGACCAGGTTGAACAGGTAGGCAACCAGGCAGGTCTTGAACATCTCCAGAAAAGGAGACTCCACAACCCTCCTGGGCAGCTTGTTCTAAGTGCTCCATCACTCCTGACTGTGAAGGAGTTCTCACGCACGTTTGTGCAGAACTTCCTACATTTTATGGCCGTTTTCCCTTGTTCTATTGCCACCAACAACTGAAAAGAGTCTGGCCTCGCCCTTTTGCCTCCTGCACCTTAGATATTTATAAATGCTGATCAGATCGCCTCTGAATCTTCTTTTCTCAAGGCTGAACAGATGCAGGTCACTCAGCCTTACCTCATAAGAGATGTACTCGAAGCCCTTTATCATCTTAGTGGCCTTGTGCTGGACTCTTTCCAGGAGATCCCTGTCTTTTTTGTACCAGGGAGCCCAGAACTAGAACTAGACACAACACTCTAGGTGAGGCCTGACCAGGGCAGAGTAGAGGGGGAGGGATCACCTCTCTTGACCTACTATCCACACTCTTCTTAATGCACCCCAGGATGCCACTGGCCTTCTTGGCCACCAGGGCACACTGCTGGCTCATGGCCAACCTGTTGTCCATCAAGACCCCCAGGTCCCTCTCTGCAGAGCTCCTCTCCATCAGGTCACTCCCAAACCTGTACTGATGCATGCAGTTTTCCCTCCCTAGGTACAAGACTCTACACTTGCTATTGTTAAACCTCTTCTGGTTCCTCTCTGTCCAACCACTAGGCTTGCAACAGCTGGAAAGGACATTATGCCACCTACTGCCACTACTTGACAAAGTGCCTGAGAAGAGGACAGGTAAGAGCTTTTATTAGCTTTAACAGGAGACAGCACTGCTAAAAAAAAAAAGAAAAGGACTCATCTGAGCTCAAGGTGTACTGACTGTGGGAACTGAAATGTTGTTTCTGCATCAGAACAAGATAAGAATTTTGTTAATTTCATGACCTCTGCTACCATTTGGACCATTTATTACAATTAATAGCTCTTTTCAGGGGTCTTTCTACTTTATCAGGGTTCTCTGGTAGTTTTCATTGCTCATCCTGTAGATAAACCTTTCCCAACAATGCATACTCAGTAAATAAGTAAAATAATATATACATACATCTATAGATAGATATATCCATAGAGATTAGGTAGATGGAGTAAGTTACAAGCACAAAGACTGAAGCTCCTGTCTGTCCAGCCATCTGAAAAACTTCTGGGCCTTCAGTTAAAGGCAAGTTAGACGGAATAGATATCTTTACAAATCAGAAACCCCTTGATGTTGGAAAACTACTAGCTTTTGGTGCTGGATACACAGGACCTGAGTAACAGAGAATTAAAGGAGGAGAAGTTAAACAATTAACAGCATACATATATAAGCTAGTAACAACTTATGTATAGCCAGCGTGAAAAAATATGTCACACACAGTGCAAGAATATCCTGCACAAATTAAAAGGACAACTCGTGACATGCCTTAGGGAGTGCCTGAAGAACGTATTGAGGAAGATCTGGCACCCTCCTCCGTACTTTGTCTAACAAAGACTCTGAAGAAAATCACCATATTAATATGAATGAGAAGGGTACTGAGACAACTTGGAGACAACAGGACTGCTACTGACTGACACCAGATAACACACGAATTAACATGTAATTAACAAATGTAAACCTTTTGATAAGATTGTGAACCTGGAGTACCCAGCCAATGGGGAAACAGGGGAAGGGGGAGAAACAAGGTACAAAAGCTGTCATACCCATGCCCATAAGCACGCTCTCCTGCTTGTGGGATGCCTGCCATTGCAATCGCAAATAAAATCTGCTTTATCAGAGATACCGTCCTGACAAAATTATTTGGATATTTCCAACACTGATTGCATCACAGGCAGGTAATCTGTAGTTTTAAACAGTTTGCTGTGAAGCAGCAGATACAAAACTGCAGGTCCCCTTCACACCAACATAACGGGCAGAGTGATGCTATCAACATAATAGAGCATCCACTGGAAAAAGAGGCAGAGGGATAAGCAGATCCGCATTTAGTACTTCTAAATTACAGAATACGAAAAGGAGCATATGGACTGGCAGCTGCAGACATCTTACTGAAAGGAAATGAGAAACTGAGAATGCTTGTGCTGTTACAGAGTGGTATCAGAGGCATGGGGGGCTGCTGATGCTTGAATAGATATTTAGGAAGAAGATAGGAAGAAGCCAAGTATCAAGTGCAGTGGTGTATAGAGCACAATGGTCTTGCTGCTGCCCAGGGCCATGGGGCTGCTGTCTGAAGACAGCAGTAGCCAGCTAAGGACAAGCACCTCAGAAGTTAACTGGATGTCTGTGGTCACTTTGATTAAAAAGCAATTTTAAAACATTTCCTTTATCCTTTCTAATCTCAGTGTTGTTTTCTAAATGCCATTAGTGTCATGAAGTTCAGCTGGGAATGACAAGGTAAGGAACTGTTCTTTTACAAGTCCCTGGCATGACCTAGTTGGACTGCCTACTGTTTTTTTTTACACAATAGCAGGCATTTAAAAGCCAGGCACTGAAAGAAAGCCTCTCTCAAACTTCATGGCCTCTTGGGCTTTCTGTCCAACACAGGAATGCTAGCTGAATAATAGGAAACCTTGTTTACTGCCCAGCCAGATCATGTACTTCTGGGATCTGCTTGCTTCTCTCCATTCTCCCAAAGGGGGAAGGCGGCAATACTGATGGTATCAGCAATGCTGATGGTTTACATCTTGCCTGTGCCAGGCTCTAGTCTATGCTCATGTTCCATGTGCAGGCAGAGGCAACCAGGCTGTTCTCCACACGTGGACAGTAGCTTTATTCCCACCAGAGGTGCCATTAAAAACAAAAGTTAAAGACAACTTTCTGGTAGCTAGTTTGTGTGTGTATAAAAAGCATAATAAAGCAAATAAAATTCTTGGTGTCCAGCATAAAGTTACTGGATCTCAGACTTGCTGGCATTTGCTTTTGGACTGAAGAGGGAAATATCTCTGTAAAGTTTCCATTGATCTGCAAAGCAGAAACATCTGCTCAAGTGTTGTCACAGGCCATCTCTGACTGCAGGCAGCAGGAGGCAAGCCTGTGGTTAATAAGCTTTCTCCCTTCCACAGTAGATGTCATTGCACTGAGTATGAAGCTCAGTAAGAAAGTTTACAGGATACAGGCTAACTCAGCCAGAAAGTACAAAACACAAACATGGGGGAAAAAAAAAAAAAAAAAAGCATCGAGAAGACTGTCAACAGCTTTCAGACTAGCAATGTTACTCCTACTGAAGTAACAACAAAATCACCAGATCAGCTACCCCAAACAGGCCCCGGGACTTGCCTCTATTAGAAGAGCTGTCTTCCACAATCCTATATAGAAGTGCTCACAAGGCTATGATTTAATTAGTAAAAGGCTGTCTAGAGATCTCTGGCAGGATTTTTGGAGGTTTTCCTTCAACTTGCAGTGTCATTTATGCCACACAGCCTCACTGAGACTTTTACTTTCCACAGTAGTGCTAGTTGGTACTCACTTCCCACTCAGCAAACAGTTTCCCACTGGTGCCAGTGGAAGGTCCCCAGGACAGCAATGAGCCTGGGATCCACTGTCAGGTGAGTGACCATCAAATGTGACCTGTACAGACACAACCAGAGCTTTGCTGAGGCTGAACACCACCCTATTCCTCCTGGGGAACTAGAGGTTAGCTAGTAAGGAGAACAGTGCATTTAAAAGCAGGAACAACATGATTCTTCTTATTATACCATACTGGTTATAACACATCATTCCATCATCACCCTATCACTGCTCCACTGTGCACTCCACTTATTCTGACTTTAATGGTGTTATACTTACCAAGGTTATAATTACACATTACAGTGTGGCTTTCCTATGCTTAAAGAGAACTAAATGTACAATTACACAGCTCATAAATACAGGGACATCATACCACTACATAAGCACACATGCCCACATAAAACCTTTAATTTAGGTTGCAAATAGATTATAGAGATTTAACAAGAATCGTATTCTACATGGTAATTGTAATTGTTAGCACCACCTATTGGCAAAGACATCGAAATGCATGGGACTACTGGCCAGTGCTTCCTGCAAAGCCTGCTGTTAGTTAGGAAAGCATATTGACTTATTGGTTATTACTAGCTATTATTCCTCTTTTTGTTCCAAACAAATTCAGATAAATATCTGAACCTACCTGTACCTCCTTAAATTATTTCAGGATTTAGAGATGTTTATTAACCTGTAACAGCCAGAGACATTATAAAGTGAAAAAGGGTGTGTGCACTGAATTCAGAGATCCCTCAGAACTTTAACACTGGTGCTAAAGAAAAAAAACATATGGCAACAAGTGTCTAGACAACTTTCAGTATTAACTCTCACTGTGACAAAAATGAGACCTAAGAGCCCTCTTTTTATAAATACCAATCGAAAGGGATCAGAAAGCAAACTAATCCCCAGAAAGATTCTGAGAGCAATGCGTTGCATCTCAGTGATATGAAAATTCATGGTACAACTCTACCAAGAATGTCTTTCCCACACATTTAGAGATTTTTAACCCTCAGGAGTTCAGTTAAAATAGAAGCTCATTGTACAGTGTGCAATGATTTTTTAGTTACTCCCTTGTCTCTGAAATACCAAGAGCTTCTTGTCCTGGAGGAGACAGGACCAAGAGGATTTACCAAGAGGACTTCCAGCAAAGGGAAGCCTCTTCCGAGTCCTTTCCTTGAAAAGCATCAGGGCAAGCCATGCGGAGGTGCCTGGGCAATAATCTCCAAGGACAACCCAAGATATCCTATATGTCTGCATGTCTAACATCCACGTGTTGTGGAGGATTCAGGCAGTTGATTAAATTTCATCATTTATCAAAGTGACCATACATTGTCTGAACACTGAGCTATCACTCTATGGATTCAGCCAACAGTATAAGAGTGATGTGACTTTCCTCCATAAAGGGGAGTGCAGGTAAGACAGAAGACTGGAGAACAGAAAGACAGAAGGAAGATGGGAAAACAAGGCAGAGAGAAAAAAAGATGAAAGAGGGAAGAAAGAAAGGAAAAAAAGGAAAAGTGAGAAGGATAGAGAAATTTATTCTTTTCCTTTCAATTCAATTATTATTTTAATTGTGAAGTACAGGCAAATAGAAAGGAATAATTGCTGTTTTTATAAAGGTATAAAACATGTAAAGTACGCACTTTTAAGTTAGTATTAATATTAAATTACTTACAGCACACTGTCCTCAGAATTGCTTACTGCGGTGTACAGAGCCTTGTGATCTATGAGAGGCATGAGTTCCAGGAACGGAATGGGGTCACTAAGATCTTTTCCTTCTCCCTCTTTCTCACACTTAAAAAAAAAAAAAAAAAAAAAGAAGGAAAACAAAGGAGAACAAAACAATCTCATTGTTCATTAGCTAAAATTTCCTAGGTTCCCTTTGTTCCATTTTCCTACACGTATTTCCAAAAGGGAAATTCCTTTACTTTGTGTGCTTGCATTTTCTACTTGACTACAGTAAATTTGTTTCTCCCTCTGTATTCTAGAAACAGAAGCATCTCAGTTTGCAGACCCCCCAGGCAAAATTCACAATAGAGTACTAGCATATACTGGCCCATGTAATATCCCGTAGATAGAAACATACACATGCATAACTATGATCAAGTCGTCCTCCTCTCCTTATTCTTCAAGTCCACCTGAAAGTACTTAACAGAGGTATATGAAGAAAGTATGCAGGATGTGAATCTGTGACTTGGAGATACAATAAAACTTCAGTTCCAAGGTTCAATTGAGTTTGTTACGCGTTTTGTATAACAGCAGAAGTTTAAGCTAAAACTTTCAAATACAATGTTCAATTCTAGATGCCTTTAAAATAATCTTTTTGAAGTATGATGACTTCTGAAAACCAGATCACTTGCTCAGGGAAAGTACTATCAGCTCTTACTTTCAGAAGTCCCACACTTTGGCTGTGAAAGCTCTTAGCTTTTGGCTGTGATGTCTTAGCCAGAAGAGTACACATTGACAACTAATTACCTTCCTGTGCAGGATAAATTTTGCAGTCACGGCCCTTCTCTTATTGCAGTTGTTCAAGTGTTCTCTCATCTTCGACAAAGAATGGGCAACCTTCACATGCACACAGAGGGGGTGATCTGGCTACAGATGTTGCCCCATGCCAGCCACAAAAAGATGATAGGGGAGTTGATGGGACAGGAGGAAATGGAAGACATTTTACAGGTTTTTTTTTTTTTTTTTTTTTTTTTTGCAACATGAGTTCCTTGACAGGGAAAGTGATAGGAAGATGTGTGTGTTTTTGAGAACCCTGTCTCCCGGTTAGCTATCATCTGACAGTAGTAAAAAGTCACAGTCATCATCATGACCATCGCATCCCTTCATCAGGCTGAGGTGTCTCTGAGCCACCATCCCAGCTGCATCCATGACCAAACCGTGCAACTAGCATAGCGCCCTCCCCCACATAAACTCCTCGTGAGCCCACACACCCTTGTTTTAAGCTATGGTGGGATAAGCGTCTACTGGAAGTACATACACAAGGACACAAGAGCTAGTCAGAAGAGGTTTAAGACCAGCACTGGTGATACCTTTTACAGTAAGAATGAGGGGAAGTAGGTTGTGCTGTAAAAGCTCTCAGACTTTCAGAGATCAGAGCAAGACAAGTAGGTAGGAAGCAGTCTTCTGTGCCTGAAGACTGAAGAAGAAACAAGAGGCAAGTTTCTGAGAGAAGGTACCGTGATAGCACTTGGAAATGAGACATGGTAAATAACTGATTAAAAGCAAGTAACAAGGGACTGAGCCACTTCTACTCATAGGAGCATAAGTGCCAGTAAGAGCCATAGTAACCTGCAATGTCAGAGGAAACTTGGGGCACTGAGTTTCATCCCAAGAACTGAGAAATTAACTACCAGTAAAATACAGCAATGGCATTTCTGTATCAGCCAAAAGAAAACAATACATGAGCACTGGAGGAAACGACCATTAAACTCATCTCCCAAAGACACAATGCAATGCATTTACTGAGAGTGCCTAAACAGTCACAGTAAGTTCAGCTCTCTGCTTCCTAGGGAAAGAGCGGGAGCATACAGTCCAAGAGCTGTCAGCATTACAGAAGAAATGCCAAACCCGCTGAACAGTGTTTACCAGCAGTTAAGGCCATTGCAAAAATGGAAGAGTCAGCATATACTTTGACCTAAAACAACTAAACAAAGTGCTTGAGAGAAGCACCATCCCATCCACAATGGATAACATCTTTCCAAGATGAATGCCTGAGTTTTTCCCTCTTTTAGATGCCACAAATGGTTTTTAGCAGATTCTTCCACATCCAGATGGCGCCAAGTTAACTACTTTTATTATGCTTTTGGATGGTGATCTTTCCTCAGACTTCCTTTTGGCATCACTTCTGCACCCAATATATTCCAAAGGAAATGACAAGACTACTGCAGCACCTGAAAAGGAATAGTTGCTTGTATAGAGAAAGTCCTGGGATATTGCCAATATGAGAAGAACCATGATAAAAACCTGTCTAGATTTCTAGAGACACTTGGTACTCAGATCTAAAATGCAATAAACATCAGGATACATCAAAAGGAGATGAAGTATTGAGACAACATGCATAAAAATCTAGGCATAGGGGCACAGCGAGAAAAGGTAAATTGGCATAAGAAAGTAATAAATTAACTCAAACTCTTGAATCTCTGTCAAAATGAAATCAGTGCTGGGTTACGGATGGCAGTAATATATCCTTGGAATGAACTCTCGGAAAATAAAAGTACCTGATATTTGAATATAATACAAGAATATATTCTCAACAGAACAGAAGCCCTATCTGAAGCGCACCCGTGCTCGCTTCCCATAACCACTCTTAGCCACGTGGATAACTGTGCTGTATGTTGCTGAATTACTGCAACATACTGCTCCCAGCGATTTGCTGATGGTATAAATCATTCTGCAGCCTGAGAAGTGTCTCTTTGTAAAAGAAGCATGTAAAAAAAAGTATGAAGAAAAAAAAAAAAAGCTCTTCCAGAGAGTCATTCAGACTTCTGACTGACTACATACCACTTGTACCCCTGATAAATAGGAAAGACTTGGATCATATGCCAGTGACTTGTGACTACTTAGGGCTTAATTAGATACAATTTGCAGACATAAAACAGTATTGTGACTGGCACAGCCCTGGTAGTTAATGGTACTCTGTTTAGATACCTTACAAACATGGAAGTTGCATGAACATTGGCAAATGCTTGGGAAAATTAATGTATCATGAGAGAGGTCTGCAAGTCTTAAAACAAATGTCAGATTCATAATTATAACACATCTGACTGACTACAACCAAAAATGTTGAGCTGCAATACTAGAGTGTGGGAAGAGTGACTGGCTTAAATACATTAGAAACATACCCAATAATAACTGGACTCTTATTCCAAAAAAGCAGCAGCATTTTAGAATGCAGCAAGTCCAGTGTTGTCCCCACAAAAATACCTCTACGGAACTTCATTAGGGAGAATTATGAATAAGCCAAGATGTCCTTCTAAGGATTTGCTACTGGAGAAAGACCATCCTGCTTATTCTAACTATGACTATATGTAGTTGCCTGTGGTAGCTCTTGTATTTTACAATTTCCTTCTGATGCCTGAGATACTTGCCTCACCCCCCTGTTGGGCACATCAAGTCCTCCATTACAATAATAGCATTGGCAGACCCACTTTTCATTTACTCAGAATTCTCGTAGTTGGGATATAATCCTTAACACAAAGACTTCTAAACTGGAATATCCTTCAAGGCCTTTGACATTGCCTCTCACCACATCCTTCTCACTAAATTAGAGAGGTATGGATTTGAAGAATGGACTGCTTGGTGGATTAAGAATTGACTGTTAGTTGCAGCCAAAAGGTTGTGATCAACGGTTCTGTGTCAGGGTGAAAGCCAGTCACAAGCGATGTCACTTGGTCTTGTGACTGGTGCTGTTCAACATCGTCATCAATGACATAGCCAATGGCATCGAGTGCACCCTCAGCAAGTTTGCACACAACACCAAGCTAAGCAGTACAGTGGATACATTGGAGGGAAGGGAAGCCATCCTGAGGGACCTGGGCTGGCTGGAGAAGTGGGCCCGTGTAAACCTAATGAGGTTCAACAAGGCCAAGAGCAAGGTGCTGCACTTGGACCACAGCAATTCCAGGTATATATACAGACTGGGCAAAGAACCCCTTGAGAGCAGCCCTGTGGAGAAGGACTTGGGGGTCCTGGTAGGTGAGAAGCTGGACATGAGCCAGGAGTGTGCGCTTACAGCCCAGAAAGCCAACCATGTTCTGGGCTGCATTAAAAGATGAACGACCAGCAGAGAGAGGGAGGTGATTGTCCCCCTCCAGTCAGCTCTTGTGAGGCCCCATCTGGAGTACTGCATCCAGACCTGGAGCACCCAGAGGAGGGCCACTAAGGTGATCAGAGGGTTGGAGTACCTCTTCTATGAGGAAAGGTTGAGGGAACTGGACTTGTTTAGCTTGGAGAACAGAAGGATCTGGGAAGACCTCATTGTGGCCTTGCAGTATTTCAAGGGAGCATATAAACAGGAGTGGGAACACAACTGTTTATGAGGGTGGATAGTGATAGGCCAAGGGGGAATGGTTTTAAACTAAGACAGGGAATGTTTAGGTTAGATATTAGGAGGAAATTTTTCACTCAGAGGGTGATGAAGCACTCAAACAGGTTGCCCAAGGAGGTTGTGAATGCCCCAACCCTGGATGCATTCAAAGCTAGGCCGGATGTGTCTCTGGGTAGCAAGGTCTAGTGGTTGGCAACCCTGCCCATGGTAGGGGGGTTGAAGCTAGATGATTGTTATAGTCCTTTTCAACCCAGGGCATTATCTAATTCTATGATACTTAACCAAAAATTTAGCAGAGCTGAATATGTTTACAAATGGTTTCATTTCATTTATGTTTTTCATCTCTGATATTTTCTGATTCTGCAGTCTCTGTTTATCCCACTGAAGCTAGGTAGACCCAAGACACTAGTAACAGCTACTCATAACTAATGAACTAACACTACTTTTAATCTTACCCTATTCTGCTCTGCAGTATTTGTTACATATTGCCTCCTATACTATCTCACAGTACAAGCAGCAAATTGCTATCAGGTCATCACTGAAAAAAGTCACAGAGAAAAGGATCACAAATTTTTTGAAAAATTAGCAGATATTGTCCCAGCTTTTGTCAGGAATTACTCAATGCGAGAAAATGCCAAGCTTCAGAAAGAAAAAGCGAGTGTGCACAGATATCTGCATTTTAAAAATCCTGAAGAATGAAGTGTCCAACTAACATGTAGGCTTTGCTTGCAATCAGGAAATAGATCTTATCTTACCTGCCTCTTGAAAGAAGGAAGGGAAAGGATTCTTCTCATGGGGATAGCCGAGCACCAGAATGACTTGTCCAGAGAGGCTGCAGAATCCCTATTCCTGAAGATGCTCAAACCTTAACCATTTTGAAGTCAGCTTTGATTTCAGCTTGGGTTTAGACAAGATGACCTCCAAATGTCCTTTTCAATATTATTTTTCTTACCATAACTTAACAATATAGTTACTCCCCAAATAAAAAGTATAAATATACCACGGATGAAAAGGTTTTAACATATTTTTTCCATTATAAAGTGCACCTCTGCCTTCTTCTCAATGGTGCTGAGATGCACCATTGAGATAGTGACAGGAGAGTCATCAATGGAACCTGTTTCACTTACAGGAAAATATTTTTACTTCTAAAAATGCCATATTTTTAGCATGTGTGCTATATGGACAGGTATATCATTGGGACTGACAAATTCAAGTGCTTGCTTCACAAGAACATTGAATTAAGTCTTAAGTTGTAAGAATGCACTTACCTCTACATGTCCATGGGTACCACTTCCTTGTTGCGCGAGTAGAGGACTAAGGCACAAATGAAGCCTGTAGAGAGGTGAGCAGCCAAATCTTTCCCCCTGAATCTTACTCTGATGCTTTAAACATGAATTCACCTTTAGTTTCTTATACATACTGTATGGGAAACATTCTTCAGTACATTTGTTCTTCTCCTAGCAGCTAAAATAAAGTATCGGTGAGGAAAACATGTGGTCATCTAAACTGCTCTGTATTCACAGCTCAACTTATGTTTTTCACAGCATTTAGAAAAAAAAGCCACTGCAGGCATTTACTCTGGCTATTTGCTTTATAAAGACACCACCTCCACGAAGAAAAAACATCTCTTTCAGAACAAGCCTCTGAAAGAACCAACATCTCCAAGATTTTCTGTGTGCTGGGGAGAATGGTGAGGCAACAAGCACAGCCAGCTGTTAGTGAAGTTAGTACCTGTAATATGATGGAAACCACAGCAATGACAGCAAAGTAGCATGGTCCCAAGGTCCTGCAAGCAAGGATTTGCTCAAATACAACAGCTGTAAGCACAGAAACAAAGGGAAGAATCAGTTTACCACTGGAAGACCTCAGATACACAAGGATCTCCAACAAAATACTCTTACCTTCACTGCCAACCCTTAAATGAGGCCTGGGAAGGGATGGAGCAAGGATCTACCCCTTCCAGTCACTCAGGTGCATTGCATGCTCCTGAGCTCCCCTGGGTTGTCCCCGCCTTCTCACCAGGTGCTCGATCACTGGTTCAAACCCTCACAACATTTTCATTACTGTGTTGAAGTACCCAAGCCATCAGAAAGCTCTGCTTCTGGATGCTGGGCAACCTACCCCACACCTCTCCCAGCTTGGTTCTTGATTCCCATAGGACAGATCCTGCATCACACACACGCTGGTGACTTCCACTTCTCTAGAGAACTTTGACCACTTTCTGGGTTTTGTGGCTGTCATTCTTATTGGAGCCCTGTAGCCACTGCCAATAGCCTCAGTGCTGCCTTTGCCAGCTGCCATGCAAGTTGTATGCTCTAGAATGTCATCTACTTCAATAAGAAGATACTCTGAAGATACAGATGTTGAGTAAGAACCTAACTGCTGCGCTTTATACTGGCCTACTGAGATTATTCTTTGCTAAACTGTCAAAAGCAGAACAGCAAACTGCTGGCCAGACCCTGCTCACTTTCTGCTCAGGCCCCTCTTCACCAGCCAGAAACTGCCCAGCTGCAGTTACAGGACAGGATGGAAGAAACCATTCGCTATGCAAATCATATTACCCCATGGGGGTACATACATGCATTACACCTCTGAGTGTGTCACGCTTCTGATTGTTAATACATTCATCCAGGCAAAAACACATTCCTTAAGTACCAGTGCTCAAACACAGTAATACTCTCTCATCAGTGGAAGCTGAGTTTTCAAACAGTTGGAAGATGAAGAGGCGCAGTCCTGTTCCCAACTGGCTGTTGTGCTCAAAAAAATCTGTCCTGCATGTGTAAGCAGCTGGGGCAGGACACAATCTGCCTCTGTGGACATCCTCTCTTTGCATTGTTATCCCTTTTTAATAGTACAAGTGTTGGGAAGCCGCCTACAACTGTTGCTGAAATGAAATGAAGATGAAATGAAATACAGTGTTACTAATGAAAGAAAAAAGTGATTTGCACAATAGATTCAGTTAGGTTTCTGGAAAAGGAAGAGCTCACCACATTTCAGAGGCATTCTGGGATGAGTATTTACCTCACATAACTGTAAGAAGCTTGGCAACATGTGCATAATTCACAGCAGGACAGGTAGAAGGGCTACTGGGAAGGGATGCTGACAGCTGAGGACTGGAATAGCAAACTGGTATTTCAGTAAAGAAGAAAAGTGTTGCTGTACATCTGAGAACAACTTTGTTAGTGCCGTTGCATTTCCCAGGCCACAGAGATGAACTATCAGTGGGTTTGGCCTTGTCACCTTTGTATAAGCAAAGCTTGATGAAATGTGAGTAATTTTTAAAAGAAAGCATTTCTGTGGTTTTGATTCTCTGTTTTGTGGTTGTTTCCTTGGAAGGAATGTTAGTCATTTTGGGCTTTTGCACTTGCATTTAAAAAAAAAAAATGAAAGGGTAAAAAAGGATGGGAGATACAGAAGGCTGTGAGCAGCAGTCTCCAAACCCAAAGGCATCAAATCTGACAGTGCTTTGGGTGCTGCTCGCACAGCTCTGACCTTGGAGTTTGGCTTCCCCTTTCAGTGCCCACAGGGAGCCAAGTGCCTAAGAAACCAGTGTGCTGCTATGAGGTCCAGCAAACATCTACACCCTATTGAAGGAAGGCTCCTACCTCCACCTGGGCCATGGCCATCTATTCCCCTCTTGGAGCTGGCCTATAGCAGGTCCTGTACAACCCATTCTTTTCCAGAAGTTTTCCACTGAGTAGGCTCCCCATTCTCCAGCCCAAATGGAAGCATCCCTGTGCAATCATGCAGATGCATCGCCCAGGGGCTAAAGGCCAGGCAGCTGCTTGCATGCTCCCAGGAATTCACCTTTAAGCTTGTTGAAGTCTGTCAAATCCAAGATTTTCCAAGAGCCCTAGCATCTCAGACTGTACAATCCATGGGGAGGTTTCCAAAAAAGTTTTGATTTGCTGGAAATATTCCAACCAGCTCTAACTGGCAGATGTGCAGCTGTGAGTTGAGAAGATTATAGAAAAGTCAGCATGGTCTTACTTGGCTTGTAATTGCAGCTGAGTTTTTTAACCAGTCCTAAAAATTCTTGAACAATAAAATCTTGCCTCTTACCTCCTTAAGCCACATGCAGCAGAAGCTTTGCAGCTAAGAATGGGATCTGTAACATGTATCATACCATTGGCTGAATTCCAGAAATAAGTTTTCTATAGCCTTGAAGGAGAATGAGCGCAATGAACATAAACAAACAAGGTGCTCTTCAGGGCTTGGTCTTTAAGTCTCAGCTTCACTGCTCTTCCTGCAGAATTGGTATCTCTGGCTCTGGCACTCCTACAATAGATCTGAAAGAAAAAAAAAATCCTATATTGAATTTTATAACTGCTCTAAGCTGTTATTTTGAGTCCCGTGTGAACTTTGGCTTGCTGATCCCTCTGTTTTAAAAAGACTGCTTAGCTGTATTTTTCTGATAGGCTCAAGGCATACAATAGAATTGTTTTAAAGGGCATGATGGCTTCTTGATACTTGAACTTACCTCATGATGACTCAACATCTTTCCACAAGGAGAGCAAAAACAGTTTCTGTCCTATGTACCATGTATGTCCTGAGCATGGTAGCTCCGCTGAGAAAGATATGTGCCCAAAATACCTATAGAGCGCCATCTCCTGAAGCTCAGGCTGCATTCACATGTTGCTTTGTTGAAGCTGTTGATGTTGATGGCTTTTTTCTATATTCTTGCTTCCACATTAGCCACCAGTGGTGAATCCTGTAGGCAAAGCAAGCACTAAGCTAGAGAAGGAACATCTCTGGTTCTCTATCCAGAGTCGTGGAAAAGGCAACCGCAGATGGAAGACTTCAACACAAGAGTCAGATTTTGCTGCATTTTAAGAGCAATGTCCCCATCCGGCCATGCTGGGCACTTATTCACTCCATCTGGAGGGCTAGGGAAGCTTTCCCCAACAAACAGCTTCATTAAGAGCAGCATTAAAAGGGAATGTACCTGCCACAAATCATTCAAAGTTCTTTCCTCATCCTTAAGGTAGGAAGAGACAAAGGAGATCAGTGGAGATGTCCCAATAGCTGCCTTTCAGTTACTTTTCCCAGCTTTCTTCTCTGCCTCTACATCTGCCTCCTGCTTGATGGCTTGCAGATACGTTGATAGCAAGCCACAGAAACTGCAGCAGCAAGTACTTCACAGGTCCTGGGGAAACTCTCGAGGGGAAAGAAAAGAAATACGTAAGAAATTGTTACCCATTTTGCTCTCTGTGTTTATTTATTTTGGACCCATTGGCCTTGACCACAACTAAAACTTTATGAACCTAATAAAATTCCCAACATTCTCAGACATGGGTCATGATATTTATATAATAGGCAGAATACAAAGGTGTATTTATGAGAAGACTGGAAGTACTTAAGGATGCTTGAGCTCAGGCAAGGCATAAAGTGCACATAAGAAATTATTTCAGAACTTAGTGTAGGTACAATCAAGCTAATGGGCTTGCCTCCCACCTGGGAACATGGAGATAAACTGCACAATGTATCCAAACCAGGAGCAATTTGGAAGCACTGCACACTGCATCACAGAACTTCTCAGTCCCCTCACAGGTGGTGGTGAAAGGGGCAATATCAATGTTTTTCAATAGACATGATTGAGTTATTTGTCTAGCCTTGCTATGACTGAAACACGAGATATCTCATTTTGATGTTGTTGATAGATATATGTGCTAATAAACAGAGGAAGGGTATAATAGTAAACATCTCCTTTCCCTTCTGTCCTCATAAAACATACAACATTCTGCAATTCAATAAGCAAGATATGCTGTCTGACTGAAGTCAAGGGATAATGGGACTTGGCGACAGATCAGGCTTTCCATCTTTGTAAATACAAAAATGTTAGAGGGAATATATGCCAGGGTTTATTTTTGCCAGGAGTAAATAAACAGCTCTATCAATACCCAGATAATCCTGCTTCCCAGCTTTCCCCATTCCTCTCTTGTTTTTGGCCATTTCCACCCCCCCCCCCCCCCCCCCCAAAAAAAAACCAACCAAAAACAACAACAACAAAAAAACATTGTGTGTTCATTCTCCTCCTGTCACGCATGATTTTTTTTTTTACTGATTTTGGCATTAACTTCTTTGGACAGTTCCTGTCACTGGAGGACTTTTCTCTCCACAAGAACAGCATATGTTTTCAATTTAAATTATGTTCCCAGCAGATGTTGCAGGACATGAAGGCCTTGCTTTCTCTTTCATTAAAAAGGCACTTATAATATGCTTTATTGTCTTGGATGGAAAATAAGTGTGTATCACATCATTAAGAAATCAGTCAATATGATTTTATAATCTCTATCATAGGAAAAAAATTATGTTAACGGAAAATAATAAAAAATAGCTTTGTGTTGAATTTGTATCCTGAAGAGCATTGGTAAGCATCTCCTCTCCAGAGTATCATGGCAGCAAAGGTTTAATATCTTGGGGAGAATTCTACAGATCTAGTGCACAATCACTCTAAGAAACACTTATTATTTTCAAAATATTTTACATGACAATTAGAGCACACATGGGCACACTTGGTTCTCCACAAGATGTTCTAGGTCTGGAGTACAGCTTTATCTGAAATTAGACCTGTTGACATGAATCCTCTCCATTCTCAAGATACAACATAAACATCTCAGGTGGACCCGAAGAGTTAGTGTAACATCTAGTTATAACACATCATGAAAAATAAACAAGCAAACAAAAACCACCACAGAAATCTCACCAGAAAACCAATATACCAGAAAAACGTATGCTACAGTCTATAAAAGTTCCCACTGAGAATGCTCACAGTGCCACAGAATCATCTGCTGTTAACTTACCTTGCAAAAACCTACTGCTAGGCATGTGGATGTGCATGTCTGTGTGTGTGTACATTGCATACACTCATATTTACTTATTCCATCATTTGTGTTGAAATTATGAACAAAATGAGGTTCTGCCCTCCGGCAGAACATACTCAAACATGATATGAAATCACCAGAGCTGCCAAAAAACCCCTCCGTGGAGGGAAGATCAAGTCGAATAAAATGGAGAACAAACCACAGTTTTCATACAGAAAGCTTGCTTTCAATACAGTTAGATTTTATCATTCTTGTTTTTTCCTGTATTATGGAAGCAATGCTTTTTTTTTTTTTTTTTTTTTTTTACCAAAGCCTAGGTATGTCAAAGCCAAAAGCAATGGTCCATCTAAACCTACATTTGTGATGGCAAGTAATATAGATAAACGGATAACTCAGCATTCATTTCCACAAAATCCAGCCAATGACTTTCCCTAAGATTTTCTCACCTTCCTTAAATTCATCTGGCTTCCCTTGACTCAACATGCACTGCCTTTTATCTTTGATTTTGGCAAATTGTTCCATAAATAAAAAACCTATGTGAAACGAAAATTCAGCATGCATTACAATTTGGATTGGTTGTCTCCACCTGTATCTCAGTGCATGGTGTGTTAGGTTTCCTGACTACACCCACTAACTTATCTCTTATAGCTCTCTGCAAGCACTGTTGGCCCTTTCTTTTCAACAAGAAGTAAACAATGCAAGAGCATACTGCCTCTGAAACTCCACAGTCCTGACAACCTTAGCTCAGGCAAGCTGCCAGGACTGCGTACCCTACCAAGGGTTTGCACCTGGGCACAAATCTCTGAGATCCAGTTCCTTCACTTCTCTAGTGAGCAACATCTTGCTCACACCACTAGATTTCTCCCCAGTGCTTTGCCTTCCTGTGTACTCATTTTTCCCAACCCAGATGCTTTCTATTCAAGGGAAAAACTACAGGTCATGTCCCATCCTGACCCACTCCTCCCCATGCTGTCATCAGGACAAAAGAGGTGACATTGACCCAGAGGGTTAGGGCAAGTCGTTTTTGCCTGCCCTCATGGCACTGATGGACCAGCCTGGGCACAGCAGAAGCAGGCAGCAGGAGCAGAGCTGAGGAGAGTGGCCATGGGGAGGCAAAAGGTTATGCTGAGGATATGGTGGCTTCCTGTGGGCAGGACAGCTAACACAGCAAGTAAGCACTCCATGCTTCCCAGCATGGCTTTTAATTAACATAAACCCTTCTGTAACACTTCCAGGAAGTGACTGACTAAGAAGTTTATAGGCCAGAGTGTCCAGGAACTCACTCCTGTTACTCCGTGAACATTTATTAAAAAATATAAAAATGAAATGGAATGTTCATATTAGGAAGATTTGATGCCCTTGGTGGACACATTTATTTTATTTGCAGGACTGAGTTGTTTTCATTCCAAGAAGGCTGATGGACTCAAAGCCCAGAACTTGCTAAAAATCACCCATAATGCTATCCTATAGGGCCGCTTTTGTTTTCTGTTAAGCAATACTCTGTAGTTTCTCCACTAACTCAATGGGCTATTTGACTGGCCCATTGAAAACCAGAAAATATTGTAACAGATATTCAGAATCATGAATCTGTAATCAGCAAAGCAGAGAACCTTTGTTAACATCTTCTTCATGTAAAATAACTATTTGTTGAGACATGCAAATAAAAAGACTTAATGAGACTAATTTAAAAAGTAGCTTTGCAAGCCCAAGAGTTTTGGATTACATGCTAAAGTATCCAGGTTGCTGAAAGCTGGGCAGCTGTCAAGAATTCTGTAACTTTTAGGCAATGCCACACTGTGCATTTACATCCCTCTGAGCCGCGTGGGTCCTGTCCAGGCAGAGGCAGCCTTTCCAGGGTCAAGTCATGCATCTTCCATAAGCCAGCTTCAGCAAACCCCAAAGTAGCTGCCATGCAGACTTCACCAGGCTGATGCACACTCTTGAAGACCAGTGCATGGGATGAGCAAACAAACCACACTGTACATCAAGGTGCTCTCCTATGGGGGAGAGGTGGAGAGAGGAGTTGCAATGGAATGATGCCCATGGAGGTTTGGGACACTGGTTCATCACTTCCCTCAGCCTTTGCAAACAGCCAGGAAGATGACTCAGGCTTGTACCTCATTCTCTCTAGAAAACAGCAAAATGTCTGAAAAGGTGTCTGTGAGTTACTTCAGCCATGACTTTTTACCTTAGCTTAATACTGCACTTGCAACAAGCTCAATAAAATAAATTGACCATAACTATGCCAAGATCTATGTATACTTTATTTCTGAAAAATACAATTCCTCACTACAAATGAATTACAGGAGAAAAGTTTTATTATGTGCATTGCCTCATATGAAAAAATATCAATGTTTTGTCCCATTGTAGACCGTTTCTTAATATTGTCCACAAGGTGTTAGCACTTTTTGTTGTTGTTGTTTTTAATTATTACTTTCATTTCTAAGCTGCTGCTTCTACCATATACTCTTTGGTACACTTGGTGTTCCTGACATGGGTATAAGATGTCATCTTTCTGCTGGTTTGTTAGGAAGGGCTGTGCACCTTGGTGGGGTTAACAATAAACATATAGTAACTGAATCATTAACCCACAGATCACACTCCTTCACAAATGCACAACCAAGTAGACCTGTAAACACAGAAACATACATTGCTCTCCAAAGATGAACTATTTTTTGTGTGATGCATATTTGTCAACAGTTTACGGGCTGGTTCGGCCCAGTTCCATGACTAGCAGGGCAGAGGGATCTGCAGATCCGTGCCTCTGGAAAGTGGAAACAGGGGACCCCAAATAATAATTAAAAACAGCGCAACATTCTGAGGAGAAACAAACTAATTTACTAAAGATAGTATCGGAATGCAAGATAACACTCTATAATACAATATAATTAGAATTGAAGCTAATAAATCAAATATAATGAGAGAAAGAGTGTCCAAAAAAGCTGAAGGCCTTACACTAATAGCATGCAGTTGGGACTAGCAGCAGCGAGAGAGCCTGACAATCGAAAAAAGGGACGTCGGGTGACCTACTGAGGCCTTATATGTGTTCCACCTGAGCAGAAATAATAATAGAATAGTGAACAGTCTTCTGGGGAATGTAGTTCTTCTCTTCTGGACAGGTGCCTGGAACTGGAGCATTAACTCTTTAACTCCCAATGCACTACATGATGTTATGATGTGGAATACCAGTAACCAAAAATCATAAAACCATGACAATATTTGACACCCAGCATCTGAAAAAAATTGACTCCCTAAGTGCCTCCATAGGAATCTAAAAGTTTACCTCTAGATGTAAGTCCTTAAGCTTGATGCAACATGCTTATCCTTAGGGTAACACAGTCACCTGCACAGTCCTGGCAAAAAAAAAAAAAAAGTCTTTCTTGATACTTATAGCACAAAAAATCCATTTATGCTGAGTGTATTCATTACTTACTAAGCTGACAATTTTTAAACAGAGCAAGGTAAAACCAACCAAAAAGCCAAGAAACTAAAAAATCAAATACAATCACAATGTCAGCTGAAATAAGAATGAAATAATGTTTGTAGTGTTGAATTTTGGCTCTTGGATGGGATTCTTGCTATCAGATTTCAAAACACACTGGCGCCTATGGACTCATGCAGGTTTCCTTCAATGCTTTTCAAAATGCCTGGCAGCCAGTCCCAGTGGGCTAAAGCCTCTCAGACCAACTCCACAAAGTATTTAGCACCTGAATCTCATTTATTTACACATAAATGTCTCAGTTTCTCAATAATAATTTGGAAAACTGTACTTTTCTGCCTCTCAGGAATTGTTTAATAGAGTTTCTATGTCAGACTTCTGAAGTCTTTTGGATATGATGTCAGGAGTACGGAGAGATAGATAGACAAACAGATAGGTAGATAAGATGTAAACACAGTTAAAAGCCCCAAATTACAATCCATAGTTTGTAAAACTTAACTAACACTGTGCATATTGAATCAGACTGAGAATCATTCCTAATTCATGTTGCTTTTCCCTAGTGCCATTTATGAGATATGAAATTATATATTTCCATCAAACACTGGAACAGATAAATAGTAAAACTCAGAACTCCATAACAGAAATTATATATATGGAAATATTGCTTAATTTTGTAGCAAGCATTTTGTACCAACACACTGGTTCTAGGCAGATGGCCTCATAAACGTCTCAGCAGAGTATGTGAAACCTAAGGTTGCAGTTGAAGGATTCCAGAGAGCATATTTCAAGCTCCATATATCAAGACCAAGTGATACAGCAGGGGAGCATTGGCTATTCACTGCATGGTTATGGGACATGAGCTCAATGCCCAATCTCCTGGAGTGGAGAGCAACAGCAAACGGTTCCGTCAGTATGTCCTCACTTACAGCAACCCAGAAGTGATGCTGAAACAACAGCTCAGAGAAGAAGCACACCCAAATTTATATAGCTAGTCCAGCTATCTATATACCTCCTTTCTCTGTTATTAACCTACACACTGTGAACATCAGCCTTGACATGATATATACTAATTTACTGGCATGTTACAAGAGAACCTTGTTTACTTAAGTCAGTGTATCCACAGCTAAAATATTTACCTTATGTGAAGAGGTATACAAGCTATGCGATGTTAAATGATTATTGATCTTTTCCAGGTTTGCAACATTTTGGACATATCTGTAAATAAAGGGGGAGACCTTATTGCTCTCTATAACTACCTGAAGGGAGGTTGTAGTGAGCTGGGGATCAGCCTCTTCTCTCATGTGACTAGTGATAGGACTAGAGGGAATGGCTTTGAGCTGCGCCAGGGAAGATTCAGGCTGGACATTAGGAAATACTACTTCTCTGAAAGGGTGGTCAGGCACTGGAATGGGCTGCCCAGAGAGGTGGTGGAGTCACCGACCCTGGAGGTGTTCAAAGAGCGTTTGGGTGTTGTGTTGAGGGATGTGGTTTAGCGAGAACCATTGGTGAAGGGCGAATGGGTGGACTGGATGATCCTGTGGGTCTTTTCCAACCTTAGTGATTCTATGATTCTATGATCATCTCTAGTGCCACAACTCATAAGAGCATAGCAGCAGGCATGCTATAAATAAATAGTACCATATGGTACTTCACTTTTGCCCATGTGAATCAGGCACAGTAAGCACTCTGTCCTATGTCTATTTTGGAAATAACCCAATTATTTAACTATACCTAGAATGCACTGCTTTTGCACATCAAAATTAATCTCATGCCATGAGACATCACTCTAAACTGAGGAGAAAAAAAAAATAGCATGCATATCTATGTATCTATGTGAGAGGGAGAGAGGGAGACCTTTCCTCATGTCAACAAATTACTACCAGCAGGGCCAGAAGGGATATGCTGCAGTGTGGAGCTGGAAAATATGTACCTAGGGTTTCTGCTAACATTTCACTTGTATGAGTGATTCTCCTGTTTTAATGGAGAGAAAAGTCTGAAGCTGAAGCTAGCAACTTGTTTACTCACCAGTTTAGAAAGTTCCCAGTGTTGCTCATTGGGAAGCAGTAGAGAAGCTACTATTTTACTCATGAAACAAATACAGGTGGCAAGTATATGCACCTGTCTGGCAGGTTCACTATCAGCTGGCCCAGTGATGCCATGTGCCTGTGTTGAATCTGCAGGCCCAGATTCCACTGTGCTGCTGGTACTGGCAGGAAGGAGGAATTCACATCATCTGTGCTATTTCAGTTTAGCCCTTGCAGGTAAATCTTCCAGAGAGGGATGGCACTGAATGCCATTAGCACACAATACATTTTTCCTTGTCTCAGTGAACAGAGTGGCTGGCACTCCTTATTGAGCAATGACAGCAAAATGTTCTGATCTTCGCTGTCTGCATCCTCACTGGATTTCTGCCCCCAAACATGAAGATGTGGGCAGAGTTCTCACAGGCTGACAGCCCTCAACCCCCAGCCACAGGGCTGCTGTCATCCTCCCAGGCACAAGTCCTCAGGGACAGGGACAGGATGATTGCCAGGCATTTCTCCAGGCATCTACTGCATAGCACCAGACTCAGAAATCTCACTGTTTTTCAGTTCTTCAGAAAAGTTATGAGTTTTTCTCCCAGTCCTGACTCAACTTACTGATCTACATCTCATTTTCACACTGGTCTGCCTTTTCCATCTCTTAGGCCTTGCTCCTCATGCCACACCAAGCAAGCAGTGTCTACCTCCAGGTAAAGACCTCAGGATCCTAGGTGGGAGAGATGATTCCCAGCCCAGTTGAGGCTGGACATCTGATCTACCCTCAAGGCTTCTCCCTCATCCTCTTCCTCTTGGTTTCCCTGCCCACATGCTCCTGTTCTCAGCTGCCTCAGATTCATCTCCTTGCACAAGGGGTTGCAGCACTCACACATGTTGGTGGTACTTAGCTCTCTGTCTGTGTGCAGCCATGACTGAATATTTCTTGCAGAAAAGAGAAGAAATAACAGAAGTATTTCTATCCAAGTGATGAGTATATGAGATATACAGAGACTGTGCTTTGCTGGGATATATATTCCAAGTATTACTCTTTCAGATGGTCCCTATGCATATATGATTTTTTCATCTGGGAGATGCTCTTTCTCTGATGTTCACATGAAAGAAAGCAGATGAACCTAGAGAAATTCAGTGTGGGATCTCAGGGACACTCTGGAAGGATTTCTGAGTTCAGCCATGAACACCATAAAAACTAATGTAAGTTGTCCACCAACAAGGATTTCCCTACAGTGGCTTATGACTCATTACCTAGCTGTGGTAGGCAAAGGAACACTCTTGCAAGGCTCTATAAGCCTCCTGGGACTGCTGCAAAGCAAGGGAATGAAACTGCTTCACAGCAAAACATATTTTAGGAATTAAATAACTTCAGCCATTGACCATAGTATAAACATTCTCCCTTCTTTCATTTCCCAGTGGTAAGGGCAAAGCCAGTAAAATGCAGAGGTCAGTTCAGGGGGTACACTTCTAGGCTGGAAGAAGGCTCACTTGGTGTGAAGAGGATGGGATGAGAGCAGACAGACCGCTAAAACATAGATGATGGAGAGGTCATGCCCAGAGAAGTGACATGGAAGGACCAAAGGGAGAGAGAAAGTAATGGATAATAGGAAACAAAGAGAATAACATTGGACTGGTGATGTTCTGAGTGAACTACCATTTTAACTACAGATGGTCAAATAACTGACTAAGCTAGAAACACTTTGATGAAAACCTCCAATATCTGATGCTTTCAGAATACATGATGAGTATCTATATTTCATACAGCTGGGTTTCCACCATCCCCTCTGAGCTGCTGTTGCCTTTGCAATTCTAATGACAACTACTGGGCATCTTCTGGACATCTGAGCTGCTGAGTCTCACTTTACTCACTCCTATAAAGCTACATCCTGGGTGAAGTCTCACTGCTTTTGGGGTTGGGTGCTGCCTCTCCTATTCATGTCTCCTATAGACTTCACTTTTTCTCTGGCCATTAATAATAATGATCGTAAACACAAGAACTGGCTCAAATGTCATTCACAGAGGTCCTCAGCTCTGGGAGATGTCCCCCAGCTCAGACCCATGCCCAAATCCATTCCCAGGCAGCATCAGTGGGGAGATAAGCATCTTGTATATAGAAGAACCACTATGTAACAGTAGTGACAGTTATTTAATGAAATTATCAGTGTTCCCTAGCTTAAAAAGGACATCACCATTTTTTAATTTTTTTATTTTTTAACTAGAATGCTATGTGTTACCTGTTTCTTTGTACACTGGACCCTTCAGATGTACATACTACCGTCTGCTGATTTTTGTAATGATTGTTTACATGGCTTGATAGTGATACAACAAGGGGAAATGTTTTTAAACTAAGACAGTGAAGATTTAGGTTAGATATTAGGAGGAAATTTTTCACTCAGAGGGGCATGATCTACTGGAACAGATTGCCCAGAGAGCTTGTGGATGCCCCATCCCTGGAGGCATTTAAGGCTGGGCTGGATGTGGTTCTGGGCAGCCTGGTCTATTGGTTGGCAACCCCACCCATGGCAGGGGGGTTGAAAGTAGGTGATCTTCGAGGTCCTTTTCAACCCAGGCCATTCTATGATCCTATGATTTTTAAGCTCTCTTGGCTCTGAGATATCTTTTTTCTGTCTTAATCAGTAGATGGTTATGACTGAAAAGCCCTGTGTGCATGTTAGCACAGTTTGAAAAGCAACATAGTATGGTTTTAACTTACTGTCCTCTCAGTGATTATCAGCCAGTGATTATCAGGCTATTTTACACTTGCCCACAATTCCACTAGTCTACTTGTAAATGCCACTCCATATCCTCCATATTGCTTTGCCTTGCCTGGCTTTAACTCATCATGGCTTTCTACTCTCACTTTTTCCTGCTAGCAGTAACTTAGAGAATGTTCTTGTGTAGCTGTTTTCCATTTCCAGAACCAGTCATTTGTTAACCTCGGATTTTTTGAGTAGTTCCTTGTGAAGCCATGTTTTTGCTGTTTTTGTTTTTTCTCCTAAAGACATGTTAATCTGCTGCACCCTAAATTCACGTCTTTCTACTATTCTCCAGCTTGTTTTCACATTCTTGGATTTGAGGCACTACTCCTTGGATTGAGTCCACTAAGACCCTGATTTATCTAAGCAGTTCAGGATGTGCTTAATTTAAAGAAGGTGCATAATCCTATCCCAGTTCAACAAAATACATGTATCAACTGCTGCTCCAATGGGACAAAGGTACATGCTGAAAGTTGATGTCAATTTGTAAAAATGTCCATTCTTGTAATCTAGTCCTCCAGTCCTACTGCAGCACCTTCTGGTTCCTAAACATTTTTTTCTCAACTAAAAAAAAGATGATTTTGCAATACACATTTCCTTTCATCCTTTCATTTTCATGGTACTTGTTACCTTCAGGCTTTTTCAATCACCGAGTTTTTTTACATCCTCTAGAAAGAAGTAACTGCATGTTTTACCATACTGGCATGACAAGCTCTCACACTCTTGCAAAGCAAGACTCTATACACAGTAAGCAAAATAAAGCTGACTGATAGTGTTTGCATCTGTGGAAGAATCAACAGCGAAGACTCAAATTTATGTTTGTAAGGTTTTCTGTTGACAGAGGGACTGCCCAGAGCCCATATGCTCCCAGATTAGGTATTGTCTTTTTTCTGTACTTAGGTGGATTTTCACCTTCATGTAGAAAGTGACACCTACCATGCACACAGAAACATGTTTCCATGAGATGAAGGAGCTGGCAGAGGCCACGTGAGCTGCAAAGATGATGGTCCAGATTTCCATGCTACCAGTCACTGGTCCATGGGGTGATTTGTTGCCTCCTTCCTTTGAGAGTCAAATGAGCTTTCCTGAAAGAGCAAAGTTCTGATTTGGTAGTACAATACTGTGCTGGTGAATTTTTGTTTTCAACCAAGCTTCTAAAAAGAGTCATGTTTGCTCTAGTAACCAAAAGCAAATTGAGAAGGAATGAAAAGGAAGTGACAAGACAGAGTAGCAAGTCTTTTTACAAGTGAAATCTGCCTTATTAATTAAAGCTGTTAAATTAAGGATAACACTCAAGAATTTTGCACCTTCAGGTAATCAAGAAAGTCCGAGTTCCCACACTCAGTCAGATGCAGTACTTATAACTTCACTCACTGTCTCCTATTAATGTTTTGCCTCTTGACTAAGCTGTTGACTTTGGGTGGAACATGATTTCCAGGCAAACATCAGAACAGAACACAGATCTGTTTGACTCCTGGCTTGGCTTGGTATCTTGCTTTTGGCTCAAACAAAGCTTCAGTTTAAATTATTCAGGATTTTTTTGTTGTTGGATTTTTGGGGGAGAGTGTAACTTGGCCTCCTGTTTCAGTGTTAACTGTTAAAAATATTGTGCAGCTTGATGCTATCACCCACACCCCAACAGCACTTTAGCACTTAAACCCTTCCAACCAGAAGAGGGAATTTTCTTGGTGTTAGTGGAAGTGCAGTCAAGGGCTGCACAGGAGAAGAGAAGCATGGAGATGTTAGTCTGAACCAGGGTTTGGGTGTAGCTTTTTATTTTTATTTTTTTAACAAAACTAAAAGATTTTATTAACATAGGAAATGATTCAGAAGAATCTGCAGGCTACAAAGCAGACTAATAACCCTCAGATGATACAATTACCCAGACAACTGGAAAAACTTTCCTTTGTACAATTAAGAATTAGCACTGCTAACAATATAGGAGGTTACAGATAGGCATTGCACTTCTAGGGAATAAAGAGAGAGCATGTTGCTATCAGCTGCCGAACTTGGATAACACAATATGTATCATACTAAATAAAGATGTTTAATGTTTCTTCATAATTAAGCAGAGAAGTCACAAATCACAAAGTACTGAATCTTTTGGGTAGCACAATTCTGTAAGTTTGAAGACAAAGAAAAGATCAAGTTTCATTATTGTCCTCATTATAATGTGTAGTAACCCCAAGGTCAGGGAGAGAGGTGAGAGCCTATGGAGATAAGCCTCCAGTGGGGAAGAAATGATTTTGGTTTAGATTGCTTTGATTTCTTAAAAGAAGATCGTTCTGCATGAATAATTTTGGAGCATTTTGCCTCAGAGGTCTGAAAGAACAGAGAAATTGGTATGACATTAAGTAATTTGGGTAATTCTGTAATTGAGACTGCTCTTTAAATTTATCCACTTTCACTGTAAAACGTTCCTTTTCCAAGAACTAATTACTAAGTCATTCCATTCCGATGTCATGTAAGTACTCTTTCTTTCCATTGCTAGGGTTTTGGTGTTTGCACGAACCACATGTTTCGTCACACTAGCATGTTTTAGCTGCTAACAAAAAGGTAGATGGGATGACTCAGTGGCTGGCCATCTTGCATGAGAGGGGAACTAAGGAACTGTGGATAAATGCCAGTTTGCCATCTTCCACCTGATCATTTCAAGGTACTTTTGAGCTATTAAAGCTTTACAACATCTCATGTGGTTAGTATTTTTAATCTTCCATAGAAAAGATGAAGAAACAGCTCAGCAATGGTGCTATAGGTCATACAGGCAGCAACAGAGAGGGGCCCTGAGGCTGATAAGGCTGCAGCATTCCAGCCTCTAGACAACATCCCCTCCTTCTGGAATGAGAGGTCAGCAACAAGATTTTCTGATGCAGGGAATATATATATTTATATATGTATAATTGTTGCAACTTCTCAGTCACAACTGCAACACAGACTCCTTCCCTAAGAACCAGGAAACAGGAAATGAATTGGAAAATTCACCTTATGAACCACATGCTGTGTATTTCTACATTAAAATGTAAATGATGTGTTTATGAGTTGTTCTAAAAAAGGGACATGTGACAGAAGTGCTCAGTGTTTGCAGCAGGATCACCATGAGAAACTAGGTGAGCGAGTAAGGTTGGGGCCATTTGTCCACTTGTTGATTTGGTTTCACTGCTCACAGGGCTGCCTCCGCTACCAGGCCAGCCAGTGTGGCCTATAGCTGTACTGAAGGGCACATGTGTCCATCCACCTGGTGTATACCATGGTGAAGAAGGATGAGAGCACAACCTGAAGGCTGCTTTTGAAGCTTCTATGGGGAAAAAGAAGCCCATCCAAGCAGGCTGAATCCAGAACCCAGGATGTATGGAGCTGAGATCATTATAGTGTTGCTCCTACAGTGAAAGGAGTCCAGACTATTATTGCATGAGTCAAGTGTCTTCCTGGCAGTGACTGCAAAGAATATGAAAATGTTGAAACTGAATTTATTCT
Source organism: Gallus gallus (assembly GCF_016699485.2). Taxonomy (NCBI): domain Eukaryota; kingdom Metazoa; phylum Chordata; class Aves; order Galliformes; family Phasianidae; genus Gallus; species Gallus gallus. Next base: position 19,585,256 of record NC_052535.1, on the reverse strand, counting down.
CAGTTTCAACATCATCTCTCAGAAAGAGTCAACCAGCAACGGAATTTCACAGGGGAAAATCTCCTACTGAGCTAATAGCTTTTCACTCTCTCTGTCAGCAGATTATTAATTCCTGGTGCTAGAGGTACATTTGAGTGACTTAGAAGAGCTCTGGAAGTCATGAAGAAGCAAGAAAACCTTTTGACAAAGGCTTAATCATTCTATTCTCAGGCCTTGCTCCATCCAAATCTCCACTGAGTAGAAGCCAGCAGGAACTGTTCCTTAATAAAGGCAAAGGAAAATGTCAAGATAGTCTCTGTTTGCATCTTGGGATCTCACATGAACAAGAAACTAAAGCAAAACAGATTAAAAGTAAATTATTTCTTTTCAAAGTCAGATGCCTGATGTTAAGCACCTAAGTATGTTTTATTGAAACATGTGTATACTCCCAGTGCCAGAATGAACTGGCTGATTGGAGTCTCTGAAACATATGCCACAGTCTGACACATTAATTTAGAATCATGAGTTAATTAAACTTAAGTTAGTGACTGAAGTTAAAAGACTTTTGTTAAATAACGCACTGGTGACTATGGGGAAGGAAAAAAGAGTCCTACTTCTCCTAGCTCCCTCTGTTCCTATGTTCTGAACACAACAGCCAAATATAAAACCCTTCTGAAGCTTCAGCCAATTGCAGCATTTCTGAATATGCATTTCTCAGCCCTATGCTCACTTGTCGTGGTGGAGACTTCAGAGTAGCTCTCAGTATTTGCCATCCTCCTAAAATGCCAAGCTAGAGCAGAGTAACAGAAAGAAGCTGATTCAAATATACTTCCAAAGCAACCGGTGATATCAAGTACCTTCTAAAAGCATCCCTTGCTAGGGCTGAGGATAAATATCATACTTTATCACCTTTTTCTTTAGGTTTTAAAAATATTAAGAATACAACACAATGGACATCAGTTGGATTGCTGTGAATTTTTATTATATTTGAATGTTTTTACCATTTTTATTCAACTCCACTGCAAACATCTGGAAATTTTCATTAAAAAAAAAAAAATCCATCTTTTTAGCAAGCAGTAGAACAGCCAAAGCTTTCTTGCCAATCAAAACATTCTCAAATACTGATTCAATATTTTCCAAAATTTAATAAATATTTTTGAAAAATCCTCATCATCTTTCCACTTTTTTTCTCCCTCAAATGGAAAAGTTTGGTTTAAGCAACACTGCCATTACAGACAAAGAAGATCTTGTTCATGAGGGATACATTCAACAGTGTTTCTATGCATTAACAATCACTTTCTGCACTGCATCTTTGAATTCCACAGCACAAAAAGTGGCTCAGAGCATATTGTCTGGAGCATCTCTGGATCAGTACTATGTGACATACAGTCTATACACGCCATAACCTGGTTGACAAGCTATGGAAAAAATTAACCAAATTAAAGACTGCATAACTATCCAAGCAACCTTTACTCAATGCAGGAGGTTATACCAGGATGGTCTACCAAGAACATTTGTCTCTTTTCTTCATCCTGCCATTTGTTGCTATATTTAGTCTACTTTCTACCCTTCCATCTACTAGAGCTACCTGTCTTCCCCACCTTATTTCCCAGGGATGACATTTCAGTCCTACCTTCTGTAACAGAGTGCTTCCCAGCTTTTATCACCAGCCTGTGCTTTTAGCACACTGTAACTTCAGATGACAAAGTTATCAACGGGATGACTAAGTAGGAACGCTTTCCAGACGGTGCAGGAAGAATACCACAACTCAGTCCTTGCCCTTTCAGGCATTAGATCTGTTGCCTCTTCTTTAATTTTTTCCTTACCACTTGACAGTTTGCATAGATACACCTATCTCCCTCAGGTTATTTCAGTCTGCCACACAGCTCAGTGGCACTGAAGTCATGGCCTGGGTTGAAAAGAACTATAATCATCATCTAGTTTCAACCCCCCTACCATGGGCAGGGTCACCAGCCACTAGACCAGGCTGCCCAGAGCCACATCCAACCCAGATCTGAATGCCTCAAGGGATGGGGCATCCACAACCTCCTTGAGTAATCTCTTCCAGCGTGACACCACCCTCTGAGTGAAAAATTTCCTCCTAATATCTAACCTAAACTTCTCCATCTCAGTTTAAAACCATTCCCCCTTGTCCTATCGCTATCTACCCTCATAAACAGTTGTTCCCACTCCTGTTTATATGCTCCCTTCAAACACTGGAAGGCCACAATGAGGTATCCCTGGAACCTTCTGTTCTCCAAGTTAAACAAGCCCAGTTCCCTCAACCCTTCCTCATAGAAGAGGTGCTCCAGCCCTCTGATCACCTTAGTGGCCCTCCTCTGGACCCACTCCAAGAGCTCCCTGTCCTTCTTCTGCTGGGTGCTCCAGGACTGGATGCAGTACTCCAGATGGGGCCTCACAAGAACTGACTGGAGGGGGACAATCACCTCCCTCTCTCTGCTGGTCGTTCATCTTTTAATGCAGCCCAGAACATGGTTGGCTTTCTGGGCTGTAAGCGCACACTGCTGGCTCATGTCCAGCTTCTCACCTACCAGGACCCCCAAGTCCTTCTCCACAGGGCTGCTCTCAAGGGGTTCTTTGCCCAGTCTGTATACATACCTGGAATTGCTGTGGTCCAAGTGCAGCACCTTGCTCTTGGCCTTGTTGAACCTCATTAGGTTTACACGGGCCCACTTCTCCAGCCAGCCCAGGTCCCTCAGGATGGCTTCCCTTCCCTCCAATGTATCCACTGTACTGCTTAGCTTGGTGTCTTGTGCAAACTTGCTGAGGGTGCACTCCATGCCATTGGCTATGTCATTGATGACAATGTTGAACAACACCAGACCCAAGACAAGATTAAATCTTTTGTAGGGGAACTGTTGAATCACGGCCTGAACCTCTGATTGATCAGCTGAGGCGAGCACTGAGTGAGCCATAGGAGCACAGGTGAAGGCAATTTGGCTGTGTGGCTGGAAGAGGTGGACCCTGGCTCCACCTCTCCCAGACCCCATTTAAGGGCTGACTGCCACTAGGGAAGGGTCTCTTTGTAGAGGTTCCTCCTCTAGGTGTGTTTTGTTTGTTTGTTTATTTTTGTGAGCCTAGGTGAGCATTTTCATTTATTTCCAATTATCCTTTTCCAACATGGTAATCTTTCTAGCTGTACAGTCTGTGGATACCCATCTGATCACATCACTCTGTATAGTTGTTGATTATGCAATCTTTACATTTCACTTCCTTTGATAAGGAGTAGTCTTGTCAAAGACAAGTTACCTTTGGACAATACCCCTTTTATAAACTCCTGTTGCTTTTTCCTTGCTGTTTTTCTTTTCTTTGTTTTGTTTTCCCATCTTCTCCTTGTCTATGTTCTCTATTATTTCAAATCCTCTCACACTACTGAGTTTACAGTAATGACCTCCCAAGGTTATGTTTTATCTTCCTTCAATAGAAAGTGTTACAGGCATTATCTCCTAGCCATGAAGTGCTACCTTTTGAGTTCACTGATTATTGTAAATTCTTTCTGCCAGACCTGCAATTTCCTGTACCATATCTCAGACTGTTAAGAGATAATCATCATTCAGCTACTATTCCACCAGACAAGTTCTCATTTGCACTTGTATATAGCTACTCCTGTCTTACCTCATAACATATAGCCACACTATGAAAGGAAAGTTCTTTAGTTTGAGGCCATATTCAGACTAGCTTGATTTTCATTTCTTCTTTATTTAATGGGGGAAGAGGAGAATTTTTGGCCCCAGCTTCCAACTAAGTTCAAAAGATATATTCATTTTGGAAATGGTCCTGTCTCCAATGACAGATATCCATGGATGTATTTAAAGACTTTAGGGAGGCCACTAACAGCAATGGCCGTAGCTCGTGTCATGCTGTGTGGCAGAAAGATTCTGCTACTTACAAGTGCTCAAATTTTAAGCTTCTTTACACTGAAATTGTACTGTCTGATAAAACAATAATAATGTAAAAATAATATTTGGTTTAAAAGAGAAAGGAAAAACATTCAAACATTGATTTCAGCTACCAATACATTTATCATTTTGAGTATCTATGTCAATAAAGACTGACCAGAATCCAATTCAATGACTATCTACCTTACACGCTGTAGCAGCCCTAGCAGATCTCCATCTGAGCAGAACAGCCTGGTTGGCTGATGTGCGTGGTACCAAACCCTGTGTTTCTTCAGGCTCAATCAGAGCCAGCACTACACAGGGCCAGGCACACCCTACCCTTCTTGCAAGCCACACAGCCCAGACCTACCCACCACTCAGCAGGCAGAACAAGCGCATACCTCAAATATAGGAAAAGCATGGACAATTTAATGATTATTATGTGTTTTTCATGGAGTCAACCATGGGTGGCTATTCATAACTCTCTAAGAACAATTCCATATCCTTCTGCTTGAAAAATGTGAGGAAGATCCTCCTTTCTCTGTCTCAAACTCCTTCTATCTTCATCATGCCAAAGCCACAGCTCAAGTCTCGGTGAAGCAATGTACAAGGAGCAGTTTAAATCCACTTAACACATGTAACCAAATAGTATCCTGCTCAGTATATTCCAGAGTTTGGGAATGCTGATGAAGCTGCCACATTGCTTTCAATGTGTTGCAGAGCTCAGAACTGCCAAAGAAACTGGAGGTTCTTGCCATTAAATTGGGGCCCAGTGTGTCACAGAGTGCACCTTATTTTTGTCTAATTTGAACCTTGAAATAGTATCTATGCTTTTTTCAGAGCTGGTGAGTAATCACTGAGAGGCCAGATTCATGTCGCCATGTTAGCACTGTAAGAGATTTTCACAGTGGGTTTGGATCTCTAAGAACCATCTGCCCTATGATACTATCTCCTCTCCTAATTTCCATATATTAAATTTCATTTTAGAACAGCTGAAATGCTTTTCCCCCCTCACTTCATCCCTCTGAGGAACCCATTGCTTTAAGCTCTGTAAGGATTTTATGAAAGACTGACAGAGCAAAATCTGCCCATAACAACCTCTGTAATTCAGGTCAAAATGGCACATTTTTAGCCAGCATCCAGCACATCTCACATTTTAACTTAACAGCATGCGTGTGAATGATATTTCCCTGCTGATGCCTAATTTGGCAGTTATCTGAGAGCATTCCCAGGTATTATACACTACAGTAGAGCTGGGAGAAGATCTTTGCATCAGGACTTCCTTGGCATGATCATCTCTATGTGTTCCATCCTTTAATGATTTTGGTTGCCTTTCTCTGCATCTTTCCTAACTTCACAACATCTTTCTTGAACAGAGCTACACAGTGTACTTGATTTGCAACACCAAGTGAGACTTTGGTAAGAACATGTAACATGATGGAAAGTGCAATAACGAAAGCAGAGTAGAAAAGTCCTAGGCTTTTCTACTCTGCTCAGCAAGTGAGAATTTGCTCAAATGCAACAGCCATGAGCACAGAAATAATGGAAAGAAGCCTTAGATAGGCAGGGATCTCCAACAAGAGATCCCCTCACCTCCATTGCCAACACTTAAATGAGGTCTGGGAAGGGGTGCATTGCATGCACCTGAGCTCCCCTGGGTTGGCCCTGCCTTCCCACCAGGTGCTCAATCACCATTTCAAGACCTGATTTAGCATTTCTGCTACAGAGTGAAAAAAGGAGCTGACCTAACAGACGGGTGGAGTAGAGTAGTTCTTAATGACTGCAAATGAAATGCACTAATAAATCATGTTATTGCTACCATTGTAAGAGAACACTTTTTTTGGATAGGTAAGGTACATATTACACTTACACATACACTTACATATTCATATGAACAATCATGTTGACCACACAACAGAGTCAGTTATGCTCTCCTTGAGCACTCAGAGAGTCTTCTTCATTACAAACAGTGAGCAGTTAGCACCTCTTTGTTAGGAAAAAGAGAGAGGAGTCATAAACAAGCATACAGAAGCCATGAGCTAAACTGGCCTTCTAGCTTTGGTCTCATCAGTAGAGAGAAAAAGAGAGATAGAAAGAGAGCAAGTGCTTAGGAAGGTAGGACCCTTTAAAAAAACTTCTAAAAAAATGAATACACACAGGCAACTTAGAATTGCTATAGAATTATTATATATTAGAATTGCTATAAAATGATACTGACAGATGTCCTCAGAAATGGCCCATGGTGGAGAACTGGCTAGTCATACAGGGCTGGCTCTCCTTAGTCCCAGTTGTTAAGCTGTTTTGAAGCTAAAACTACATGAAATAGTTTCCAAACTTTTCCATGTATTTAATAACTATCCACACCGCAAGTACATTTCACAATTGCAAAATGGAAAGAGAAGATATACACAAGACGTGGTATTAAAATGTGATCCATGGTATGAAAAACAAATGAGAACCCTGGATATGACCTAGTGAAGTTATTTCAAGTCATAATAAAACACCAATGATGAATTTGTTAAATCTGGAGTACATGTGGAACTCATCTGAAACACAGAGCCCCAAAATAAATACACTACTTTTGAAAGTGATGCAATGAGACATTTGGTCCATAAGCAACTAGCAGAGGACAGTCTAGCCTGCAATTATAATTTTGTAGACAGAAGTTTAGTAAATTTTTAATGCATATTAATATTTCTTGTTTATATAATTGTTCAGTCAGACAGCATTCTCCTCCTCAATTTAGTTACACTGGAAATCACACTGCTGGGTAGAGCAAAGTATCTACCAACCCTAGAAGATGCGTACAAATAGCACATGAGTCTTTTAGCTTTGAAGAAAGCCAAAGGCAAAAGTGTGGTTCCATATACATGACATTAATTTTTAATCAATCAAAATTTTCTAATATTGGTGTTTTAAAAAAAATGGCTCAATCCAATTTGTACTGTAAATGTGTTACCAACGTGTCCACAACAGGACTAATGTAGTTAATCTTCTGAAATCTTTTCCAGGATTGCAATTCTATGATTTCATCCCACTAAGTATGTGCTGCCTCGTTCTGAATTAAGCTCTAGTGTGCCTAGCATGTCCTTCATAGATTCTGTCTAATCTCTACTTGAAAGACCTCAGTAACGGTGATCCAGCTACTTCCCAATAAAGCCTGTTCAAAAATGTAAGCCTTCTGGATATGTGTACAGATTTATGGGAACTGCTGAATCACGGCCTGAACCTCCGATCAGCTGAGGCGAGCACTGAGTCAGCTGCAGGAGCACAGGTGAAGGCAATTCACCTGTGTGACTGGAAAGGGGTGGAGCCTGGCTTCACCTCTCCTAGACCCATTTAAGGACTGACTGCCACTGAGGAATGATCTCTCTCTGAATATTGCTCCTCTTGGAGTTTTTCCTGCAAGCCTACAATATGGGTGAGCTTTTTCCATTTATTTCTGGTTATCCCTTTCCAACATGGTAATTTTTCTAGCTGTATAATCTGTGGATACTAATCTGACCACACTGCTCTGTGTATTTGTTGACTATACTACAGAGTAACTCTGTTTTCCATTTACTACATATTTTGTATTTATAGTTCTTTGTAGTTCTTAACAATTTTTCATTACTTGCTCTTATGGATGTGATTGTGTAATAGTTTAGACTATTTTCATATCCTGATTTCTGTTTATTCACTGGGTAAGGAACTTAATCTCTAAGATGGCTTTCTTTGTTCCATTCCTAGAGCTAGGCACTTACAAGCCAAGATTGAAGATGCTGAACACTGAAGGATGCTGATGGACCTGAATGTATGCGTGCCTCTAGTTAATGAGTTTTATCTAAGTATAAAAGTTATTTCAGAAGATTGTAGAGCTTAAACTGTGACAACAGGAATAATTCTCTGATAAATTTATGAACAACCGTCTACTTAAGTTAACCAACAACTACTCTCATTGCAGTTAGCAGTTGAAATATACAAGTACTGTCATTTAATATAAGTAATGTCTAAAGTCAAATCATTTTCTCTTCTGTAGTTTTTCTCTGTCTCTAGTGCATCACTCCTTTTCTTTCTCCTAGTCTAATACTAAAGCACCAGGTTAGAGTTAAGATGTCTTTTCATATGAAACACTAGTAATTTATCAACAAGGAGGAAAGAATATGAATTTACTAAGGACTTGTGACTCCAAAGTAGACACATAAAGGATTCTGAACTTCCAACAACTTTTTAGATGGTCCAATGCAGGGAGAAATCAGGAAGTTATAGATGTGTTATGTTGTGGTCTTCCACAATACAACAAAGCACAATACAGTGCAATACAACACAACAGCTTGAGAGGTATGGGAAGATTTTCACACCACTGAAGTGGTTTGTGAGTCCTACAGTAAAATATTCCATGTCAGGGCAACAGCCTTGCTCCTTGGCCTCTGCTGATTCATACTCTTCCAAGTTATTACTGAAGGCAAAACATCTGAAAACAAAGTTTTGACCAGTATTTAGATATGAAAAAATAATAATCTGATGTGCAAATTATATTTCTCCCCATACAAAGACTGCTTTAACTTGCTGGAAGAGTACAAAGAGAACCTGGTAAATGAAATCCAGCCCAGCATTTGTACATGAAGTATAACTGTCTCCTTTCTTCTTGTTAATAGGATGAAGCTTATGAATAATATCTTAAGACATAAATTTTTATGACACAAAGCCCACATATACATTTATCTTTATACAGTTGTTTGCATTTCTATTATTTTGACATATATAGAGGTAGGAGTCAATGTCTCATGTGCAAACACCAACTTTGCATATTCAGTTACAGCACTACACGTTAAAAACATGCCTGGGCCCAGTATTACTCCTGCATCTCTACATCACCACTCACATACTTCACTGTATAATATCCCCATAGCTTCATATAGCAATATGCGTATGCCAAAGAAACCACCGAGAGGGCATAAATAGGCTCACATTTTTTTTTTTTTTAATTTTGGAGGCATTTTCAGCAAAATACCCAAACTCCTCTTGAAGTTCAGAAAGCACAGAATGCCCTGGAGCAGGGCTTCTACTCAGCAAAGCACACGATCTTCCCCATGGGTGAGATTAGTTCCTCCCAACGTGACCTCTTGCAAGAGGCTCACTGCAGAGGTGCTGCCTTTTGCCTCATAGACACAGCAAGGTGGACAGATTTTGCATGTGTCTCATAAGTCAGTATGATGATGGGAAAAAGTCACCCAATGCCAAGAGCTCCAGCAATACTGTATAACATTTCATTTATGAGCTAAAAGCTCAACAGGGATTTAGATGAATTAGATCCTTGTGCACAAGAGAAAGTTAACCCTTACTGAGTAAACATTTTTTATTAGTGGGTCAAAAGTAGATAGCATATATTACTTACAACACAGTACAGCTTGAATTAAAATTAAATGAATGGCATATGGTGTCTTTGAACATTTCTATAATTGGTTTTTTTGTTGTTGTTGTTTGTTTTTTTTTAATGATCAGGGAGTTCCACTGGCTCTTCTTTTCCATGTGGGTTGCAAAAACAAAGATAACTTCTGAAAACAGAAGAAATAAATCATATTTCAAAACACACAAATACAAGGCGCTCTCTCTGGTTTCACTTGAAACAACAACAACCCCGCCCCCAAAAAACCCACATTATGAAGTACAGTGAAAGTTTGCCAAGTCTCTTTAATGACCCAGAAACTGATTATGATGTACTGAATTCTGCAAGTTAGTAAATCTGTCCACATGCATGATAGCAAAACAAAATGTTAGGACTATTTCACCAACAGGATTTATTGTTCAAACTTTCTCAGCTCCAATGGCAGAGTGATTTCTAGGGAAAACTTCTGCTGGGTAATTGGATGACATCAACAGGCATGTAAAGATGCTATTTGCAGACACCAACAGATGCTTTTTCGGTGGAAGATTTCTGCCACCTGTGCTGCAGAGGACTCCATGGTAAACCCTGACTCTCAGAAAGCCATGGTGACATTGGAGGGCTGAAGTCAGTTTTCCATCCTGGCATTTGCACCTTCCTCCTCCTACCTCTGTACTCATCAGCATAATTGCATGTGAACTAGCTGTGCTGTGTTTTATGCTCCCTTATGGAGCAGTGGGGACAGAGCCATGGAAGTTTCAGATATGTCACCCCATAGCACAAGGCATAAGCAGGACCTGACTCAAAGTCATCCCAAGCCAACTAATATCCCTCTCCCCGTGGCATTTGACTGGGATCAAGGACAGTGCAGCACAAAACACAATACCATTATTTTCACAAAAAAGTACACTGACAAGAGGTTCCTACCATTTTAAAGGCATGCCTGCTGTCTAGCAAAGCCAAGGGGTCTTAACTGTACGATACTGAATTTGTATACATGAGGAGGCAGGTCAGAAAATGAAATTACATTTGCTGTTCAAAATCCACCTTTGCTAGCCAAGCAGTTCTGCCTTTCTTATTCAAGTGTTTCAAGTTTCCATTGTCAGGAAGCACCAGCACTTGGGAACTTGGCCTTGGGTGGACTCATGATTTGTGGTATTATTTATTCCTTCAGTCTTCATGTGTCTTCTTGAGAAAGTTATGTCTGAATTGTATTCCTTTCTGAAAGAAATATGCTTACAAGTCACATGTGCTTATAAAGGTTTACAAATATCTCATCAAGTCAAGCGAGTCCAAGTGGGTGAAAGGCAGTTTTGTTTTCCTGCTATGAATTTTTCAATCACACCTATTTTTATGTTAGCAAAGGAAATCTCCATGATTGAATAACTACAAGCCATTTAACAAACATGAACTCAAACAAGTACTTATAAAGAACAAAAACAAATGCTTCACTCCAAAAGGTATGTTTTCCTTTTAAACACTTCTTCTGTTAAAAGAGAAACATAAATTTAAATGATTTTTACATGATTTTATTTTTTCTAAACAAAAAAGTTATTCCCTTCTCCTGTCCCAGGTGGCTAGATGTTGACTCGGTGCAAGGAATGTGGGAGGTTACACAAACAAGAGCCTAGTCTGACAATCCATTTTGACTTGGCTAATACCCCTCTACTGCCATAACCAAGACTCTGCTAACACTTTCATTCCTTTCTTATTTTCTCTGAGTACATTGCACTCTGCTCAGCTGAATCACCAGGATTTCTTTTCTTTCCTTTCAATGAAGTCCTTTCTTTCAAAGCCTCAAAGGGAGAAATACTTACTTCTCAAATGCAGCACTTGACAAGGTATGTTTCTTGCAGGTGAATTGCAGAAATATTAATTTTCACAGTGGCAGCAGGCATGCTTTTCCCTCTGCTCCCCCACTTCCAAGTGGCAGCACCACACAACTGGGTGTGCAGCTGTGGCACCCAAATCTACACATCTACTCCCCAGCACTACTTGATCAAAAATATCAAACTTTGAGTTGATTGTAACAGAACTGCCAAAGTTTTGAGTCTGTCTTGCATATACAGCCTCAGTCCTGTCGGGAAATCTCCAAACAAAACAATCCTTTTAATTCAGACTTCCTTATAGGCTTCTTTATGGGGGCCTGAAATACGACTTTTAAAGGGGTATTGGGGTGTTTTTTTGGTTTGCAATCCAGTGGGCAGTGTCAGCCTGCTGGCTCAGCTCCTCCAGAACCTGAATCCAGGTTCTGCTGGGGGAAGTCATGGGATCCCATCCAGATGCGTGGTGGCACAGTAGCACAACAGTATGGCTACTGATTCACAAGCTGTGTGGGCTTCTGCAGAAAACACATAGCTCCATGATGGTATCCACCTGTCTGCCAGTCCACGTGGTTCCAGAGAGGCTTTGGCATGACTGCCCCAAGAAGGGATGCAAAGGACAGACTCAGGGTCTGGCACCCTATGAGCTGCATCTGCAAAGTATCCCAGCAAAATCCAGCTCTGCGGTTTGGAAACCTCCAGATCAGGCTCTCTGAACATATGGTGTTATTTTCACGGCACTTGACATTCTTCTAGGATAGTTCAGATGGTACACTCACGCTCTCAAAGTTATGTCACTGTTTTCTGAGTTTAATGGCTACAGTTAATCATCACTCACAGCTCTCCCCTGTTCCTCTTCCCCTGAGAGATGTCTCCAGCTGCATGTACTTCACCCATGGCTGCTCTGCACACTTTCTTTGCTCCCAGTCTCATGTCACTCCAAGGGGCTTGGGGCCCATGAACCACATGGTGGCAGGGGCATGCATGTCCTGCTCCTGCCAGGTGATGAGTTTCCCCTGGCCAGTCTCCAAAACATGTTGGTACCACTCATCTATCAGCATGCCTCACCACACATTGGGCTAAGGTAAGTAAAGCTTGGCAGGTTTGCACTTCCCTGCATAGCATTGCTACTGCAGTCAGGATTTCCTTCCAGGCTGATGACTGGGGCCCTCCACCTTCTCCTGATGAGGTCTGTTTGATGGAGCATAGCAGGACTGAGTAAATAAACTTGCCTCTGTGGAAATCAAAACACTTTTGAGGGTTTTGTAATCTGAAGTTGAATACAGGAGTGAGGACAACATTTTGAAGAGATCCTAGATGTCTGAGGGAGGGAACTTTATTTAACAGTGAAGTGACTTACGAGCTCTGGAGCTTATTCCTACCAAAGCCCTCAGAGGTAGGGTCTTAAATCACTTAAATCTCTGCAGTCTGTGCAGCAAGGAGGGGCAGCTGCCAGACACACCAGTGGGACTGAGGACCATGCTCTGTGGGGCTCTCGGCTGGACAGAATGTGCTCCTAACTGCAGGGCTGGGTATGGGCAGAACGAGAACAGCTCCCACGCAAAATAACCCCGAAATGACCTACCTTGTGAGGCATTCCTGAGTGCTGTGGAGAAGGAGAGGGGTCGAGCCTTGGACAGCGGGAACATCCTAAATGGTAAAGCAGAGCTGAAGCCAAATGCTCAGGGAGCCAGGAGACATGGTGGGAGCCAGCGGAGCACACAATATCCAATTCAGAAAATCCCTTAAGGATGTATTAAAGTGCTTACCTAAATCAGGATCACAGGACGTCCACACAGATGGCCCTGGCGGATCTCAGGCTATCTGCTAGCATCCCACAGAGGGAAGAGGGGCAGCTCAGTGCCCTACAACCACAGATGGCATCAGGTGAAGACAGCACATGGCTGTGGGCAGAGGTTTAGCCTGTTGTAGCAGAGACAGTCTCCATCCAGAGGGCTGGTCCTCAGAGCAGTGCACTTCTCTAGGCAGTCAAACTGAGTTATTACCATACAGTATCTTTTCCCTTTTACCATGTTTGTTTTGTTTTGTTTTGTTTTGGGTTTTGTTGTTGTTGTTTTGGTTTTTTTTGTTTGTTTGTTTGTATGTTTGTTTTTGTGGTGGCTTTTTTTTTTTTTTTCTCCTAAGCTTGTTTCTTCCCATATTCATTCTCAGTGGTGGAAAAGCCATAGCCTACATGTGTTTTGCAGATCCCGGGGCCCACCTCCCCCTCTGAGGGTTTCAACAATCGGTTGTTTTCTGTGCAGCAAGAGGGATTACAGCCCTGTGGTATCTTTCTGCATTCTTTGAAATCTTCCTCTCTCTCAGGGGAAGAATCTGTTTCTGATGTTAATGTAGTGCTACGTGTTTGTAAAGCATTATGGTCCTGCATGCTGTTGCCACAACATGGTGATAAATTAAGAGTTTAATTTCAGTTTAATTTACACATGCAGATTAATAAAGGCAGAGGACAAGGCAGGGAAGGACTACAGCAATGCTAATATTTCTGCCTCACTCACTTCACTCGTGTGTCTCCAGGGGCTGTAATTGTGTAGTCCTGGTGTCAATACACAAAAAGCAAGAAAATCGAAGATTTAGTAGAATCGGTAATGTCACACTCACTGTTGCTACATGGAGACATAGCCTTGTGGGTCTTCTCAGGCACAACCTCTGTGGAGGCATGGGTGGATGAGAGCCAGGATGAGGTCCTGCAGCAACTCCTCTGGAAGATAGCTTCATATGTCCCCTTGCCACACACAGAAAATCCCAGGCCCATGGCCTCCACAACTCACAGCCATCCCATACCTCAGCCCTGTGAAAGAAAGAGACATGGTCAGAAAATGCCAAGGAAAGGACCAGAATGGAGACCCCTTGGATCTTAGCATGACAGTTTAAGTGGACTGAAGTGTTACAAATGGAGGAGCCACGTTTTGGCTGTAATATATAAAAATCATGCTACGCATCAGGAATGTTTCAAAGAGTGCTAATTTATAGATGCTTTTATAAGGAGGACAAGTGCATATATTACTTTTCCTTAAAAGTGCAGCTGTAACAGCAAACCACACACACACTCTGTAGGTTTTATAACCTCACTAATTTTCCATAAGTCTTAGGAGCTATTGGTGGTAACTACAAAGCTGTTTTGTTTCACGCTAAGAAGAAAAAGAAAGTTAAAAACAAAAGCCTTTGTTTTTGGAATCCAACTAATAGCTGAATTTAAAAAAAAAAAAAAGAAAAAGAAAACCAGCAAAAAAGAAAGAAAAAGAAAGAAAGAAAGAAAAAAAGAAAAGCCAGCAATGACAAGGAGAATATTTCATACAATTTGCTCTGGATTCAGACAATTGAGTTGAGTTTTTATTCTTATTCCTATCCATATCAATGGAAAAACTGCACACAAAACTTGCAGAGATAATTGACAACCTAAGGAAATGTCTGATGAATCAGTAACCATTTTGTCTGTATACAGAAAATGCACAGCCATCAGAACAGAGATCCTGGGAGTATTGCACTGGATGAGGTGCTTGCATGGAGAGGAATCAAATCCCAGCTCCGCAACAGATTTTCTTCCATTCATATTCCCACATGTGAAACAGGCATCTACAATACTAGTTTAGGGAGATGTGCAGGAAGGTCAAATACTGCAGTAAGGAGGAGCATGTAGGAACCAAGACTGAAATCCTCATCTGTTCCCATCACCAGTAAAGCATCCACCAGCTGTTTTATTTTATGCCAGCTCTCAAGGCTTGGAATGATACTTTTCTCACATAGGAGAATGAAAAAAAGTTTTGCATGGCATCATTTCAGAATAGCTCAGTATCAGGGTACAATGCAGAAGACTTGAGTTCATCCTCCCAGCTTTTTTATTTGTCAGGATGAGCAGAGCTCTGACTGCAGGTTTGCCCAACTACCTGAGCAGAAGAGATAGAAGCAGTGTTCTCTGTAAAAAGCAAACAAAACAAAACAAAACAAAACAAAACAAACAAACAAAAAAACAGTTGCAGGACGCATAAAATGAAAATCTTCTGCCAGAGCACTAATCACAGTCCACAGTTTTTAAAAAAATATTGTAGCTGTGTCTTAATATGAGGTGGGAGGGGAGGGCTCTGCACAGAAATGTTTGTATTTGCCTTTAACAGCCTAAAAATGGGACTGAACTTTTTCTTTCTTCCACTTCTCTGCACATTTGTCTCTGTTCAATGGTTTCAGAGAAAAAAAAATCACTTTCAAATCCATAAGGAGGTCCAAAATGCTGCTCACATTCCAAAATCACTGGGAGAGTTCCCATAATAAAATATTTGTTGGAAAGGCATCAGGCCATATTAAGTACAGAGAAGCAGACCTAACTCTCACTTTCCACACTTTCATGGGCCTGAGACAGAACATTAACGTTATTTGAACTATACACAGATTTTATACTTAACTTGAAGCATTTTTTCACCTCTCAAACAGCATTTAATTTACTCCCATGTATTATTATTTCATTAGTTGTGTTACTTTAGCTGAACCTAGGTGACACCACCAATTTGTTACATAGTCGTAAAAGTGTGTATCTGTTGCCATTGGAGATTTCAAGATAAGTGCTAATTCTACCATCTCAAAATATACTTTACCAGCTGAAGAATGCACTACTAAGCTTTTCATTATCTTAATAAAAATGAAATTCTCTCAACAGAAAATCACAGATTTTTGTATCCTATTCTCTTTTTTTTTTTTTTTTAATATTATTCTAATTTTCATTTGCTTCTGTTTCTTTACATCCTAATGAGAAAACATCACATGAGAGACTTAAAACTAAATGGTCTGGAAACAGGAAAAGGAGTTAAGAAAGTTCACAATGGTACCTAGAGATCTGCCAAAACAGTTTTTAAACTGTTCCTGTCCAAGCTATAAAAATCTGTGGCTAGCTATACAACAGCAATGGTATCATCAGCTTGCTGATATATCTTAGAATCATAGAACGGCTTGGGTTGGAAGGGACCCCAAGGATCATCAAGTTCCAACCACCCTGTCAGAGGCAGGGCCATCAACCTCCAGATCTGGTACAAGAGCTCGTTGCCCAGGGCCACATCCAACCTGGTCTTGAACACTGCCAGGGATGGGGCATCCACAGCCTCTCTGGCCAGCCTGTCCCAGCACCTCACCACTCTCTGTAAAGAACTTCTCCCTGACATCCAATCTAAACTTTCCCTCCCATGAGCTTAAATCTTCCAGTGGCCACCAGCAGACAAACAGAAAATTCAGCTTGCCCGTTTTGTTCCGTTAATAGAAAGAGAACCTAAATGAATGAGGGAAGAACATTAATATTCAAGAATGAGTCAACGTTGCGATGAAAGAGCAGCAACAGAAAGAAAGGCTATATACACTGTTTTGTCCTTAAGCCAAGAGATCAGCTTGCAGCTCACCGGGAAAATACAACCCTTGAAATGAGACTCCTGGTAAAGTTCTTGATAATCTCCTGCTTTCATATACTGCCTTAAGAGACACCAGGATTTCCACCTCTAAATATTGCCTCTACTTCTTGTGCAGGGAATACTTTGCACAAGTATTCCTTGTAAAATGTGTTGACACTGAGGTATTTCAAATAAATATGCTGTTTTATTGCATGCTAAGATTTGTTAAATTATTATTATTGTTCTGAACCCAAGTCTTTTCGAGTGAATTCTGCATAAAAACTCAGAATACACAAAGAGAAAGTCAGAAACATGCACAATGGAAGTTGAGAGTGCTGTCTGGAAGCTATATACTCATTCACCAAATTCATAGAAAAAATTGTTTTCTTATTAGACTTCTACAAATGAAAATTTTGATATGTAACGTGAAAGTTTTTTGATTCCCTCCATCTTAAACTGAGTTCTGCTGCAGTACACATGAAATAGGTCTCTTAGACTACAGCATTCTCTCTATATTTAAAAAAAAAAAACAAAAAAAAAAACCTGGTTGATAAGGGAGGACAAAATAATACCAGGTGACACAACAGAGTGATGAATTTGCCAGAGAACAAGATTTTCAGCATGCCTCACTGCTGAATTATCAATCTTAGTTAATTCATTTAATAGGACTAAAGAAATGATAAACAAAACCATATAAGCTCCTTTCCTTCTGTGTAAGATGTATAGACAAATCACATTTTGCACCATCCCTGTGGAAAGTGACAGCAAGAGTAAGCCAGAGTGACTGAATTCAGCAAAGATCAAAGTACAATTAAGAAGCAATTATCTTGCAGCTCTGGAATTTAAAGTGGAGGAAGGGATAATAATAATTTGAAATGAGAGACCAAATATTACTGGTCTTAAAAAATGTGAGTCAAGTCTACAAACTCAGCTTTGCTGAACAGTAACTGACAAAACAGGGTCTGGGAGTTAGCAGCATCTAAATTCAGGAACTTATTTCTGCTCTAATGCACCCAAATACAGACTGCACGCTGGAGTGCGTATCAACGACCCTACTCACAGCTGTACACAGTATCCCTCCTTCCAAGCAATGAAACAAAAATGGTTTTAATCAGAGATACATACCTCACACATACATACCTTCACATGCCTATGGTTCATAGGAAAAGAGTCACAACAAGCTTAACTCTGCTCCCCAAATGTGCTGTTCCACCAGCACCATCATCTCCAGCCTCCAGCAGGTCCAACACCAAAAGCAGAGAAAATTCAGTAATTACCCCAGCAAAATTATTCAGCAAAAGTATAACACACATGCATTCCTTAAACGCAATGAGAAACAGTATAATGCAATAGTTACTCCATGGTGACTCTGCTCAATCAAAGTCTGTGTTTGACTTCCCTATGGATAGATTGTGTGATCTACAGTACCCGATTTTCCTGGTTTCTGGAAATGGAGGATATAGATACACTGTGAGTTCCATAGCTCTAACCATGCTTCTCTGCAAATGCTGACTTTCATTAATAAGGCTTGGAATTACAGTCAGTGTCTGGGTGTGAAAGTCCCATTAGAACCCTACATTTCTGTAACTTACAGGCCACCTCAAAAGAGAAGAATTTGTTGGCCATCCCTTCTCAGTGATCATTCTTCAATTCTTCTAACTGCAACTAATATTCAGCATCACTTGCCAGACATTTCAGAGCAATAAATTTCACAAAATGAAGCTTATCCCATAAAAGTCTGGTGAGGTGCAGCTCATTAGTGCCAAGTACCTTGTATTATCTGAGAGAGAATTAGCTATTTGACCTTGTAATACTCTTTGATTATTTATTTAACTCAACATCCAGCTATTTAATGAGTAAGTAAAAAAAAAAAAAAAAAAAAGATATTGCCTACTATCTTTGCACAACCTGTCACATAAATTAAGATTGCTCTGTTCCACAAATACTGTAATTCAGAGTTGAACGATTCCTCAAGACTCGGTTAACTGAAGAAATACTTTCTTAGGAAGAAAGACAGTGGATAATGCCCTCTTTCATCTGCTTCTGTAACTCCAGTCACCTTCCAGGTTATTTCTCCATGAGAAATTACTTCTGAGAAAGGATGCTGTAATATAAGAAATGAATGCTGGGAGTTTTGGAATTATTTAAAAGTGAAATTAAAATGTAGCTACCGCATTCCTCAAAGGCAAAGGCTTCAGTTAAGGGCTGGTCAAAAGCCAACTAAAATTAATATTAGTTTACTGAGTGGCTTTAAGAGCTGCCCTCCATAACCATTGTGCATGTAACATGAGCACAAGCACATCTTGCATTCTGTGGGATATACACCATTTCTCTTATCAGTTCCAGGAAAGCATCAGAGAGACTGTAAGAAGAATATTCTTCACTTAGCTGCAATTCCATTGTACCTCCATTCCTGCTGCCCTGGGGACTGTGTAGCAAAAGCTGGCTTCCATGAGGAGCAATTCAAAATGAGCAGAGAAAAAAACAAAACAACTGTTAAAAAAATTAATGGATATTCATTATCAGGGCTATTGTTAGCTATTATTATCAGGGCTATTGTTTCTATCTAGTCCCTTGAATATTCTGGTTCAGCAGACACCCCTGATATGTCATCAATCTGACTTTTCAGCGATCCAAACAGAAGACACTACCATTCATGTAATTGGGTTAAGTGATACTGAATTGTTCTAGGGCAGTTCACTCTATAGATTTACTATACAGCTTTGTACACTCTACCAGGTTATTACCAAGAAATACATTAATCACCGTGACAGACACAAAGCAGCACTATTCACAGTCTCTGAACTGAGACAAGAAGTAGACCCATTGCTAATTAGGATGATGACAGCCAGGAATTACAATCAAAAGTCTCTGTTTATTCCTCACTCCTTAAGATTATTCACCTCTGTTCCATCCTTTTCCTCCTCATGAATCTGGTGGCAAAACTTTAGGCAGCCCCTCCTGTGATTCAGCTGAATATTCCTTGTTAGCAGACACACACTAATGGTGATAAATGATAGACAAGAAAGCAGGCACAAAGCTACAAGACCTGGAGGTACAGTCTGTGTGAACATACAGCATTCATCTAGCATTAGCTGGCTTTCTTACACCACGAAAACCAAATGATACAGGCCAGAAAATGTGCATCATGTATGAGGTAATAGTGACCTGGGTGATGTCTTGGAAGCACTTAAATATACTTAAATACTTTACTTACAAAAATAAAAGAAAGAAAGAAAGAAAGAAAGAAAGAAAGAAAGAAAGAAAGAAAGAAAGAAAGAAAGAAAGAAAGAAAGAAGAAAGAAAGAAAGAAAGAAAGAAAGAAAGAAAGAAAGAAAGAAAGAAAGAAAGAAAGAAAGATCTTTTGTATCCTAATATATGAACACCTACTTACTGTCTTACACTCTTTAAGACATCAAATCTCTGTATTACTTCACACCACATGATACTACTAATGCCTGTCTAAGAAGACACAATGATTTTTTCCTGCATGTGGCCATACAATCAGCAGGTTTTGACTCACAGGGGATAGGACTAAAAACTACAAATCTGCTTTTTAAGTTCTGTTCTTTAAACAACTTGTAAGAAACACCATGCTAAACTACAAATGAGTTCTTCCTTGCATCAACAGAATGGTAGAAGGAAAATGTTAGACACAAAAAGGAGAAAAAACAAAAAAACATGCTTCTACAGTGATTTGTCATGGGAATGTGGCACAGTCTTGCATAAGAAACTTGCCTAGCAGTGTATAAAGTCACTTGGGATGACTGGTATTTGGGTTGCTGAAGAGAGCATGAAGATGACAACAAACTGAACACTACTGTACCTGCAGGCTTCAGACACTGAGACCAAGTTACAGCAGAGAGGTTACTGGAGTTGTGAATGCTGAAGGAGAGCAGAAGCAGGCAGAGCTGCCTGCAAAAACATAATATTGAGAAGGAACTGGCAAATCCAGAGAAATAGTTGAAGTGGAATTCCTTCTACAGATAGCCCTCTTCCTGCCTTGTTGACTAGATTAACATGCTGATAGGTAGCAATGATAAATTTCTTTAAAAGTCTTTATTAGGGAAAAATGAGAATATTAAATTTTTCCTCGTTTTCTGAAGTCTAAGGTTTGTGTCTCTGTGAAGTCCTGCCTTGAAATAGCCTTTTATCAGAACTGGCTGTAGATTATTATTTTTTTTTTTTTAGTCAAAACATTTTGATAACATGCTTTGAGTATGTTTCAGTAATCACTTCAGCACAAACCATCACTGACATGTTCAGGAGTTTAAGTGTTGGAGAAGTCCAGCTTTTCCACAACTATTTTTTTGCTTCAGAAGAAGTCCATGCTGGAATGAAAACATTTTTCTTACCAAGCTTCCAAATAGTTATCTGATAATTCTGGAGGTTCTCCTACTTGAGATGGTGATACTTTAGTCCAAGGAAGAAGCACTCAAACAGAAAAGTTATTTCACAAACAAAAACAAAACAAAACCATGCACCTTAGAGGTAATTTGCAGCATTGACTTTCCTACCTGAGTCGCTGGCTAAATGTTCAGAGGAAGTCCTCTCTTTCAGCCCTTTTGACCAAGTAGAAATCAATGGCTTGTTGTATGCACAGTGTATTTTCTTAAAACAAGTAGTTGTTTCTCACACCTCCTCAGGCTGAAATTGGCCTGCCTACATTTTGCACCTTTCTTATGCTCTCTTTCGGTATCTGGATATAAAAGAGTTACAACATAGCTGCATCTATTATTTCATTTAACCTCCATGTTATTTTTATGTGTTAATATTTAATTAATTTCAGGCTGACAAAAAGACATAAGGGAAGACAAATTAATCTGCCTTAAGTTAACTTAATATATAATTACAAAAATAGAATGAGAAAGAAACGGCACTTTACAATGAAAACATTCAAATAGTAAAAATAACAATACATACATTTCTGCATGAAGAAACAAAAGAAGGTAATCTTGGATCAAGCTTGTGAGTACAGGGTAGATAAGTGAGAATATACACTGCCAGGATATTAATAACAAAGGAAGCTCAGTTTTAAAAGAGCCACAAGAAGAAAAACATGAATAGCTCTTAATGCTTCTCATAGCAAAGAAACAGCCATTTAAAGGGAAAATGGAAATTTGAAAAACAAATGGAGTGTAACTTTGATTAAGGATTTGTTTTTCAAAGGCATTCATCTATGTTACATGATTGGTAGACTTCAGTCCCTGTAGTGCAACATGTTCATACTGGAGCTCAGATTTTAGCGAGTACATGATGTTTTGATTGGAAACTGGATATAAGGAGATTCCTTCAAACAATAACCAGAATGAAGACATTGGCATGAGGAATTCAGCTGTGGTTTCCCATGCAGCTGACGCTGTCTAGAAGCTTGAAGACCACGGCAAAAATGCTGTTCTCCTTCCCCAGTAATTCTCCACTGATGCTCCAGCCACAGCCTTGCCCCACTGCTCCAGCACAATTAGTTGTAAGGAAAACCATCACCTACTGAAAGCCCCAACAAGCTTCCTATCTCCCTTCACAATGTCATTTAGTGAGCAGAACCAGTTGGCTTGATCCCCAGTTGCCTGGATGGCCAGGTAAGGACCTTGAGGTACAGCAAAAGTTTAGCAGCTTTAATTCAGGCCACAGCAGCCCAGCTGAAACCAGAGCCTATCTTTCATTTCAAGCAGAATTTCAAGCTATGCAAGGTTAATTGTGGACAGCAGAAAGGTGAGAATGAGCAGTGGTGGCACCTGTCAAGCTGCAAGCTGTGCTAGATTTATAAACAGGTTCTGTATTCAACTAATGCTTTTATCTCTGGCACGCAGAACAAGTTTTCTCAAGAACAGAAAAGACTGACTAATACAAAGCTCCACACTGCAGTGCTTTATTCATTTTTTCACATTGAACTGATAGCCTAATTAGTTACATTAGTGCAGAACTAATAGCATATTTGTTATAATGGCTGTTTCTTTCCTAAATATTTTATCTAAAGCTCAGAGGTTTGATATGTAGTATGCTAAAAAAAAAAGAAGTGGGATTTTTTTCCCCTTTTCCCCGCCCTTGATAAATCTTTGTCTAAGTTGTTTACTTTTCTGATCAGATGCTAAGCTAGAATGATTTTTTCTTGGTTAGAGTAAAAAATATCAGGTTCTTCTATTTATAAAGGTGTTCAGGAACAAATCCTTTCTAATCACTGATGCTGTAACATCAGAGCAGCAGTGACTGTACTTCAGTTAGCCACACCATAGTTGTTTGTAGAGATGAGAACATTAAACAAGACACAAATGTGCTCACTGGTTTAAAGAAATTCATGGGCCTGGGGGGAAAAACCCCAGACAATAATACTCAAGTGATGATCAGTATTAATTAAAGGAGTAATTACATAGTACAGACCCCAGTGTTCCAGGTCTTTCTTCCATGCATTGCGTGGTGTGTTATTTATTCCATCAAGACTGTAGCTGAAAAAAATCTAGCTAGGGATCTAGGGATGGCTTGCTTTCTCTCTTAAATTGTGATATGTGAGCATTTGCTGCTGGCAAGGAAACGTCCATTTCTGGAGACCCATCTCCTCACAGTTCCCTGCGTTCACAGAGGGCAGCTGCACAGTACATAACACACACACAGCTCTTGCTTAGCCCAAAGCTCCGGAGTACTAAGCACAGTCATTGATGCTAGTAACAGGTTTGTTCAAAGACTTACAGCAATATGCTGGTGTGGTTACAGGAAGAAGACGTTGCTGATCATGCAGCATCAACAACTGTTAACGTAAACTTCACCAGCCTGTTTGCATGTGGCTGTGAACACCCAGCTGGGATGAAGTGGTTAGTGCACAGTAAGCCCGTGTAAGCCAGGAGCCAAGCCCTTCTTTAAGCTACACTTCTGATGCTATCTGAGCGTACCTGAGGCACATGCAGCACTAACTTCTGCTTCAGGCAGGAATTTATAGCCATACAGAACAAAACCCAGCCACATGCCCAAAATCATCTGCAGGACCAAGTGCTACAAGGGAATGCCTTACCTGGGCACTGCAGGGATGCGGCAGAATCCCAACCAGGTTGGCAGCACTGAGTGGCCATCTCCAGCCTTCAGCTGCAAGCATGGACATTAAGGTTTGGGCCTCTAAAATAATATTTTGGATCAAAAACATATAGATACATCTTGATTAAAAAACATAATTTTCCTTAGAGCAGCTAATTAGTTCTTTCCCTATTTGTGCATGAACAGGGCATTTGTTTAGGAACCAGAAAAATCTGTTTCCTATAAGCAGCCTGGCATTCTGTCTTTATTGTCTACAACAGCCATAGAGAAAACATTGTGCTATCAAAAAGAATCATTACGACTTCAACTTCATCACATTGGATTAATCTCACACTGAGATAATCAGAGGCTAATTTGAGAGGAACCAAAAGGAAAGTGGAAGCGGAGCTAGAATTAATCAGAGTTGGCCTGTACTTAATACAGCCCTGGCTTTCTTGCCTGCTGTTGAACAAACCCCTCAGAAGAGTTTGTTCGTGATCTTTACCAAACAGTACAGATGGAACTCTGCATACTGAGATGTGAAAACCCCAGCAAGGACTTCACGGGGAATGGGCAACTGGGGACCTTTATTTCAGTCTGACTGTGCATTTGGAAGTGCTCGGAGGCCTATTTTTTCCAAAATGATTGTCTCAGAAAATTCCCTTAGTGGGTTGTTTGTTTTCCAAGAATAAAATATAACGGCTCAGTGCATGAAATAAGCTATTACCAATAAAGGCATTTGTATGGTAGGATAAGGGAAATTTAAGCTAGGGCTTTCACTTGTTAGGCACAATGGCTAAGAGATCTACAATGGAAAAACATCATTTGCTACATCTGTGTGAGGCAGCTCCTGCCCGCTCCCTCTGGTGGTATGGTTTTGGGTTTGCAGGAGCATGGGTGCCCGAGCTCAGTGAGGCTGGTCTTCTCCCAGCTGCCTGTTGTTGCCCAGAGCCTGCCACCAAAGCGGTGCTTCACCAGCCATTTGTGTGTTCTCCCAAACGCTGACCAAAATCCTTTGAAAGCCAGGATGTACATGTTTCCACTCCAAGGAGACCTCATCAGCTTTGCCTCGTAGACTTCACCAAGGCGGAAACCAGAGACTCCCCCATTCCAGATCTCAGCCCCAGGTAGCTCACATCCCCCAAAAAAGCCCTCGTCTGTGCATGTCCACTGCCTATGGGCATCACTGGATTTCACTGGCTGACTGCTACAGGCATAAATACAAAAGGAGTGAGGGCACAAACAGAAATGCTGGTGCTAGACACACTGGCACTTGGCAACTGCCCTATCTCTGCTTTCTTGCTTCCTATTTAATTCATTCTTCAGGGGAGTTTATTGCTGATCTATGCTAGAAAATAACTCATATAATTGAAAAGTCAGTGTGATGTTGTTTTGCCCAATATAACGTTTTATTTGGATATTTCTGGATGCAATTATCCCTTGTGACTAATAAAAACAACGACCTAATTGATGTGTGAATATAAAATGCTTGTCTCAGCATTTCAAATCAAACAGACTGTGTCCTTCTTGGGGCCAGCTGCAGGAATTCAAGGAGTGAAACAGGGAAGCAATGACCTTGCCACTTATTTTTTTGATAAGCACTAGGCCTCCTCCATCACCACAATCCTCAGACCTCATCTCCCATTTTCCCTCCACTCAAGGAAGAGGAGGAGGAGGATGACCAACATGGTGCAGCCATGGGAACTGTCAGCATTTGCCCCCCAGTGTTTCAGTGGCTAATAATGGGCAATGATACCTCCCAGAAAAAAAAACACTGTGTAAGGATTTGGTTGGGAAATTTCCAATTTGCAAATTTTTGGATGGATTTTATGTATTCATGCATGTATCCCAAAAATTCTGCCTACACAGCGATTTCAAGACAAGGAGGAAAGGAAGAGAAAATATTTGGGTTTGGATCCCTACGAATACCCAGTTTGCTCCTTTTAAAATACACACATTCTGTTAAATAGAAGAAAAATATTTTACAGTCCCATTTTCTGAGAAATAAGAGCTACTGGCAAGACATAACTGAAGCTTAATAGTTTTAAAATCTTGTACAATCTGAACAACTTCACTAGCAACCAACTGTAAGGTATTAATAACTTCCTTAGAGAATAATTTAGAGCTCAGACAATCCCAGGAAGTGGCCTGAAACTGGAAAGGTAGGATGCTCGGGGTACTCAGCCCTTAGCACTAAACATGAAGATCCTTAGCTCACAGAGTGAACAAATCATATCTTTCTGTCCCAGTCAACATGAAAGCGGATTCAGTATGAATCACATAACACTGCACATCCATTGAAGTGAATTCCCACATTATGTCATCAATGTGTTCATTTTTTATTAGTTTACAGAATTTGAACATAATCCACTACACCAATTTTAAGATAGAAAAAGAAATTAAAAAATAAAAGGCAGACATCTAACTCAAATAACTGCTTTAAACTCCCTCCATTCTGTGAAATCTACACCTAAAGGGCAAGGCACTTCTTTTCTTCTAACAAGCTAAGGCACAATCAGAGTACGTGAGAATCAAAAGAAAACTTGCATTCCAATTCTTGTGCCCACACTTACAAATAGTGCCTGTCTTCACAACAGAAAAAAAAGGCACGTCCTAGATCTGGAGACCACAAATCCAGAGGAAGTTCAGATCCACCCTGAAACTTCACAGCTAATACTTTTCTTTTAATTCATCACACAGTGAATTCACTGGTTTTTGAAAGACTAACTGCAAATTAGATTACAGATTAGCTGTACTGAAGTTGAAATCAATGTATTACCACTTTTTGAAACAACTTCACCTTTTTGTTAGTCTGCAGACATCACTGTAAGCACTGGCACCCACTTGACCATCAGCAGAATGCACACTTTGATAAATATTCTAAATTAAGCACATATGAGAGCCTGAGAACCACAATGACATGCACCTTGGAATGAGACTTGGAATATTTTGTCTGGCAGAGTTCAAAAGGCTTTTCAGCTGGAAGCAGCTGCAGCTTGGTTAGTACAAGAATGGATTGATTGTAATTTATAACACAGAATATGGATTAATGCAATATTCATGGAAAACCATGTGTGCAGAGCTCCATCTGTCCAGTGGAGTTCTGAAAGCACTTTACTTTAGGAAAGAATGATGTAACCAGAAAGCATTTGCCTTCACAGTATCCAAGTTGAGAAGAAAGGTAATTTCCTTGCTTTGCTGGTATACAAACAGATAGTAAAGTCTCAGATGCCCTGCAAGCCTTACTCAAAGAGGGCTGGAACAGCTCTGGTGGTCTTCAAAGCAGGGTTTGTGGTTCAGCTGTCTCCTTGATTTTGCCTGAAAAATGGCAGAGACTACAAGATGCATTAGGTCTATACGGAACATCCTCACAGAACTTCTGCTCTTAGATCAGAGTTGGTGTCCATATAGACAAGGACCCATGCACAGCCAAGAGGGGGCCAGCATACATCAAACAAACCCGGCAGACTTGTACAGTATTAATAAACACTTAGGTGACTGAATAAGCCATTGTAGTGGAAATGCTAAGTCACAGCCTGAAACAGTGATTGAGCACCTGGTGGGAAGGCACAGCCAACCCAGGGGAGCTCAGGTGCAAGCAGTGCACCTGAGGGACCAGAAGGGGTGGAGCCAGGATCCACCCCTTCTCAGACCTCATTTAAGGATTGGCAGTGGAGGTGAGGGTATCTCTTGTTGGAGATCCCTGCCTACCTGAGGCTTTCCAAAGGTAAGCAGCTCTTTTCTTTCATTTCTGCAGCTGCTGCATTTGGGCTCATTTTCATTTGCTGTAGCCAAGGACTTTGCCACACTGCTATTATTATGATACTTTCCATCCTGTTATAGTATTAGAGCCAATAAGATCAATCAGACAGGCTCAGGCAGAAGAGATGAATATGAAGATAGCAGACAGACCACAGGACTCATTCTTCTATCAAAGGCTGAATAGACTATTGCAGTCTCTGCTATACTGTGCACAAGGGAGAGGCCAGCCAAACTCCCACACCTAGGTATTTGGCTTGTACTCTTGTTGCTCTGATGCTGTTGAAGACCTTTGAGTCAAGACTGAACAGTATATTTGGCAAATCTCACCTGGGGAGACAAAAAGATTCTGTGTCAAACTGCACTCCTGAATAGGTTCACATACATTCTTCACATGGTTTTGTTTCAAAGTACATCAGAAAAATATTAAAAAACAGAATTTATCCTGAATCACAGAACTACTGAGGCTGGTACTGTGCTCAGGGTCCATCAGGCCCAGCCCTGGCTGCAGCAGGGCCACCCACAGCAGTTGCTCAGGCCTATGTCCCAGTGGCTTTGGGAGATCTCCAAGATCTATGGCCTCTCTGGACAGACCGTTTTAGTGTTCCATCACACTCAGTAGGAAGAAAAAAAAAAAAAAAAAAAAAGAGCCACTAAAAACAGCCTGGCTCTATCTTCTCTGCCCTCTTCAGGTATTTTGTACATATTGATGAAAAGCCTTCTCTTCTGCAGGCTGAACAGTCCCAGCTCTCACTGCCTCTCCTCATGGAAGAGATGCTCCAGTCTCTTTGTCATCTCTGTTCCCACCTTCACTGAACTCTTTCCAATATGTCCATGCCTCTTTCGTTCCGTGGAGCCCAGAAGTAGACACAGCAGATAAGCTGTGGCCTCACCAGCACTGAGTAGAAGAGAAGGATTTTCCCTTTGGACCTGCTGGCAACACTCCTCCTAATGCAGCCTAGGACACTGTTAGCCTTCTTTGCTCCAAGGGCTCATTTCTGGCTCCTGCTCAACTCGGTGTTCATCAGGACCTCAGGTCCTTTTCTGGCAAGCTGCTTTCCAGCTGGTTGGCCTCCAGCCTGTACTGTTACACAGAGGGCTGTTCCTCTGCAGGAACTTTGCTCTTGTTGAACTTCATGAGGTTCCTAGATAATAGATGCTGTGCACAGATGCTGCTGTTGGAATGAGTAACACTCATTCCCTTTGCAGATTGGAATTGTTATGGTGGATTTTATGCACAAAAATCATTCTTTTTCCAACAAGATGAAATTCTGCAGCTGCTTGAATACTTGAGGCATCAATTTAAGATTTGAAGTAGATAAAGTGCTCCCGAAGAGGAATATACTTCTACCAAGTAAGCTTGCAAAAAAGGGAGAGTGCAATTACCTGAGTTTGAATTGAGCCAGGATACTGGAGCAGCATGTCACACGTTAGCATCCTCATCCAGGAGAGATCACAGATAATTAGAGCAGTTAAAAATGCCTTTGGGAGATAACCCTTGACCAGTTAAGGCCATCTCTCGCTGCTCGGCAGGGGAATATCAGTCTACAGCACCCACAGCTTTCTTGGTGCTTGTGTGTAGCCAAAATGGGAATCCCAGCTCTTCCAAGAGACATTGCCTCCACAAGATCTGACCAAAGTAGCATGGCAAGAGGAGAAAAGAGTTTATTATAGTGACATGGAGACACCTAACACACTTGAGCAAACCACAACCTATTTGAAAACATGCCCATAGTTTCCTTTCTGTTGAGAGAGTTGTGTTAAACACGCTTTCAAAGCCTGATTATAGGCATTTATACCACCCAATTTGCAATCCCTTTTAGTGACTTGACTTCCCTTTACACTATTGCGGCTGCTTGTCTTTTCCCTAAGTCAGTTTTACAGGGTGCATGATGCAACTTCACACCGTTCTTGGGTGTCATTTAATCTCTTCCCACTTTTCTATTATTTCTGTATTTTTTGATGAAGCATTAGCACACTGGGAGAACTGGGAGAACTCACCTGGTTCAGTGGGAACTGTGATCTTAATCCAAATTGCCAATAAAACCATAGTGAAGCTCAGGGAAACATGACTGTACTTACAGCAGCTTGTGCAGTTTGCTAGAAATCACCCAGCTATTACGTGAAGGAAGGAGTAATTACTGGAAACAGTTATCTGTATCTGATTTTTTTTTTTTTTTTGATTGAAGGAGTGGTGCTAGAAGTGAAACTAAATCAGTGAAAGATCCCCTGCTATTTCAAAGGGTCTTCAGTGTTCAGAGCTGATGTTTCCTTGAAGTTCTTTTCCAGAAACTTAAGGGGTTTGGAAGAAAATAAATATCTCAGATTCTAGGACTCCTGCTACTCCTCAGTGCTGAAGAGCAGCCTTCATGAAATAGCAAATCTGTAGTGTACCCCCTCTAGTAAATGAAAAGGGAAAACTGGCTACAACAGACATGAAGAAGGCTAATGTACTTAAGTTCTTTGCTTCAGTCTTCAATGTCTCTTAGGCTTCCCAGTTCTCTTACAACCCCAAACTTTTGGCTGGGAGTCGGGGAGCAGAACACCTCCTTCTACAAGAGAAGAGCAAGTCTGAGACCATCTCATGAGGCTGAATGTGTACAAGTCTATGGAGCTGGATGACATGCATTCCAGGGTCCTGAAGGAACTGGCTGATGTGGTTGCCAAGCTGACCTCCATCATATCTGAAAAGTCATGGCTGTCATGTGAAGTCCCCAGTGACTGGAGAAAGGAAAACATCATTCCCATTTTTAAGAAAGGCAAAAAGGAAGAGTTGGGGAACTACAGGCTGGTGAGCCTTGCCTCAGTGCCAGGGAAATTCATGGAGCAGGTCCTCCTGGAAACTATGTTAAGGAGCATGCAAGACAAGGACGTGATCCAAGACAGCCAGCAGAGCTCCACCGGGGCAGATCATGCCTAACCAGTCTGGTGGCCTTCTCCGATGGAGTGACAGCATCAGTAGATGT
Source organism: Gallus gallus (assembly GCF_016699485.2). Classification (NCBI taxonomy): domain Eukaryota; kingdom Metazoa; phylum Chordata; class Aves; order Galliformes; family Phasianidae; genus Gallus; species Gallus gallus. The sequence goes on along the minus strand of NC_052535.1, from coordinate 19,555,076 downwards.
AGAAAGAGCAACTGATGTTGTTTACCTGGACTTGTGCAAGACCTTTGACATGGTCCTACACCACATTTTATCTCTAAACTGGAAAGAGATGGTTTTGAAGGCTGGACTATTCAATGGATAGATGCAGCTGATACATTAGAAGGAAGACATGCCAAAGGGACCTGGACAAGTTTGAGAAGTAGGTCCACATAGACCTGATGAGGTTCAACAAGACCAAGTGCAAAGCTGTCTCCCTGTTTTGTTTTCGGTCATATGCTGATCTTTAAGGCCCCTTCCAGACCAACCTACTCTATGAATTTTCTTGTCATGTTCCCAAAATCATACTTCTTCCTTATTTGTTTTCTGCAACATACCAGATCACTTTGTTGTGCTCTCTACACTCAGTACATGTTTTTCATGTATCACATCCTATAAGACATACTGAAATAATCGAGGATCTGGCACATCTGATTTTGGAAGGCAAAATCATCAGAGTTGATGCTAAACTGCATTTTGGTTTGTGCATTTTCTCACTCTTCATGTGCCATCATTTAAAAGCATTTTCCAAAACCAAGATATCTCTCACATCTATGGATAAAGAAGCGTTGTGTATTGTCTTCTCAGGGCTATTCTACAACGACAAGCACCACTTCATGCAGGAATATTATACAAAGAATCAAACTTTCTATAAGTCAAAGCTGTCCTCTCCATCACCATTTTCCTAGTGTTTTAGACTGCACATCTTACCATTATTTTCCTTGCACTCAGGTAATTCTTCCTTTAGGAACTCTTGTGGTTTCCTGCACACCAATCACACCTTCCAACTACTTCTCTTTCCTAACAGCCTGAAAGTTCTTGAGGTGAGCAAAGGCCATGTGATACTGTGGCAGAAGATCCAGAGTGGAGAAGCACAAAATGGATGAGTATCGGTGATGGAACTGGAACTTGAAGCCACTGGGAAGAAACAGGTTGAAAATACAAGAATATCTGATTCCCATCTACAAATAAAGTGTGGAAAAAATGTTACATTTCCCTCAAGTACCTAAATCTTTACTTGTCTACAATAAAGCGGATGAAGAGCCTACTCCTGCGGTACAAACACCCAGCTCAGAAGGCATAAGGTCACCAAAAGGCACCCTCACACAAGGCAAACACCAAACACCAGAGCCTGAAGCACTCTCCTCTCTACCACCCAGAAATTCAGCCAAATGAAAAGCAAAGCATTCCCTCCAGGATAACCAAACAAAAGCCATGTGTCTTGAACCCTCATTGTATCCAAACAGGCAAAGGGAGTTTGCCAGAGCAAAAGAGCTCCAGAGCAAAGGATTTCCACTCAGAGTACTCTGCAACTGGTCCTCTGAGGCCTGGCCCACACTTTCCAGCCAGCTCCCACTGCTGAAGCTGAGATGAGGAGGCCTCCCATTGCAATGACACATTTGACAGTTTTGCCAAGAGCACTTGGTGAGGTGCCAAGGAAAGAATCACTGCACTTTCCTGAAAAAAGCATATGTGCTGAGGAAGAATGCTTGAAATACTCTTTCTAGTAAACCTGGCTGGCAAAGAGCCCCTGTGGAAAAACACCAGGGGTTGTTGATACCGTGGTTGTCTCCTAGGGGAGAAGGAAGAACTGGTTCTTCCTAGCTTCTCCCTCTCCAGAACTTGCCCACCCGCTGTCAATAACGTTCAAGGCATCTGCACTGACGAACAAACATCTTTTTTTTGTGCTCAGGCTCACTTTGAAGGCATTTTCACACTCTGAATTTAAGGCTAATTAATGCTCTGTGTTTGCCTTGCCTCAATTAGCAGACTTTAGAGCCTCAGTGCTTAACACAGGGCTTTCATCAGGTCTCTTCATTACCCAAGAGGAAGCCCCAGTCCTGGCCCCAGCAGCTCCCACAGCAAGGAGCGCCAGAGCCACAAAGCTCTTGTAACCCACAACAAAAAGTGTCACAAGAAAGCTGAAGAGGCTTCTGGGAGAACACAGCATATTTTGGGCAGTGCCATCAGGGAGATCTCACTATGCTGAATGACATAAGGATTCATTCATTCAGGTCCAAAGGAGGTGCTGCATCAAAGTGCCAACCCAGAGTAAAGGGAAAACAATTCACAATAATTATGCTTTTACAAATCGAAACGGAGGGAGAAGCCGCAGTCCTGTCCAGGTTTTCTTGCTGAAGAAAAACCTCGAGGAGGAGTCAGGGCCATAACAGTTGTTAGCACCCACAATAAAGGATGCCTTCCAAAGGCAAAATTTTAAGGGAGTTACAGAGCAAAGTGGAACAAACCATTGATGACAGCAAGCTGAGCAATGTGGTTGATACAACAGAAGGTAGGGAAGCCATCCAGAGGGATCTTGACAAACTCGAAAGGTGGGACCTTGTGGACCTAATGAGGTTCAACAAAACAAAGTGCAAGGTTTTGCCCCTGGGTCAGGGTAATCCTGGGTACGTACACAAATTGAGAGAAGTACTCCTTGAGAGCAGTCCTGCTGAAAATGACTTAGGGGCCTGGTTGATGAAAAACTGAACATGAGCCAGCAGTGTGTGCTTGCATCCCAGAAGGCCAATAGTATCCTGGGCTCCATCAGAAGAGGGGTGGCCAGCAGGGGCAGGGAGGTGATTGTCCCCCTCTGCTCTGCTCTTTGGAGGCCCCCGTTGGAATACTGCATCCAGGTCTGGGGCCCCCAACACAGGAAGGATGTGGAGCTTTTGGAGGGGGTCCAGAAGAGGGCTATGAAAATGATCAGAGAGCTGGAGCACCTCCTCTGTCAAGACAGGATGAAGGAACTGGGCTTGTTCAAACTGGAAAAGAGAAGGCTGCAGGGAGACCTCACTGTGGCCTTCCAGTATTTAAAGGGAGTTCATAAACATGAAGGAAATCAACCTTTTACAAGAGTAGATTGTGATAGGACAAAGGACTTTAAACTAAAGAGCGGAGATTTAGATTAGATGTCAGGGGGAAGTTTTTTTTACCGAGGGAGTGGTGAGGTGATGGAACAGGTTGCCCAGAGAGGCTGTGAAAGTTCCATCCCTGAAGATGTTTAAGGCCAGGTTGGATGGGGCCCTGGGCAATATGATCTAGCCTAGGTTGGCTTGTGGCAGAGGGGTTGGAACTTGATGATCCTTGGGGTCCCTTCCAATCCAAGCCATTCTACGATTCTATGAAATGCCCACATATCTCTGCAGGTGTATGGAATGGGTGTATAAAACATATACGTAATAAGATCTCCACAATAGCTACCTGAGACATCATTTTACTCTTGAACTTATATCATGGTGGAAGGTTTTAATAGCATGACATTACCTAAGCCATGTATCTGTTCCATTTTTAAGACAGTTCTGTTTGGTTTACGTAACACCCTCTGACTTTACACAAAGCATAATGGAAGGCTCTTCTTCCATCACTTCTGTATGTCATAACCTTTCTTTCTGTTTCTTCTTTAAAACATATTGTTTTCTTTATGTAATGCAAGATGGTGCATCCAGAACGTTGCAGATAGAATGCATAATTGAACATTGTATTTTATTCTGGAGAGACACACCATAAAATTAGGATTTGAACAATATTCTTGCAGAACTAGGGGAAGGGAACAAAGTAACACAGAAAAAATTCTAAAGCAATTTGTGGCATATCTACAGAATATTTTCCAGATATTTGCATAATAAGAGAAAGCCTTAACATTAATAGAAGGTTCGTTTCTAATTCACAAGCAGTGTTATACTATGCTTAATTCCTTTAGCTGATTTTGCATATATGGAATGTGCATGAACAGAGTTTGGGGTGATAGTGAGAACAGAGGGTGAGAAAAGGACTATATTTCAGATAGTTCTCTTTATATATCCTTCTCACTCCCACCTCCCCCCAAAAATCTGTGCAGTGGGAAAATGCAGAGCAAAAAACTGCTAGAGCTCAAATCACATTGCAGATGAGACCACAGTGGGGTCGCAGTTTCACAGTGTTGAGGTCCTGTCTCTGTGAAAGGTATTTGAAATGCTGAGGACAAAAGATTATGAGTAACATTTGATGCAGTATTACTGTAAAGTCAAACAGAATAGGGAAAAAGAAGTATAGTCAAGAGAGAATGAAGGTCAGGGAAAATAGAAAGGGGATGGCCATTGCTAATCAGCTACTTTAGTCATTATCATAGGCATGAAACATAGGCATGAAATATATGAATTTGGAGTGAAAAGTACTTCACGGGGAGGTGCTTTGCCCTGAGATACTGATGTAAACAAAGAGATGTCAAATTATTAAAGTTTGAGCTGATGCCAGATATTCTCAGACTGTGGAGTTTCTGCTTCTTTCTAAAACACAAATAGTAGAAATAATGAATTTGAACTTTATCACATGAACACTGATCTTTATACCTACTGGCACCCAAAAACATCTGAGTTCTGTACGAACCCTAGTTTGTGCATTGCTTGGGCTCCGTTTTTCATTTTCTCCAGATGTGAGGGTTTTTCTTATTTAAAATGTTGTGATCTGGTATTTGTGGCTGCAGAAATACATATTTAAAAACATATAGTAGGCAAATAGTATCATTCTGCACTTGTAAATATGCAGCTCAAAATGGGGTCTCCAACAGAAATTTGTCTTTCTTTTTCTTTAACTAGTCTGGCATCTCTGCACTCCATTAATAGACAAGGAGAAAAGAAAAGGTGTGTTATCATGACCAGCAATCATCAGTAATTAATACTAGAGAAGATCTAAGGCAACAGGTACACCTACACCACCACATCTGCAGTTCATATGTTTATTAGTCACCACTTGATGCTAGAAGGTCTAATACCTGGCAAGGCTTTACTCCCTCTGATCTCAGGAAGATTACAATTGGGAGGGCCATAGGCACAACACAAATAATGTCTACTTGTCCCATGCACCGCAGTATGTAAAGCAGGGTGGCAATGAATGCAAAGCAGCTGAGTTCCCTGCTGCAGCACCCCGAAGTTAAGATGGATATCCATCCCATCACTACAAGGCACTGTAGGCCAGGATGGTATGCAGATGCCCAAGCTGTTTGGTGCATGGGCTTCCAACCTGCTGGCAGTGCTGGCCACACACAGAGACACAGGGGGACTGAGCCGCTTGTCACTGCCACCTCATCATATGCCTCACTTCCCTGGCCACTGTATCCAGGAAGAAAGCACTCTCTGTTGTGATGCCAGGCAAGTTCTGGGAGTAGACATTCCCAGAGAGCTGCACATTTGAGGAGGCACTTTAAAAGACCATACCTCTTTGTTTAAACTGCAGTTGAAGACAGACTCATAAACTCTGTGTATTTTTTATTGGTTATTGACTCATTTAATCCCCTTTGGAAAGGCAACAATAGAGGATTTAGTTATATTGTTTTTTGTTTGGGGTTGCTGTTTTTTTTTTCCCCAAGCTAGTGAGGTTATTCCTTCACTACAAAATTTGAAGCAGAGTGTACCATACATCTAGCTACAAGCACAGCCAGGATACATCAACCCACCCCATTTGTCCTGTTCCTGACTCAACAATGAGCACAATTAGCCAGAGAATCACTTGGAAACAGAGGTCTTTGCCCAAATACCAGAGCTCAAAGGAGTGGATCCTCACCTTCAAGCAAAAGTGCACCTTGTCTGAACTCCTGTGAAGCCTGTTTGATATTCTCTCCGCCTGAACATGAGCCAGCAGTGTACACTTGCAGCCTGGAAGGCCAACTATGTTCTGGGCTGCATTAAAAGAGGGAAAGGTTGAGGGGAAGGTTCTCCTATGGGGAAAGGTTGAGGGATCTGGGCTTGTTTAGCTTGGAGAAGAGAAGGCTCCAGGGAGCCCTCATTGTGGCCTTCCAGTGTTTGAAGGGAGCATATAAACAGGAGTGGGAACAACTGTTTATGAGGGTGGATAGTGATAGGACAAGGGGAAATGGTTTTAAACTGAGACGGAGAGGTTTAAGTTAGATATTAGGAGGAAAATTTTCACTCAGAGGGTGGTGCCACACTGGAAGAGATTACTCAAGGAGGTTGTGGATGCCCCATCCCTTGAGGCATTCAGATCCGGGCTGGATGTAGCTCTGGGCAGCCTGGTCTAGCGGTTGGCAACCCTGAACATAGCAGGGGGGTTGAAACTAGATGATCATTATAGTCCTTTTCAACCCAGGCCATGCTATGATTGTATGATTCTATGATTCTAAAGGTGGAAACCTGGAGTAGAGTAAAAAGAGGCACTTCCAGGGTACAGAAAAAGTTTCTCACCAGCTTAAGTGTGGTCTAGTCACAGTCTCCCTGAGAAGCACCAAAACTCCCACTGACATCAGATACATCACAGGGTTGCTGCCCACTAGTTGCCCAGAGCCCATCCAGTCTGGCCTTGAACACCTCCAGGAGAAAGAGCCAATGTTTCTCACCATTTTGTCTTCAAAAACAAAAACAAAACAAAACAAAAAAACCCACCACTCTCTTATGCTAGATGAAAGCCTATTAACAAAGTAAGAAAATCAGCAGATTCCCACCATCCCTTCTGCAGACTACAGCAAACTGCTCCCAGACACAAAGGCTAGTTTACCAACAGCTGCCGGCATTTTTGTTTAGAAGAGACATTTGTTATGAGGAAAAAGGTGCGTAAAAGTCAGGCTGCACCCTGAAATCCAATTTCACTGTTTTAATGGTGGACTTGGGCATCTGGAGTGTGTATGTGCAACAGCCAGCCTCCAGTTCAGCTTGTAAAATCTTTTTGTGGGGGGTAGAGACTTTCCCAGTATTTTTCATGTTAGAATAAACTAACTTAAGTTTTCACGGAAGATAGGAATACATATGACTGAATTGAAAAGTCAGGCTAAAAATAGCACTAAACCAATTGGATTGTTCATAGTGAGGGAAAGGAAACCTGAGGGGAAAAAAGAAATATATTTAACAGCTGTCTCAACATAATGTCAGATTTATTCAAGATTTTTAAAATGGTCTTTGACAAGCCTCAGCTCATTGTGTAGGGCTGGAAAGGGTATTGAGGGTGGACTATTTCTTGTGATTTATAAGAGACCACTGTGACTAGTTTGAAAAACCTGCATACAAGTGCAGTAAATTAAAACAGAAGCCTACATAAGACACGTACCTTGTAGACAAAAGGCTTAAAGTATTCTTCAGTCTTAATCACCAATGTGAGGTTTGCAAAGAGAAATGGGCTTCAAGAATTTCTACTAGCCAACTACTTCTACAACAACTACTTCTGCTTTTCCAGAACAAACTTCTACTTGTTTATTCCACTAGCACTTTTTGGAAATGCAAATCTAAACCCGTGCAGCTAGATCAAGCTTCCAAAGGAACCACACTTGGACTCTGTATCAGAAAATGCAGAAGTTTTCTGTGGCTCATTAACACCAGATCATGTACTTTCATTTACTGAAAAGCTTGCTCTTTGTACCATGCAATCTCTACACAAGTACAACTTAAAAATCACTAGAGCTTATGTGTGCAGCACAGTGGAAAATAAAACCATGTGCGTTTGATCAAAGATGGGTGTGTTGGCCTTCCCTTTAGCTCTGAGAGATAATTGCACACATTTTCATTCAAAACTCAAACATTACCTAATCCATCAACAAAATTTTGTACATACTGTACCATAGAGAAAACACTCCAAACATCTTCACTGGAAGCAAGCGAAGAGTGAAAACCCTACAGCTAGAGGTTGCTCTGCATAAGTGTATTAGTTTCACAGATTGAAGAGAAATCAGATTGTGATCTTCCTTAAAACCCTAGTTTTCCTTCTCCCTCTGGGCAGATACACACTCAAATACCCTTGTGGAGTCCAAGAAATTACTGAGCTGAGGTTACCGGCAGCTCCCACAGCCCTCTCCCAAGCCCTGCTAGTAAATCAATACAGGCATCCCCTTTGGCTACTACCAGAGGTCTGCAGAGGTACATGATCTTCACCACATAGTTTTGGAAAGGCACAGTGTATGTCTTCAGAGGCTTTGGCAGTGGTTTGGATGGCCAGCATAACTGGATATGCAGGGGGGCCACTTCTAGGAAGTGGGAGACAGAACCAGAGATGATGGCCTTAGCAATCACGCATCATCTTGGGTATGCTAGAGCAATGGTGACTGGAGAATAAACTGAGGAGGGGACAGAGGCAAATGGTGTCCTATGGATATGCTTTGCTCCCCATAGCATTGTCATTATGCCAACTTACATATTAGCTGTTTATCTGCATAACACTCACTTAAATCACATATGAGATTCAGGACCTCAAATCTTATCATGACAGCTAATGCCCGGCCTACACAGTGGACCTGCAGCCTCTGTGTCACTATCAAAATTTTGAGACAGAAAACAAGCAAACCTCCCAGAAACTTCTGCTTTATTAGCTAATATCTGTAGAGGCATGACCAGGACTGGACTACATGACAGTCTTAATGAAGGCCTGAGATCAGAGCAGACTAGCAGTTCTCAGTACATTACTTAATATACTTTGTATACCTAAACCTTCTTGGCTGTCTTAAAGACAAAGGGTTGAAGTAAGAAAAAGAAGAAAAGCATGGACAAGTGCAGGAGCAGAGCATTCCAGCGTTTTCATCATCTCCCTTTTATGCAGCTCACAACCAGATTGCCACATTTCAAAAACTGTTTGTCTGATATGACTATTGCTATGGGTAGTGAATATGGAGTGCACCTGCTCCAACTTGCCTCACGAAACTACAGTCAGTAAGATTTCTGTATTAAACCTTAGGAGAAAAGGCTCCTGCTCAGTACTAAGTCATCTACAGCTCCTGACTTATTCCACAGAATCTATCAAAGATGGTAATTCCAAATTTCAGGAGTTATACTTGTTTATAGCAACTTCTCCCTTTCTTAGGTGTCAGCTAAAATAAGGGAACCTGATTTGGATTTCACAGACATTTCACATGTTTTACATGGCTTCCAGTCAGTGCAGAAGAATTGCTGCAAGGGATTATAATCAGATGCAAAGCGTCTTTTATCTGTTGGACATCCTACATACTTCTATGAAATCATGGGCCAATTATCCCAGTATTGCATTCTTCCTGGGCTGAACAAGTATCTCATCAATCACTCCAACACATATTGCTCATGCAGGGAGAATTGTTTTGGCAATGACAGTGAAACCCATGTGCATAGTAACTGAACAGATAGATTCCAAAAGTTTGGGATGTTCTTGCAATGGAAACAATGATGAATTACAAAAGAAAAACACATGCAACCTATTTAACCTCCTGATTTTCACTGCAAGGACAAGCATACAAATCTCAGGAAAAAGAAAAGAGGAAATTAAAAACAAAAAACAGTAACATAACTATTTTCTCAATATTTCACACAAGATGTAGCACTTCCTTCTATTCCAGAACACCTTCCTGCCCCAATGTACACTTGCAGTGCCTGGAATGACTGATTGCTGCAGGGGACACAGGCTGCTTGACAGGAAAGTCAGATACACTGCTTATGAACAGATGTCTGTACATGTTTGCGCTAATGTACATATATATGTATTTGCCTTCCTAAATAAAAGAGAAAAAACTGTAAAGATGTACTACAACCATGATGAGCATGCTTTTTCTTTAGCTGCATAAAATGAGAAAGAAAGCAACTTCTGCATTCAATCTGTCCTCTGTGTGTACATGCACACAATCAGTATATGTATACACACAGAGAGTATGTACATACACAGATACATTCACATACACACACAGGGGAACAGTTAAATACGGAATTATTACAAGTATATCCATGCAAATGCACACAGACAAAACCCTGGATTTCCAGCAAAGCTTGAGCAATTCAGTGCAATAAAGAAGGGCTCCTCACAGCAAAGCGCTTAACCAATGGCAGACTGTGTCCAAAGAGTGCCATTACCCCCAGGAACTGGGGGATTTGGCTGGAGTGTGCACTATGAACAAATGGCCTGAAATTTGTTAGGGGAAGGATGGGATTCAGCACAGTCAGGAGGCTTCATCTCCTCTGAAACCCTATATGTTTCATCCCCAGAGCAGATGAAAATGCAGTGTTTTTCCATACTTTAGAAGTACTTTTTTTTTTTTTTTTTAAGAATCAAATTTCTGAAAACTAATTTATCCTCCCAGCATTTTCAGAGTCAAATTCTCCTCTCAGGATCACTGGCAAAAGAATAACACTTTTCATTATTGATCTTCTTCCTGTATACAGACCAGGGAAAATTGAAAAACCTAATCAGAGGCCACTTCAGTATGCTATTCTAGATGCCCACTAGGGATAAATGATGGCTCTGATATTGGCTACCTTCTGGAAATCATCTTTTCACTTTCCCCTAGAACCCATAATTTGATGTATTTGCAACTCCTCTCACCTTGAATTTAATATTTACAGCATGTTTTCTATTCTAGGAGCTCAGAATTCCTCCTTGACTCCTGCTCATACATCACTTTTGTGTCGAACTCTGACCTCAGCTCTACTTGCATTCCCTACTCTGATGGAGCAGCTATTTCTGATTATGGACTGGCAAAATAAATCACAGAAAACTGGAGTTTCAAGGAAAAGAACATTTCATGTTTCATTGTGTTGTTGTTATGAGACAGGCAGGCTTTCTTTGTTTGATTTATTTTTACCAGAGGATGTTCCATTTTACTTGCTTCCACAATATTAGTCTGTGTATTTGTAGTATTCCAAAGCCTCAAAAACCAGGCAGTTAAAATGCTCATGAATGGTGACTCTAGACTTTTGAGAACCAGTTTCTCCTAAGGCACTGCTGGCTTGAACTGCCCCACTCAGTCATACTTCTCATGGCTTCAGAAATGCACAGAATCCCAGAATGGCTGAGGTGGGGAGGGACCACTGGAGACCACCTGGTCCAAAACTCCTCACCAAACAGGGCCACATAGAGCCCAGGACTATCCGATCATCACCCCTCAATAGCTCTCCCATCATCTGTATCAGGTTTTATATTATCAGAAATCTCATGAAGCAGGGCATAAGGCCTGCAGGAGGCTTTGTTATCCATTCAGCAGATACAAGGCCAACTCACATTTCCCACGGAGACCAGGGCCTGTGCATGGCAGGCTCCTTCCAGCCTTCTTCCTTGTGTTGGGTTCAGAGCTAAAAATTAGTTACTCCGTACTAGCTTGTAACATTTCCCTAAGTGCTTTTATGTGATGGTTCTTAACCATAATGCAAAACATAGTAGAGGAAATTTCTTATCTATGTGTAGTCAGTACCATTCTCCTTTACTGGGGGGGGAGGAGTCACTCCATCAGTGGGACTTGCAAAGGATGCAAAAACATTAAGGACATACTGCACTGAAATCAATATGGAGTAAATCGCAATCAGGGATATCAGACATACACCTTCAAAAGCAGTGCTTGATTAATGGATGCCAGACTGAAAGACATTTTGAGTTTAAGCTCCCAGCTACCACAAGAGGCCTAGTGTGCAAGGTCCCCTCTGCAAATGGTTTTATGTAAATTTAAACCAAAATGTAGCACAGGTACATATTACTATCACCTCCAAGTACAAACAAAAGGGCAAATAACAGATACACTGCCTCTTCTGACCTGTGATGCCAACAACATGATGCTACCAGTGGGTGACCCAAGTTCAAGAGTATGTTATGGTTTAAATGCTCCTAAACTAGTTCCTAAATCAGACCTGAGTTAAGTAGTCAGCATTTGCCCTCTCCTTATGAAATGCGTACTTCATATGCAAAACTCCAAGTATGTTTAGAAATCTGTAAGCAGCAAGATGCAAGCTTTCCTCGTAGGCAGAAGATACACTGTCCTAAAAAGGCACAACCAGAGGATTTTGTTTTACCTGTGAACATTCATCCAGCCCAGAGCTTTGCTTAGACTGATAACAGGGCTGAATATCTCCCCCACTCTGGGCTAAATAATAAGGTAAGTTCCAGAGCTCAGTACTGCAGGAGACTGAAAGGGCCTTAGGGCAGTTATTAGTGAACTGAGTCTAACAATGTCCCTCTGGGGCAAGCAGATTTTCTTAAGCCCCTTTAATAGAAAACAAAACATATGCAGAGAGATACAATGATTTGTTCAAAATCACACGGAATTAAGCAAAGTTGAAAATGGAAGCCAGGTTTTTCCCAGCCTTGAGTCTCTTCCTCAAGCCATCCTTCTGCTTTCCCAGAACAAAGCAAATTAAATGGGGAGACTGCTATATAGCAGAGAAAAATAGCTGGGATTTGCCACCATTAAATCAGTGAGATATCATTTGCTTAATATATGAGGAAACTTAAGGAGGGAAACCTCAAGTAACTCCTCAACAGTCATTCTCCACAGTCAAACAGTCCAAGGAAAATCTTCTGATCATGCTCAATAAAAGTATTCATGGACATATTGCAGATGCAGTAAATAATATTATTAGGCCCTCTACAACTATAAAGAGGTCAGAGATGCCAGATGCTTTTCTCCCTTCTTCACAAAATCGAGAGGTCTAGCAAAAAACTGAATTCAGAGACACATCCCAAAAATAACAGCAGGCATTTCAAATATGTGGATAGCTCCTATGGCTAGAGACACAGCCATGCATAGCAGAATTAAAGCTGTTACCTGCACACATTTTTGTGCATGGCCAGCATTAATGACACAGGCCATCTAGGAAGAATTAAGGATTACTTATCATTTCAACCCAATGAAAGAAGGTCTACATTTCTCTTTTAGACACGTAATTCACAGGAGAATTGTGCTTGCCAACACTCTGAAAAAATAATCTTTCAGAATTCTTGCAAACCCGCTGTGTTATGATTTCATCTCATGAAATACAACACCTTTACATTAAACCTCATAAAACTAAATCCTGCTGGATCTCTTCCAGGCTCAGAGAATAAACAGCTATATCAGTAATGCCTAGAACAGTAAAATCTGGCCCACTGTCGCATGGCACGTTCCCATTTACAGAGGGAAGCAGGTCCGCAAACAGCTAATTCACTTTGCTATTACAAAATCCTCACATATAATGAATTTCTCACCTAACTGGTCTAAGAAATACTTCAAGGAGGAAAAAGAATGCTTTGAACACCATAATGCATACTTATGTCTACTAGCCTTTTACCTAGTCCCTGCCTTCTCCCTAATGAAATGTGTACTGCAGACCCGCTCTGGTTTCTAGTGAGGAGCGAGCTCAGTTGTGTCTGAAACTCTGGGAGATAGCAAGGGGGATGAAATGTATTGTCAAAATAGTTCAAAGCACAGATGAGTATGTCCAATGAGATTACTCTTTAAACCCTGATTGTTTTGGCTTTGCAGCCTGAAGAGCTAAACCTTTCGGTTTTGCCAGTCCCACTCAGAGCATGAGTAAGGATATTAAAATAACCTGCACAAGTGCACTGGGAGACACAGACGTAGTGCAAAAGCCATCCTGGGAAACTTGCAATCAAATACCAGCCAAATGTTCTCCATACATAGCATATGGCCGAAAAACAAAAGCAATTTTCTATTTCAATTAGGCTCTTCCCTGCTCTTCATAGAGAAGAACGGTTGGTTCAATCCCTAAATCTAGGCAGCCTAAATGTGGGAACAGCAATCACAGATATGCACATCTTGCACATTCCTGTAGCCTCTCAGATCACTTTGCAGGCTAATTACACCTCAGGTGAACCACAATGAGATAATCTTCAGGGCTGAAGATTGCTCTGCACAACACACGAGCCAAGGCTAACATCACTTGATACCACACCTCACCCTAAGATTTTCTTCCTCACTTTTTCCATTTGTGTCGGAGCACAGTGAATTTTAGTAGCCAAGACTGGAAGATGATATTTCTATAATAAAAGGCAAAAAAAAAAAAAAAGGGGGGGGGGGGGGGGGGGGGGGAGACTGCCTTGAACCTTCCTGCCTGTGCTAGGGGCCTGGGTTAATGGTGCTGTAAAATGCCTGTGGCTAGTGACACAAAGCAGAGGGAGGAATCCCAGGGCTGAGGCCCCCAGCGGGTGAGAGCTGCAGCGGAGCAGACAAAAGTTTCCTGGGAACTGTCAGTGGGCCCTTTGTGAAGGAGGCAGAAGAGAAACGTCCCTATTAAGATGGGCAATGGGATGATGTAACCGCAGGGTGAGGTCGCTGACCCCAGTGCAGGGAATAATTGGAATGGGATATGTGCTTGGAGCGCGCGCAGCCAATGGCACCCGGAGCTGCGCAGTGAGCAGAACCCTGCGTGAGGCCGTCACCGCCTCTCCCCAGAGCAGAGAAGGCAGCTGCCTCAAGGACGGCTCTCCTTGGATTTGGGGCCACCCCAGCCAGCACAGTGACTTTTGTCGCTTTGGGGTGCTCGACAGAAAAGAATCAGCAGCTATTCGTATGCATGGCAACATAAGACGCCTGAGCTCGACCTAGCTGATGACCCAAGACCAGAATGAGCTGCTTTTGTTAGCTGCACACCCTGGGGGCCTGTGCAATGCAGCACCAGCTGAAATCTAAAGGCCCACAGAGACATGCTGCACTTGAGGAAAGAAAGGGGAAAAAAAGACACAGGTGACAGAAATCCATGTGAAAGAGAAACTATTATCTGATCTAATATTACCATTCTTAAGGTTTTAATTTGAAATATCAAGGATCATTTTGTGCTGAACCACAACAGAGACTTGTTTGAGCTTTGTTCATCTTTTTCCAGCAGGGACAATTTCAAGTTCCAAATGTGTAACTCTTAAGTAGCTAAGGATACAAGTGTGTAAACCAAGGTATCTGTATTTTCCATGTTGTAGAATTTCACTAAACAATGTAATCTCACTCTTTTCTCACAGGTGTAAATATTAATTCTAACGTGAATCTAAAACATTCTCTGCTGCAACCTTACTTGCAGCAACTATACAAACTTTTGTTTGCTCTGAAGCCTTATGGAGAGGAAATCTTAAACAAATAAACTAGAGAAGTATGCTCTCACCTTTTCCATCCTGAACATGAATCTAAGTTTTCCCTAGCAGTAACCAATCAATCCAGATACATATTGATTGGGAACATGGGTTGCAAGACACAGCTTCCTTCAAAATGAGCACAGTTTCAACCAGACCAGAAAACCAAGCACCAACTTGGATGCCAAGGTCAGATCCCTTGGCTAGGTTTATCTTACAGTCAAGATTCAGCCCGCAGCACTTTTATATCACATAAAAACACAAATATCTGAATAAAAGTCTGCAATAAACCTAGCAAGCAAGATTTTTGTTCAGCAAAGCTGCTGTTCTAGTACACTGCAATTTCTTAAGAAGGAAATTAAGATAATGAGGTAAGAGAAAAACACAACACTTGTGTATCATATTTGTTTATGACAAGCAATTGGGAAACACACAGATCAAAGGAAACTTGTACTGAGCAACTCAGCACTTGAAAATGAGGAGCATCCCTCATCCCTTCTTCCTAAGTTACCTGCACGTATCAAGAAATAAAAAGTACAGATGGGGAAGAAGAGTGTGTTCAAAATGCATGTTGGATGGGTTTCCCTACAAACTTGTTCAAGTTTACTTTTCTATATGAAGTTCAGAAAGTTAAAACTGAATTTCAAATTTGCAAGGAGACAAATATTATAAGAAAGAAGAAATTGGAGACAATGACTAAAAGTTTGAATGTATTCCTTGTTGATGACTACTCACTAAGTGCTGCTTTTTTCAATAATTTCCGAACTTCTTGAACAGTACTCGTGTAAGACCATCATCAGCTATTTCACTCAAACTGGTCCTACGTCAGAATGGGCCCCAAACATCTGGAATTTTATAAAAATAAATATATGAAAATACCAATTTTATAGTCTCCAAATGCATTTTAATTACTGATGTATGTGCCTATTGGCTCAGTGATTTAAATCACTTTGTAATTTAACTACAATCCAACACAGACTCATTTGTTGATTTGATTGTGGCGTCAAATTGATCTGATTGTCTCACTGCTTTATTTTAAATCAGGTTTAATAATATTTTTTTAAACAGCATAGCTTTAGGCAACAGCTTCTCTCGATTTTACTTGTTTAAGAATGTTTTATTACAAGTTGTTCTTCAGGAGCTGTTTCTCTTGACAACTAACACGTGCAATCCTTGAGGCCATTAGACTATTCAGCTGCAAACCTCACCATCTCCCTGACAGTAGGAATTGGTTCTTAAGATGGGTTTCTGTATCTGCCTCATTCCCACACTCTTTTATAGCTGTTTTCTCTGTTAAGCACCACAGAGGCAAAGAAGCAGCTTCTTCCCTACAAGTCTGCAGCCTGACAAGATCCCCAGCCCTCAGATCAACACCAGAGCTAATCATGTGTCCGCAGAGCAGACAAAGTCACCTGGCAGGGATCAGCAAAAGCCACCTGCTGTCTGAGACACCTTGCTGGGCTCAAACATGGGGCTACTTAACTAAGACACCCACACGCTAGTACCTATAGGTGCTCCCTAGCAGTGGCAAGCCACTGATCAGGGGAATGCTACAGAGACCTACCTAGGACATAGGTGGCCAAAGCCCATCCAAGCCCTGATTTGAAGAGTGAAATTTGAAGCTAGACTCCTCATGGCTGGCAACAAGTACCAAAGTCTTATTGCGGACAATAAATGTAGCATTCCTGCCCCACACAGCCATTCCCATGGGAAGGCAGCTATTTTCCTTTCTTCCCTCCTGCAGCATGAATGCCCTACCTGGAGCACAGATCCCTTGCCATAAGCACTGTCTTTGCTCCAGCAGCGGGGCCCTTCTCTCTGCTGAAAGTGCTTGCTACTACCAGACTGCAAGAGGATGGGGAGGGTAGAGGCAGAAAATACTGTGAAGAGGAAAGAAAAGATATATTACATTATAGCTTTTTAAATAAAATATACTAGGAACACCAGGTACCATGCCATTGGAGTCATGTAGGCCGTGATCCCTGCTATCTCTAATTGTCATCCAGCACATAAATGAGATAGATAATAACAGGAGCAGTAATCATAAACAGACATCCTGCATGAGCAAAAAATGCTTACCGTGACAAAAACTGTAGCCAGATACAGATGTATATCAGATAAATTTGAAGGATCATAACTTGCTAAAGCACTAGCACGCATATAGATCTAAATTTATATACAAGTGTGTGTGTGTGTGTGTGTGTGTATAAGACAGCATCCAAGTACCTACATTTACCATTTAATGTGAGATGAGGAAAGTAGAATGCACCATTAAGAATACAGAGGCTTGGAATAATATTTAATAATGTTTCTGTGGAAAACATTCAAAACTGGAAAAACTTGCCTGAGGATTTTAAGATACTAAATGCAAGGGAACTATTGTGCTAAAATACAGATAGAAAAACTAGAAAACTTGCTGTGACTTGGGTTTATTTTCAATTTGAAAGTAATCAACCCCAGTCTGATCTGTACCCTTTGCAACATCAAACACAGATTACACATAGGCTAGAGTTTCAGTCCCTAACACAGTGCTTCTGGAGAACAGAATAGCCCAAGAGCAGTGGGTAGAAACAGGGCATACTAAACATTTGATACCTGGTGTCACTGGCTAAAGAAATAACTACACAACATGCACAAGCACCACCGTGAGGTCCTTCTTTCATATTCCCAACCATTTCCCCTCAGGCACATAGCAACTTGCACCGCTCAGCACATGCTCAGCACCCCACAAGTGATCTGCTCACTACACCACGCACTGGTTGCTGCCTCCTTGCTGAGCATTGTAAATGAAGAAAAGAAAGACTAGGTGATTTCTTTAGGTTTCCTTTCAGAACAGGGAGGGGGAAGAAAAAAGATAAATTTACAGCACATGCAGTTTTTGACAACAGAGCTTTGAAACACTGTGGTAAGAGAAAACAAGACTGCTGCCCAGTCCCAGATCTGGACAATGTTGAGTTCCACCTTATCAGCCACTGAAACAGTGAGGAGTGATCTGCTGCTGAGCTGCCTCACGTCAAAACCTGCACAATACTATTTCCCACCCCTCAAACCCCAACAAACACAACAGTGAGATTGAAGTAATAATAATCTTCAGATACTCTGACACTAGAGATCATTTTTAAAGGAAAGCAAACATTTTCATCATATTTTTTTTCCACCATGGGAAGAAAGCCAGCTTTTTCCTCACTACTGCCATTTCACGGGTTGACAAGAATGAGCTAAAAAGCCACAGTTTACCCACTCCACTCTACAGTATTACTAACCAAAGGGTAATTGCTCAAGCCCCAAGTTTATGTTCACAGTCCCCAGGGCTAGAATCTCTCTAGCCTGTTTGGTCTGGCTTCCTCGGCTGCAAGCTGCAGCAGCTCATGGTCCCCTGCAGCCACAGCTTATCCCATGATTTTGCAGCCAAAAAGCATGATACTGCCTGTGCATCAGCAGTAAAGGAGCTTCAGCCTAAGGAAAGCATCAAAATCATCACACCAGCAAAGCATGTCAGCAGGTCACGGAAGGCTGCAGAGTAGTCCTCACATGCACTATATAGTCAGGTAAGGGATCTCAGGGGAGCAGATTTAGAAAAATATTCAAAGGAGAGACTGACCGAGAGCATTTAATGCTGCCTGGATTGGAGCAAGTCTTGTCCATTTTTTACTACACCAGCATCAATGCATCTCCCCCAAACACTTCTCAGCTTCCAGGACAGGCCAGAAAGAGGCACAGAAGATCTGAGCTCACGCTAAGGCTTGAGACAGAGAAAGTGGCACCATGACTTTGATATTGAAGATATGGACCACACTCACTGCTTAGACAGCAGAGATTGCTTTCAAGAACAAAGGAGTCAATTCATTTTCCCTACAGCTTGTTAATTCATTTTCACTACATCCATCAGACTATTTCTTCATGGTTTGTTTTCTGGGATGGGGACCCCAGGCCATCCACTCATAGCACACAGCCTCCATGAGTCCTGTTTTGCTCCTGCAAAGGAAGGCAAACATAGGGGCCTATCCATCAGGATCTGGGGAGACAGCAGCCATCTCACCAGGGTTCACTCCAGCCTCCTGTGTCATTTTGGGCCCCCAAACAGCATTTGCCTTTGCAGGCCCAGGGAGCCCTACCCCAGTTGCATGGACAAACACAGAGCTCAGCCTCCTACTTCAGCACTTTCCTTGCAAGAGGGCAAAGTGAGGGTAACAGTGATTGCCTGGGTCTGGGAGGCTTGGTCTGGTTGTGTTTACATGATCTCAGGTCGTTTCAGATTTAAGGTAAATGAGTTTGGCAAAGTTGATTAGAAATGAAAATAGGGAGGTTTCATAAAGCCTCATCTCAAATCAAAGCTTAATCCAGGAAAAAAATCCAGGAAAAAAAGGTGTGCAAACAGGAAACAAACAAGCAAGCAAACACAGTGGAAAAAACTGAGCAGATTTCTGTCTGAAATGTCTCATCCTCCACTGTAGAAAGTGATTATTTTCTGTAGCCTAAATGGTCTCTTCAGATCTTGGGTGCTTGCCTGCTCTCAGCACAGCTAGCTGGGTCTGTGGAGAGTGGCATAGGCAGCTAGCAAGTTGTCTTCTGACCACACTGACCTCCACCTGAAGGGCTGTCATTGGCACAAAAAAAAAAAAAAAAAAAAAAAAAAAAAAAAAAAAAAAAAGGCAATTAAAAAAAAGGAGAGAGATTAAAAATTAAAAAAAAAAAAAAAGAAAAAAAAGAAAAAAAAGTCATTTTTATAGAGATCCCTGTCATTCATTCAGAGTAAGAGTAAATACACTGGTAGATCCTTTTTCCTGAAGAGGAGTTTGGGTACCAAGGCTTGTAGGACCACCTCCAGGAGGTGACATCTACAAGCAGCAATAGTGACAACCTCTGGCAGTCCTCAGGACTTGGTAAAACAGGCTTAAAATGGACACCATAAGTCATCTGTTGGGCTCAGTGCTATGGAAGCTGACTGAGGCCAAGAGCTACAGATCTGTTGTTTAAAGGAATGATTTGAGCACAGATAGATGGCAAGAATATGTGGAGCTGTAGAAAATGGACTGCTTTTAAGCACTTTCACAAGGGGTGTTAGACATCCCTGTTACTTGTTTTCAGTGTTTGAGAGGCTGGTCTACAGGGAAGTCACACCCACGAGCATGCCCTATTGGAAAGGTCCTCCAAACCTTCCCTGAAATGACTGGCACTGGTTTCAAATGGGTACCAGCTGCTAGCCCAGGGCAGGACTGCAACCACTAAGCATGGCTGCCCCTTACCCTCTTGATGCTGCAGGTCCCCTCCCTTTCTTATCCCACAGACAGTGATCAAAACTGGATGTATAGGGACTGTGCAACTTACAGAAGCTATAAGGGTTTTATGGGAAGGGCTGGCTTCCTATAAAACATCTCTATAAGAAGATATACTTGGTAGCTGATTAATGAATGTGGTTTACCACCAAATGATACTACACAGGCCTACTCTCTTCAACTACAATCCCATAAATAATATTACTAAATATCCCAGAAATAACCAAGCTGCAATAGAGCTGTGCTGGGATTCCAGTGCTTTGTTTGCTGCTTCTCCCTTTGTGGCAAATCAGCACAAACATAATTCTTTGAGGGAGTTTCTAGGTGAAGACAGAAGGGAAAGGGATGTGCCTGCATGGCACAGGGCCAGTTCCATGTTTAGCCCCAAAAGAACGTGCCAGGCACTGGGATGTCAAAAACCCTTGGACACTCAGAGCTGAGGAAAAGTCCCTGACGTGGAGGGGGCTGTCGGTTCAGCAGCTTTACATCCAGGGTTTACCTAGCTCTGTCTTCAGAACCTTGCAGGGGTACACTGGGCAGGAGGGTTTGGTGAAGGTTCGGAGCTTCTCCATAGGGGTCCATCCTCAGACCCTCAAGCACAGCTGCGGGACAGCCCCATGGGCAGGGAGGTGCCTCCATCAGGATTAGGGAGCATGCTTGTGGTTCACGACTTCTTCTCCCCCTTGCCCTTCGCAGCCCTGGGTGCTGCAAGTTGGGGCACTCACCACCCTCCCACAATGAGCTGGCTTACACCTCTTGGTCCCATGCGCAGGTGATCTGGCCCCAAGCCTGGGGAAGTGAGCCAGCGACATCACTTCACCGCGGGTGGTGAACGGACCAAATATGGCCACGGGGGGACGAGGAGACAGGAGCGTCCTGCCGTTCCGTAGCGGCTCGGGGAGCTGCAGAGTTCACCTTGAAGCAGCCGCGACCCCAAAGTGGCCCCATAGCCCCTGCTCGGACAAGGGGCTCCGAGGGTTTTTGTTCGCGGGGATGTTTCCCCCCTTCCCAACGCACAGACTTTTAAGGATTTCCTGCCAAAAAACAATCCCCCTGAGGAAGCAGAGCAAGAAAGTAGTGACCAATCCTTTCCGGATGGCTGTCACCAAGCTCCTCCCCGCTCCCCGCTCCCCCTTTCATTTGCATACAAAACATCCAGAAAACTCCCGTTTGCCCCTGCACCTCTCTCAGAGTCTCCGTTCGTCCCCGTTGGTCACGCAGCAGAGCAGCCTGAGCTGGAGCCCGCTCGGCACTCCGCTCAGCCCACCGCCCCGCCATGCCGCGCCGCCTCTGCGCCCTGCTCCTGCTGGCCTCCCAGTGCCTGGGTTCGACCGCCGGGCTCTTCCCTTTCGGGGAGCCCGACTTCTCCTACAAGCGCTCCAACTGCAAGCCCATCCCAGCCCCGATGCTGCTGTGCCGAGGCATCGAGTACCAGAGCATGCGGCTGCCCAACCTGCTGGGGCATGAGACGGTGCAGGAGGTGCTGGAGCAGGCCTCCACCTGGATCCCGCTGGTGCAGAAGCAGTGTCACCCCGATACTAGGAAGTTCCTCTGCTCCCTCTTTGCCCCTGTCTGCATCGACGACCTGGACGAGATCATCCAGCCCTGCCACTCACTCTGCGAGGAGGTAAAGGAGAGCTGTGCACCAGTGATGTCTGCTTTCGGCTTCCCCTGGCCCGACATGCTGGACTGCAGCCGCTTCCCCAAGGACAATGACCTCTGCATCCCGCTGGCCAGCAGTGACCACATCCTCCCAGTCACCAGGGAAGGTAAGAGGTGGCTGCCCTGATGCTGGGTCCACTGCTCGGTCAGGTTCGAGGAGGTTTCCTCCATGATATCCCAGCCCCGGGGACCACTGCCTTTACCCACAGCCCTGAAATAAAGTGCTCTGGGCTCGGCTCTGCAGAGCTGCCCCCAGCCCCTCAAGTGTGCTGGGTGGTGAGGCTAGCAGCAGTCACCTCCTCGTGGAGGAGATCTGTGACCCCCAACTGGAGCCACATGGTTCCCTGCATCAGTAAGGGGGGCATCATCCTGCAGCAGTCATCGCGGAAGCATGGAGTTGGGGAGCTTCCCCCACCCCCTTTTGCTCTTCTTACAATAGGAAAAAAAAAAAAAGATAGAAAGGGATAAAGAGAGCAAGAAAGAAAGAAAGGAAAAGGTTGGTTTACTGTGACCCTAAGAGCCCCCTGAGTGCTCTCCTCCTGTGGAAATGGAGAAGGTGCACAGTCAGTCTGTCTGGCTGGAAAAGCCATGTTTCCGCGAAGGGTTCCCAAAGCCACCTGCTGTTCCTTTCTCCTTGAGTCTGACAAGGACTGTCCCTTGTATTTCCAGCACCCAAAGTCTGCGATGCCTGCAAGAACAAAAATGAGGATGATAACGACATCATGGAAAACCTCTGCAAAAATGACTTTGGTAAGTGGCAGCAGAGCCCCTCGATTAAAACTTGAGGGATTAGGAGCAAGAGTAAAACTCCCGGTGGAGTCAGAGAGACGCGCCTGAATAAAGGCAGGGCTTTGTCTCATCTGCGGATGGACTTGTCCATCCTGTTGCATCTGACCATTCTGGTCATGAAACAGAATTGCATCTCTGAGTAAAAAATGGCCCTTTTATAGTCCTTTCCTGTGTGCTGTTTTGAAGCAGTACTCTTTTATGTGGACATTGCAGGCAAGCCGAATAGAAAATAAAGTGGAAAAAAAGGAATCTTTCGTCTACACTATTGCCTGGGGAGAAGTACAACAAAGCTTCACTTAGACTTATGAGAAAGAGCTGCATGACATATAGCAAGAAAGACTTTCTCCACAGATTAAGAATGAAGCTCTATATATCATTTGACAGAGAAGGTAACGCACAGACAATTGGGGATATAAACTTAATGTGAAGATCTGGGGTTAGAATAGGACTAGATAGCCCGTTCAACACAGATAACTGAAGGGCTCGTTATCCGCACATTAGCATTTCAAGAGAAAAGGGGAACGAGGAAGGGAATCTTTTTATAATAGATCAGTATTTGTACTAGAAATATCTGCAAGAATTCAAAAGCTCCTCTTAAAACGAAAAGAAAAAAAAAACAAAAAACAACAACCTGTGGAACTCTGATTGCAGGACATAACTGCTAAAACAACCAATGGCTTTGGCCTGGCAAATTGCACTCAGATAAATCCTCCTAAAGCTAAATCTGCCCCACAGATTCTAAAAGCGTCTTGTATCCCCCTCTTTTTTTCACCAAATCAAATGCAGCTGTTGGACCAATTTGCCCTCTACGGGATCTATTCTTTCAAAGAAACAACAATGTATGTGAAATATCATTTCCTTCCAGGTTTGCCTAAAATCCTCTCCAGCCTAATAAATTAAGTTTAGAACTTTTCAGCTGCAACAGAGATCAGGTTTCAGATTAGGTTTAGGTACTCGCCTCCCCACCACCCCTTCATATTCTAGGGTTTCAGGAATACATCCTGTCCCAGCAAAAACTGGAGTGCTGCTTAACATAGCAAAGCTGTCCTCTCTCTGTTTGCAAACTGGAGAAAATATTAATGTAGGAAGGAAGGGGAAAAAAAAGGGGGAGGGGGAAGAGGAGAAAAGAAACCCCCAAACCCTCAGCCCTAAGGTTGATTCAAACTGAAATGACTTGCATGCCCTTTCTGGCTTTAGAAATGGAGCCACCTGCTGCCTCTTCTGTCAGCCCTGACAGTTTAATTAGCAATAGAGCACCTCCCTCCCCAGGTCCCCTTTATGTGCACTAATGGGAAAAAAACTCTTAATCTCTCTCCCTCTCACCCCCTTCCCCCCTCCCCTCACTGTATTAGCCTTGAAGATAAAAGTGAAGGAGATTGCCTACATCAATGGGGATACCAAGATCACCCCTGAAACAAAGAGCAAGACCATCTACAAGCTGAATGGGCTGACTGAAAGGGATCTGAGGAAGATTGTGCTCTGGCTCAAAGGTGGCCTCCAGTGTACCTGTGACGAGATGAATGACATCAATGTCCCCTACTTGGTGATGGGGCAAAAGCAAGCTGGGGAACTGGTGATCACCTCACTGAAGCGGTGGCAGAAAGGGCAGCGAGCTTTTAAGCGGTTCTCCCGCAGCATCCGCAAACTGCAGTGTTAGTGGCTTTGGCTGCGTTGGCTTCCAGCAGCCTCCTCTGACCCAAGCTCTCGAGGCCTCCCCAACCTTCTTTCTTTAGCCTCTCTACACCTCGAGATGCCCTGGCCAGGAGACACAGCAACCAATCTCCAAGAGGGGGAGAGCCCTTTGTTTCTGTACATAGGTTAAATGTAATAAAAATATATATATCATGACTATTTGGGGGAAGTATTAAACTATCTCACTTAACAGGTTTTTTTTTCTTGTTTGTTTTTTTAATGGTTGCAAATGTGACTCTTATCTGAGGTTTTTCCCTCTTCATTTTGGTAATGCTGGTTCATTTATATTGCTGCCTCTCTGTATACATGCATGTTTGTTGTGCAAAAGTAGGAAACAAAGAAAGACAGACGTGTGCCACTGGCTTGTCACAAGGGGTACGACTATTTCACTGAGGTGAAATTGCTTGCCATCTATATTAAATTTATAAAGGTCATGTTACAACTCTTGCATGTGATACATAGGCACCAGTAAGGGTATATTAACTATTCTCAAGTTTTATTTTCCACTGTATTTTCCACCATAAAGACTGTGCCCTTTTCTTAAGAAAAAAAACAAAAACAAAACAGGTTTTGGAACTGGTTTATATGAATGCAACTTTTTTCTTATTATTTTGCAAATTAAACCATCTGTAGCCTAACTGTAACATACCTAGTGGCTAACCTGAAAAAGTTGTAAAATATTGCTTTAATTAACCTTGTAAATACTTCAGATAAATGTTATATTCTTGTATATAAACTTTACATGGTAGTTTTCCCATTGTCTTGATTTATTCTGGGACAAAGTCACTTTAATCTGTTTTGGGAAAAAGGTGTCCAACTGAGCTTTGTCATGGCAAAGCAAGATTCACCCTTCTACCCCAAATGACAAACAGTTACCAACAGTGAAGCTTCTAATGCTGGCTGCAATTAAGAAAACCACGCAGTACCTCATTTCCCCAAAGACTAACCCATGTAATGTGAAAGTTGGGGTTCAGTTACCTCATTTTAATAGATTTCTGTTGAGCTCTTCAAGATGAAAAGTTTTCTGTGGTTTCTTTGCCTACAGTTTCATCCCATCTCAGAAAACTCTGCTGATGTGGAATAGCAATGAAATCACTTGCTTAAAAATTATACCCATTTATCCATTTCTTACACTTGAAAAAGTCATATAAAGGAGTCCAATAGTAGACAAAAACCCGATTTGTAACTAACAATTCAGAATAATTTAAATGGTAGAACAAAGTATGTTATGTGTGTGCTTTCACAATTCCTATTTAGAAAATAAACCATTTGCACTACCCTAGTAGTGTAACTAGAGCAATGTCTTTCAGAATTTTTCTTACAAATATTTTCTATGGAAGAGCATTGCCTACTAGAGTTTTATTATACTTATCCTGGATGGGCCTTTGAGCATCTTCTAGAGAAAGATACCCATGGCAGGGAGCTAGAACTAGATGGTCTGTAATGTCACTTCCAACCAAACCATTCCATGTGGTTCTGTGAAAAATAATCTCACTGCTGCCATGCATATAAAGTTCCTTTTACCCTCATTAAGAGGATGACAAGCCCAGTACTTACAAGGACAGTGCTTTATGTTAGCCATTCACTGAGGGAATGCAAATCCATCCCAAGATTTTTTTTTAGAAGTAAATAGTCATAATAATTTCATATATTTGGTGTGATTTTTCAACTATTAGGATTGAAAGAAAAAAAATCTAAAGATCATCATGTTAAATTTGTTTTAGAAAATTTCTTATTTGCCTACTTCCTGAGTCTTCATACATTTACTATATCCCATACAAACAATGGTAGGACTTTGAGCAAGCAAGACAAGATCAGTCCTCACAAACATCCTCAGAAATATAGCAATAACAATTTAAAAAAAGTAAAAAAAACCCCTCAATTCCAAACCAGTTCTTCAGTTTTTGTGAAACATTTCCTATTTAAAGTCCAATACTTTGCTGAAGTATCTTTAAAATTTTTCTTCTGAATGGACCCAGCTTCCCAGGAACAGATTTGAGTCTTCTCACACTTGGGAGTAATTACTTTCATATCAGCACTGTGTCCATCATCATCCAGATGTCACAGAACTCTACCTATCTCCCTCAGCACATCACTTAACACCTGTCACTAAATGGGTCTTGGATATATTAGAGGGAACTAGCTCACAGAAAAAGGGCAAGTGGCTGGAGACAAGCCTGCAGAAAAATCAGATTGTCCCACTTGGTGAAGGAAAGCACTTTGAAGAGGCAGCAGTTGCAATGCAGGCTCTGATGACCAAAACCAAACAACCAGAACTGCTCCACACAGCCTGCCTAACCAACACTAAGTCCTCTTAGAGCAACCATAAAATTATCTTAATTGGGCTATCCTAGAAGGTAGCAGTAGTGACGCTGATAAAGACAGACAGGTCACAAGTTACTCACTCTGAGAGTCATACCGAGGCCAAGACTACACAACAGGTTTTTACTTGGATGTATGAAAAGACATTCTACAACTACCTACTATGAAAAGACTATCTACAACCAGCATCTCTCTGCCCTTAAAAAAAAAAAATCTCTTTCTTCCACTGCAAAATAACCAGCAAAATCATGGAGAAGAACAAGAATAAACCAGATCAGCTAACATTTGAATCCGCTAGTATAGTTGGTGTCAAGGATTAGTAGCATTCTATCCTAACTGATAAAGTCATCAGGGTGGCCCTGGATGGACTCACTGCGACCATCCAGCCTCAGGGTGAGCTGGCAGAGGTAGAATTACTTTTCACATAAACAGGGTTTGGGCAAACATGAAGAGTAATAGGAGTCACATTTTCTGAGTTGAGCTATTCTAACAGTGTTGTGGGGAAAGATGGGTAACATTCTCCACACTGAGGAGAGAGAGATACAACCCATTTCTAAAGTTGTATAAGCCAGACATTGTAAACTGTTCAACAGAAAATTAGAATTTCAGAGTCACAGCCTGAGGAAATTTTATTTGGCAGATACTGGTAAAGAAGTAAACATATACATTTTTCACATATTTACCCTTACTCATATTCACTGAAAAATAACTGAAAATCTTTGATTGTGTCATGCGAAGAGTGAAACAAACATGTAAAAAGTGACCAGTGCTTGCCACTCCTGATCAGTGTCTTGCATTTAGTGTGGAGTAACTTCATTACCTGGTACGGTGTGATTCAGTTCTAGCAGAAATTTGTTTCCAACTCATGAAAAAACAAAGCTTGCTGTTGCATTTTTTAGACAGTTTTTGTCTTCCTCTAATTTAAAAAATAAAAAAATAAAAAAAATGTTAGGCAGCCAACTGTGTAGCTCCATTGTATTTGCTTTCATAAAAACTATAAAAGCAGTTGACTACAATGGATTAGTTTAAGAACAATAATAATGATACTTGACATTTATACAGAAGTTTCCATTTAAGTTTCTCAGACTGCCTTCAAAAAATGGGCATTAATGTCCCTGTTTTGTAGATCAGGAAAATGAGGCACAGTGAGGTAAAATAACACTCAGAAGCCACCCAGCAAGTCCTCTGCAGTCATGAAAAGAAGCATATTTTTTGACTCCAGGTTTTATGCTTTCATCACTAGACCACAGCAATCAGAATGGTATATAATCAAGGCAGCACTATGATTATAATCCAGGGCTCCCCCCAGCTTCTCATTTTCCCCAAGTATGTAACAAATATTAAAAAAAAAAAAAAAAAAGTCCAAATTAAAATTTTAAACCCATCAGCACCGTTCCTTGCAGTCTTTCCCCTTCTTCATTATTTATCATCTCTGTCCTTCAATCACTTCTTAATCCTTTCCTTTCTCCCTTACTTCTCATTCACTTCAGACATTCACAGAGAAGCTATTCAACCTCTCTCTCATCCCCTCTTGTACAGACATTTTGTCACTTGGTATGTTTTATTAAAGGACTCATGCAGCATAGCTATGCATAAGCCACAACAATCATAAAAACCTAGCTTTAAGAAACAAAAAAGCCCATGCAGGAAATTCGGCATTTAAATTTAATTAACAATTTTCTGTGAGGATGGGAGGGGGAATTATGTGCCACAAAGAGCACCACAGATACACACCAGTCACCCCAGGCACAGCCATTATTCTTATTATGCAACAGGAGAATATAAAGACTTCTAGAGAGTATAGACAGCATATAGAACATACAGATACAGCACTCCTTGGATTGAATATTAGGAAAAACTTCTCTGAAAAAGTGGAACAGGCTGCTCAGGGAAGTGATGGAGTTACCATCAAGAACTGTGTGGATGTGGCAGTGAGAGACATGGTCTAGAGCGATCACAGGCATGAGTGGATGGTTGGACTGGATGGTCTTTCCAACCTTAACAATTCTATGATTCCGCGATGCCTTCCCTTGCATACCCAGTCACTCACACATCTCAGTCCTTCTATTCTAAACCTGTGTTCCTCCACTGGGGCTAAGGAGCACCTGTCTCAGTCCTCTTCCTGATGTTACTCTACCTCTCTGCAGTCACCCAGGGCACTGGCCAAGAGTAGAGCCACCATGACTCTACCTCATCATCTCCTGGTGCCTGCTGTAGCATGAGAGCTCCACAAGAAGGTGGCAGAACAGCCTTTTGTCCGCTGCTTCTGCTCTGCCCTCACCAGTCTTGTGAGTCCTCATCACGTGACTGCTGTTGGTAACACCGGAAGAGGAGTGATGGCTCAATCACTTCCAGAACAGTAGGCGGTCTCCCTCAGGTTGGGCAGCCAAAGCTTTTGTTTTTGGAGCCAGATGCTCTTATTTCTAGGCTTCAGAGGTATGTCCCTGTGATTTATTTACACGTTGCCTTCTTATCAACAGATGCAGATTCAGTACTGATTGTCTGATGACACAACCACAGGAATGGATCTTGTTTGTCTCTAAATGAAGAGCGCAAGATATTCACATCATAGAAATCCAAGACCTCAAGCTGCCTTACAAACATAAATTAGCCCATGCTACATCTCTTTGGGGTGAGGTTTAATAGGGTAACTTATTCCAAATCCAGCCCCTTCAGGGAGAGCTGTGGGCTCCTAAATCACCTGGATACCTCGGAAAATATGAGCCACTATCTCAGAGCAAAGATGCAGGTAACTGGTGGAGGTTAGCCAACAAGCCTGTCTCCCAGCCAGGAGGAGCACCTCAGCAATCAGCCAGCCAGCCCATTGTTCTCACAATCATCAGAATAACTATCCAACACAGAAAGCTGAACAGCAGCACAGCTGGTGGAGAATAACCATCCAACACAGAAAACTGCATAGCAGCACAGCTGGTTGAGCTAACTTCAAAACCAGTTGCTGTAGGCACAGGAAAGCTGTCCAGCAAGACAGACCAACATAGGTTAGGTGTTGTCCTATAGGGACAACAGGGTCATCCTTTCTCCCTTTCCTAAACATTGGAGTAATGTTTCCGTTTTTCCAGTCACCAGACAGCCATGATTTTTCAAATATGATGGAGAGTGGCTCAGCAACCACATCAGCCATCTCTCTCAGAATTCTAGGATGGATATCATCCGGCCCCATGGACTTATATACATTCAGTTTCATGAGGAGGTTTTGGACTTGTTCCACTGTTACAGTGGGACAGAATCCACTCCTCTCACCCGCACCTAGAGCTTCAGAGTCCTGGCAGACATGGGTGGGAGCCTGACCACCTGTGAAGACTGAGGCAAAGCACTTACTGAGCACCTCAGCTTTTTCCCTGTCTGGAGAAGCTAGTTCTCCATCCTCATTTATCATAGGAGAAACACTCTCCTTGATCTGTCTCCTCCTGGTTATGTACCTGAAGAACCCCTTCTTGTTATTTTTCACATGCCTTGCCAAGTTCAGCTCAAGTCACCTACATAATGATTTCTCAAAATGGAATGTGGAACAAAGACTGAATCTTCTCTTATGTGAAGCTCAAGAGGATCACATGAGACATATAGAACCGGGACTACATTACAGCACATCTCCTATGCTGGTACAGTGCTGCAACCTAGTTTACTGTGAGTTCACCTACCAGTAACTACTAACAATAACTTAACATGGGCATTTTGTATCTAAATGTGAACTGTTCCATGGTTGCACCATCTTATGCAGGCAGCAGGTAAGTCAGAAAAAGAATATCCTAAAAGCAGGACATCAGCCCAGGCACCTCTTTGGCCTTACAGTAATCTTGATAAGGTGGAGCAGCAAGGCCCAGGCCCACTGCATTTGCAAACTGAGCTTCCCCTCCTGCTTGTCTGTCTCCCACACTCATTCTATCTTTGATCCTCTAAAGGAGAAAGAGGAACCAGAAGACCTTGTGGAAAACTTTACACACAGCAGGATTCAAAAAAAGAGGTAAGAATAAGGTGCTGGTGAACATCGTAACAGCATTATCTAATTCAGAGAGAGATTCTCATCTAGCTGATGTGCCATTTCTGACACACTACTGAAAGATTGGCGCAGAAACAGCTTTAAAAAAAAAAAAAAAGAGGTAGAACAAGGGAGAAGAGCCACTCCTGCTCAAAATCCAATGAGAAGAGAAATATTTTGAATAGATTTAATAGTTCTCTACTGAAGCTAGTGATCTACAATAGTACTTTAAATAGCTGACAAAGTAGGAAGAAAATATGTACTTGCATAGAAATAAAACAGTGGAATCTACCTCGAATTAAAAACAGTAACCCTGACTGTCAGTGCCTGAATACAGAAGTAGACAACAGACTGCAGTAAGCGTGCTGGCATTATCACTGTACAGTGTCAGGCATATGGCCAAGTGCAGAGCCTAGTGACATGTGCAGCAGATGCTGAATGGCTGACAGCTGGAAATGTTGGGAGCACTTGTCATCAGGAGGTGGCAGGAAGCTTATGTCAGCTGGAAAAGAGCCTAGATGCATGTTGCTAGGGCCAGAGAGAGTTTTGACTGATAAAAGTGTTGGTGAGCAATGACTAGAGATAAGAGTGCAAATCCCTGGGAAAGCAGAGTAAGGCTGGCTCTTCAAGTTTATCTTTAGAGATAGGGATGCAACAGATCACAGTGAACCCCCTGTTTGGGGCATGGACTTGCCTCACCCTTCAGTCCTCTGCTGCTACCTTAAACCTAGAATGGAGTTGTTAATCTGACATTTCTTGCTTATTCTATTATTGTATACATCCTACAGGTAGCAGGGAGATTGCATGGGGGAAGGCAAGCAGGGGGGGAAGAAAATATATTTGGGAATAGGCAGATTTGCTAGGCTTGACCTTGAGTGACTAAAGTCTGCATGCACTTAGGTCTGCACCTGACAAAGCTTCCTCTTCTTGTATTTTACTTGCTTCTGGAGGCATTTAGAGTTAAACAACAAAGCCATAGCAGATGCATCTTTAAATCAAGCCTGAAAAAAACATCCTGAAAAAAAATAGAGAGGAAAAAGAAATAAAGGTTATTAATTAAGAATGCTAAAATACAGGAAGGATACCCAAGGGCGGTGTAAAATGCATGCTGTTCGGATAGGCTGAAAAGTAATGCCTTGTTAGTAGCTAGGTTACTCCAGAGACAGTGAAAACACTATGGGGAAAAAACAAACAAACAAACAACAACAACAACAACAACAAAATGGCTTGTAAAGGGTTGCTTTCTCTTTTTTTACACATTTCCCTAAACGTGCAGTACTGCTCAGAGATTTCCTGATCAGAAATCTCTTGAAAAAAAATGTTATAAAAGTTAGAGTATTAGTGGAGGTTCTGGATAAATAAAAAACCCACCATCTGCCTTTGTTGGTCTACGCACTATGAGCAGTTCCTTTAGCCAAGTATGGATTGCTGGTTTTCTGGACTTTTTTCATTGTTTATTGGTTTGGATGACTCAAATAAATTGGGGAAATTCACATCATGAATGCCTTTTTTACTTCCAAGGTTGTGGGTTGACAACTCTGTAATTAAATATCACGGTTACAGTAGTAGATTTGCACAGTCATCACTGGCATTGGCTATATTCACACATTCTCAAATAGGCATGTGGGACAAAGTGGCAGACACTTGTCCAGGCTGTGGATTTGTATCTGTCCTCTCCTCTCTCTTGTGCTCTGTGTCCTAGCTTAAATCAGAAGTTTAAGAAGTACCTATTTATCAGCTATATATTTCAATGGAGACTGTATTGGGTGTTTCATTCTTGACCTTCGCTACTAAAGATTTCTAAAGATCATATGAAATTATAAAGGAAATCAGATAAAGATAGAATTAGGCTATGGCCTGATTACCAGGTTACTCAACTTGCATAGCAGTAGGAGAACAAGATGTAAGGAGCTGTAGACCACTTCTGATCCTCTGTCTCTCTCTTGACCCTGTAGATATGTGCCATGGCCCCGTGTCAGACTCATAATCAAAGGAAATTGAGCATAAGAAACTTGACCTGTGCATTTGATTTTACTTGGTTGATCTTTTGGGGATATTTTTTTTAATCTGGATATTCTGAGAAATAAGGAGTTCCATTCCAGCATACTTTGGTAACAATGGTAAGATTTTCACTTGAGTGTTAGGGGAACCTTACTACAATCTTGAAGTGCTTCGAAATCTTGAATCTTAAGTTATTAACATCCCAGGTAAGCTGCCTTACTCACTCAACTAGTAGATACAACAGAAGAGCTGGGATTACTTCCCTCTCATGTTTATGATCTCATCCTCTCCTTTTATTGAATGTACCTGAAAACCAAATGAAACAGTTTGCCAGGTGTTAAAAAAAAAACCATTTCAATGAAGTTTCCATTCTCTCTGTAACAATTTTTTTCAGTTCAGCTGCCAAAATACTTTTAAACCCAGCAACTATTTGTGCAGTCCTATAAATTAGGTTTACTAAATGAAACAATTTGTGAGCCTGTAGCCTACAGGAATTTCAATTGGTGCTGCGACAGTGCATTGTTTAAGTAATACGAAAATGATTGCAACTACTGTAAGTATTTGCAACACAAATGTGGAGCACATTGATACTATCCTACTAATAATGAGAGCTATAAAAAGATTGAAAAGCCATTCTGCAAAGGAGACCACATGCTTATTAATCTGATGTATTCTTTTCATTGCTATTGAAATGCAATATTAAAACAAAATCTAAGTGAACAGGGAAACATGCCCCTCCACTGATAAATTTGGGGGAAATCAAAACATACAGATGTGTTGCTTCACTTGAGCTTAAGCAGGTGAGCATCTGAATAAATATATGAATAGAACAATTAGTGAAATTAAAGTATATCACTGGACTACGATACTGTTTGAAATATTGAACAGAGCTATCAGATTAGCAGTGTAATATTGTGAAACCAAAATGAGTTTTCAAATGATTGTGCTTCCAAATGGAAATAGCATGAATCATAAACGTTGGTCTTAGGAAAACTGATTGAACAGGAAAAGTCAGAAGAGGTGTTCAAACCACACCTTAATATATGCTATAATCTTGAAATGTAACTGATCTCTTTAGGACTATAATATTTCCAAGTGGTATGGACTTAAAAAATGTTGCACCTCAGATTAACTATGAAGCTTGAGAGATGAGCCAACAGCCAGATGTTTATAAACTCTTTTCAGGTTACAATTTAGTTACGGTTTCAGGGTTAGACAATGCACTTCATTTAGTCCTCCAACTGACTAGCTTAACCATTATTTGTCACTACACTGGGCATATGCACCCTGCTGGCTGCTGCTGTCCAATGCCGCGTCATCTATTTCCCTGCCACTGCTAGACTGAGGCTGTCCCATTCATCCCCTAGACAGCCTTCTTTCAGGGGAGCATTATTGGCTCAACAGACCTCTTTGTTGGAGCTCTATTTACACCACCATTTTTTGTTGCTCAGATTGTGAAGGGAAACAACAGAAGATGGAGAGGAGACGGACTGCTAACACAGAAGTCATCAACACTGGTTCTTTGAAGTTACACACAGTAAACATGGAAACTGCACTGATATGTGAAGTAACCTGGTGGTCTATGTTCAGTTCCCAATAGACACGTGTATCTATATCTACAAAAAGTCACTGTTGTAATCAGCAGTAACTGGCAACTTTCCTTGTTATTTATGAAGATCCACAGCATAATTATTCACCCAGCTCCCATTGACTATAATGGGATTTAGCTAGATAAATCCCCATGTAACTCTTTGAAAATTTGGGAGCTTTGGGACAGTCTGCTAGGAGGTGCAGAACTGAACAAGCGCTAAGATGGAATGTGCTCCCTTTTGAATACAGCTAAAACGTAGAGGCAAGGATTGTGGGCCTTTGACTCAATTGCTGCTGTCCCAAAGCTATTGTAGAGGCAGAAATTCCCCTCCCTGCAGCTGGACAGCACAGAGGCTGTGTGCCTCTCTGACACAGGCATTAGCCCCAAGGCTCACTTCTGTCCAGTAAAGCACTGGATGCAGCACACTGAAATTTGAAGATGTTTAATTCCCTTCAATTCAACAAGACCTAAGCATGCACTCAGCTGACATGTTGCATGGATTTCAGTGTGTGATCCAGGATGTAGAATGTATGGTGTTGGCCTGCAGGGCCTTTGGTTGTCTGTTGGGTTGTAGCTTCAGGAGCTGTCTGCAGACACATCATGCTGCTCAGCAGCTGCCTCTCCACAAGTCATGGGCTTGTCTGCTCACAGCCTGCATTGCAAAGGCTTTTGCAGACACACCACTTCACTTTGGTGACTAACACTATGTGTTTCACTAAGCTTTAGCAAGACCAAGGCTTGAGATACCAAAGGGAAAGGTGCAATATACAGAGCTGCAAGCAAGGCAGGCATGAAGGGCTTGACTTCAGTGAACTCTGCTCCATTCTCAGGCAGCTTCCTACCCTGTACAGCAGCTCCCCATGAACATCGTTCGCTTTTTTGCTGCACTCTTACTGTGATACAGCTGCTATCCTCCTGCCACATTATCTTCTTTGCTTCATGCCTCCCAGTTTCAGCTTCCATTCCCAGTGGGACAGATGCCAGATAGCGCTTTTGTGTAAGACAGCTCTACCATTGCTCCGCTACAAGTCTTCCAAAAGATTTTATCTTTCCCCACATTATGGGGTCCTGGAACTACTAAAATTGCACTGCTTTTATTTTATGAAATGAACATTTTTAGTTTTCCATTTCTACAGGAAAACAAACAAACAAACAAACAAACAAAAACCCCAAACAGTGCTAACAGCTGAAAAATTAAAAGTGACTGAGAAGAACTGTTACTTTATTGTTGAAATTTTCTATCTATAAATGAGTCATATCACTGGGGTAAGTAGTGGGATCAGCTCTTGGATTTTCATTATTTCAAGTAAAGATATTTACTGCACTAATTTTTGCACATATGGGGAGAAACACATTTCCATGTCTTTCTTTACAGCAGATTAACTTACTATTTTGCCCTTGGCTGGTGTGCTTTGCTGCTTTTTAAGAGCACCTCCTTCACAAAATAAAAATGTTCCTCTTTTATATGACAATATCCAGAGGCTGGACATAAAATAGACAATCCACAGAGCACAGCATGTGCATGCATATTTTAGTACACAGAAATTTGTGCTTTTAATTTTAACCAGTGCAAATGACAATTAAAAGCAACAGTCTTTCAACTTCTGCTAGAAGAGATCCCATTTTTGCATTTTACGGGGTACAACATTTTATTGCCTAAATAGGGGAATAATTTTCAGTGACTCAAGCTTCTAGTGTAACCAGCTGATGTCCATCTTGCTTTGTTCTTTGATCAAAAATATATCCAATATTTTTATTTATTTTACTTTACTGGTAAATTGTATGCATTATTAGATATAAAAAAAGTTTGCTAGTTACTATTATTTTCCTAATGGGTTTTCCTTTCCAGCATTGTATTACAGTTATCACATGGTGAATTTGCTGATGTTATCTGACAGACCTGCTCTGAAGCTTCAATCATTCTGACATTCCCATAGAAGTTGAAGAAAAAAAATCCATTATTTTTTGCTTCCCATGGGTCCCAGAATCCAGCCTTGTCAACCAGTTCTTTCCTTCTAAGGCCAAAGCAAGTCTTTTAAGCATATCAAGTTTATGAAAACACAGACAAATCCAGGAAAGCAGTCTTTAGGGAGGAGCTCAAAAAATAAAATTTAAAGCATTTGTTGTGTTCTGTTGAATGGTACAATAAAGCCAACAACCAACAGTGCTGTCTGGTCATCAAGAGACTGAGAGACAGGGCCCCAGATGTTAATTGGACATATCATTGAAATTTCTATGATTCTTTGTACAGTATTTTACACAGCTGCTTGGCTTTGATTAGATTTCTGTCAAGTGCCCTGAGACCCTTGGTCAATAAGTGTTATAAAGAGATAGTATGTTAGTACTGTACATAGGCACCATTAGCTCATGCAGAAAAATTCCTTGATTTCCTAGTCTAATTTCTGTCTGCATAGCCACATTTATTAAAACAAAGGAGAGGGAAAAAGCAGGATGAAAATATATACACATTTTCCCTTGAGTATTTCTGCTTTAGTAAACGCTCTTTAGACTTCAACTTTTGCAAGAAAAAAGAGATGCTGTTGTTTCATTTTAGAGAGCGCTTGGAAAAACAAATTAGCAACTTTTATATAAAGAACCCTTCTTAGTAATTTAGGTTTACTATGAAGACTTCAATGCATATTCTGGGTTAAATGACCGGTACAGAAACTTCTGTGAAATCACAATAAAATAAAATAAAATAAAATAATCAAATGTAATCCACTGTACTTATAAATGTATAAATAGATTAATAAAAATCATATGTACTCACAGGGAAATCAGTTATCACTTCCTCTTGCAGATAAGGCTTTTCCGTTCCACCAGTGGCTGATATTATTTACTTATATTATTGTAACATAATTCATGTTTTAGGGGATGCACAGTCCTGCAACATACTGAGTTTAGGTATCAATCAGCACTTTCCACTGGGGGCAAAATCCTAAAGAAGACACAAAAATGATGAGGGCACACTTCGAGAAAGGATTTTTAAACAGAGAGTTGTTTAGGTCAGAATTGCCAATGTATCGATACTTAGCCCCTTCAATCACAGAATCATAGTGTTCTTTTCCAACCTTTATGGTTCTAAGATCACTCAGTCCAACCCCAACCCACCACCACAATACCCACTGACCACATCTCTCAGCACCACAACTCCATATTTCTTGAACACCTTCAGGGACAGTGACTACCTGGCCCCCCTTGGCAGCCTGTGCCAGTGCCTCACCACTCTTTCTGAGAATAAATATTTCCTAATATCCAACCTGAACCTCCCCTGCTGCAACTTAAGGCCATTGTCTCCATTGTCTCACGGGGGGGGGGGGGGGGGGGGGGTGAGAGAAGCTGAACACAAAGATACAAACACACAGTTTTTTGTTACAGCTACCCTCCAGCTGTGGCAGCAGCCAGCCAGCAGATACTAGTTTGTTAAGCCACATCTGAACAGCACTGCTGCAAATCCAAGTCCCAAACTGCTCTGTACAGGACTCTATACAATGGGCCACCACTGGGCATCTTCACAGGATGCCTCCCAGACAGACTGAGCCCATGTTTCTCTTAACCATGTATGGTTTAACAACTTGTATTTCTCTCACTGTACAATTGCTGCAGTTTAATTCAGCTGTGGCCCGGCACATTTATAAAGGTGCATTATCATACACATAAACTCCAGAAGGAAGTCTCGCTTTCATGGTATCTGCTGACTCATACTAGAATGTCAAAGCCTCTACTTGTCTCAATAAAATTATAATGAAGACTTCTCACTTTTTAATTTCCCAAATTGCTTTATTCTCTCCCACTGATTGATCACCTGGGAAAGGACTGGGTCAGCCCTAGGAGCATAGGTGAAGGTAATTCACCTGTGTGACAGGAAGGGGTGGAGCCTGGCTCCACCTCTCTTAGACTCCACTTAAGGGCTGACTGCTACTGCAGAAGGATCTCTGGTTGAAGATCCTTCCCTTGCGGAGTCCCTTCTGTGAGCCTAGATCTTGGGAGATAGGTGAGCATCTTTACTTTTCCTGTGAAATGCTATCCTATCCGTGCTGGTCCCTTTGCTGTTGCATTTCTGTATCACCTTTCCATTGTGTTAATCTTTCCAAATGAAACATTTGGTGAGCCAGCCAAACTAAAATGTCCTTTCTTTAGAATGCCTTTAAATGGGTCAAGGGAGAGAACATTATCCCCCTAGATAAGACTACCCCTGGAAGTGTCCGAGGATTTCTGGGATCACCCTACTATGAACTTGCAGTTATAATTGAGAAATGGGGTTCCCTGCGGGTTACTGGAAATATTTTTTCCTAATCTTGCATGGCAGATTATTTCCATGGATTAGATAAATATATCTTAATTACACAGGAATGCCAGCTAGCTGCATCTACCATGGTATGGCCATTATTAAATGCTTTAAATCAAGCAAAAATATCAAACAATACCTTAGAAAATGAAAATCAACTGCTACAAGATAGTATTAAAAAGCTAGAATAAAAACTTAGCACATTAACAGGGAAGAAATTTAGCCTAACTTTCCCCATAAAACAGGTCTGCAATATAGCATTAGAAGATACCTAGACTCCTAAATAATGGACCTGGATGATTCCAAAAACAAAGCTTCTAGGTCAGATCTCGAAGCTCTGTCTGAGATGGATCCCTTTGAGATCCACCCTATAATAACTGAGAAAAAAAGTACAAAATAAACTAGCAGGAGTCCCCCTGATCAATGGCCCTCTGCCCAAACACATTTGTGTGTAACAGCTCATCCCTATACAGCAACTGAATTAATGGATTTAGTTCAACGATTTTGACAGATGCCTAGAGAAAGCATATGTATGGGAACTGTTGAATCACAGCCTGAACCTCTGTTTGACCATCTGAGGTGAGTGCTGAGTCAGCTGCAGGGGCACAGGTGAACGCAATTTCACCTGAGTGACTGGAAGGGGTGGAGCCAGGCTCCACCCCTCCTAGACCCCATTTAAGGGCTGACTCCCAAGGAAGAAGGATCTCTATTTGGATTTTTTTTTATTTACTCTTGGAGCCCTTCTGCGAGCCCAGGACATGGGTAAGATCTTTATTTCATTTCTCCTTTGTAATGTGATAATCTCTCTGGTCCAATACCTGTATACCTGTTTGCCATACAGCATACCAGCCTGGCCTTTAAGGTTATGAGACTCAGGGGCAGAAAGTGTCACAGTAAATGGACCAGAAATTTGTAAGTTGGTATCTATTACCTCACACCCTGCACTTAGACAAAGATTATATGCTGCCATTCAACCCCAGGATGAAAGCCATTCATGAATATATTGGTTCATGGCAGTGTGCCATGTGACTTGGCCTAATAAAACTTACGTAATATTGCACACAGGTTTATGGTCCTCCATGGAGGACCTTCAAACCTATATTCATGAGCTATAGGCATGAGAGAAGCAATATATGAAGGAACATTTGAGAGCCAGGACTTAGCAAAATTTTCAGCAGAAACCTGATTTTACAACAGGCTCCTTCCCACATTTATGGAATGATAGTTTCTATACTGAACCCCCTAGTGGCCTCAGAGGCCGTTGTCCAACAGGCTGCCCAGCTAGTAGCAGATGTGGGGGAAACAGAGCACCTAAGAACAGGGTGTAATGTTACGGGGACAGACCATTCCGGTTACCCAGATGTAGTTAAAACTGGGGGTTGGGCATCTCCTGCACCGGGAGTATAAAATGTCTGTTGCCCCAGTCTCAGAGTACATCTTGGGCATAGACGTTTTATGGGATCTGGCTCTCCAGACTACTGTAGGAGAGTTCAGACTTCAACAAAAGTGTGTTAGTGTCTGGGCGGTGCAGGCAATATTGAGAAGCCATGTGAAGCATGAGCCTGTTCACCTGTTGGAACTGTGTCAGATTACTAATATGAGACAGTATAGACTCCGGGGGGGGGGGGGGGGGGCAAGATGAGATATCAAGGACAGTACAGGAATTAGAAACAGTTGGGATTATAAGACCTGAACATAGCTTATATAATTCTCCCATATGGCCAGTGTAAAAGTCAGATGGAACATGGAGAATGACAGTAGATTACAGAGAATTAAATAAGGTCACACCGACTGTTCATGCGGCTGTACCCAATATTGCCTCCTTAATGGGCACATTGAGTAGGAAGATAAAAACTTACCACTTAAAAACCTACCACTGTGTCCTAGACTTGGCAAATGCATTCTTCAGTATTCCAGTTGGTGAAGAGTCACAAGGCCAGTTTGCATTTACATGGGGAGGCAGACAGTGGACCTTTCAGGTCCTGCCAGAGGGGTACGTGCATTTGCCAATGTATTGCCATGACATAGTGGTACATGACCTGGCTAATGGGCAAAAACCTAATGATATCATTATATTGATGATCTCCTGTTGACATCTGACTCACTGGAGGCGGTAGAACAGGCAGCAGATTCATTAACTACCTATCTGCAAGAAGGAGGATGGGCTTTAAATCCTCAGAAGGTGCAAGGTCTGGGCCTGTCTGTGAAATTCCTGGGAGTAGTTTGGTCAGGAAAGAATGAAGTATTACCCAGTGCTGTAATAGATAAGGTTCAGGCATTCCCAGTCCCTATAACACCGAAGCAGCTGCAGGAGTTCTTGGTATATTGGCGATTCTTTATACCTCATTTAGCGCAGCTGCTGAGACCATTATACAGACTCATGAAAAAGGGGCAACTATGGGATTGGGGGGAGAATGGAACATGAGGCTTTCCAACAGGCAAAACTGGCAGTTAAACTAGCACAGGTACTGGGTATATTTGATTCTACCTTCCCAGCTGAATTGGATGTTCATGTCACTCAGGGTGGCTTTGGCTGGGGCCTGTGGCAAGGCCGGAGTTCTGTTTGGATCCCCATTGGTTCTGTTCTCAGATCTGGCATGGAGCAGAAGAAAGATGTAGTATGACTGAAAAACTGTTATTAGCTGCCTACTCCACATTACAGGTGGTAGAGCAAATAACCCAAACAGCTGAGGTCATAGTTAAGATCACCCTGCTGATTCAGAGGTGGGTGAAAGATCTGACCCACCTTCCTAAGACAGGGGTGGCCCAAGCACAAACGGTGGCACGATGGGTCACCTATCTCAGCCAGTGGAGTAGTCTGTCTTCATCACTGTTGAAAGAACTCAAGAAGATGCTAGGCCCAGTGATGTATTACAGTGGTGCATCAAAAGAAACATTGGTTGCTCCACCAGGGAAGAGTCCCATTCAGTCCCATTCCTGAAGATGCTTGGTACATGGATGGGTCTGACAAAGGCAACCCAAGCAAGTGGAGAGCAGAAGCATACCACCCTTCCACTGAAATAATCTGGTCTGAAGAGAGGGATGGTCAGAGGAGCCAACTGGCAGAAATGTGAGCCATGTGGGTGGTTATAACTAAGGAACCTGGTGATGGTGTCCTGCATATCTGCACAGATAGTAGGGCTGTGTACCAGAAGCTCACTCTTTTGGATTGTGCAGTGGGCCACTCAGGAATGGACTGTCCATGCCTGACTAATCTGGGACAGAGATGTGGTTAGACATATGGAATGTAGTTAAACACAAGACTGTATGTGTCTACCATGTTTGTGGTCACCAACCCCTACAGTCACCAGCGAATAGTGGAGCCAACACACTGGCCCTAGTTCAATGGATTGAGAATTCACCATCTAAGAACATCACCCACTGGTTACATCAGAAGCTGTGGCATGCTGGACAAGATAAAATGTGGGCAGCTGCTAAAGCATGGGGGCTGCCCATACAACTATCTGACATTGCCCAGGCGTGCTGCGACTGTGACACTTGCTCTAAGATAAGACTGAGATTGTTGCCCAAAAACAAAAGTCCATCTTGCTAGACACAACCCTCTCCAGTGATGGCAGGTTGATTACATTGGGCCCCTCCCTCGGTCTAAGGGGATGAGATATGCCCTGACCTGTGTTGACACTGCAAATGGGCTAATGTGGGTCTATCCGGTGCCGAGAGTGAACCAGGCATATACCATCAAGGCACTCACCGAGTTGATGGCTGCCTACAGGACACCTCAAGTCATCAAGAGTGACCAAAGGATAGATTTTACTGGCACTATGATACAATGCTGGGCAGAAGACAACAACACTGAATGGTGATTCCACCTGCCATATAATCTGACAGAGGAAGGCCTTAGTGAGCACTATAACAGTACTCTTAAGGCTGACCTGGAGACAGACTCATTCTCTGCAGGGGTGGACAGAGACTCTGTGAAACCCTGGGGGACCTGAATAAAAGGCCTGGAGATGGCAGACCCAGTGCCCTGAAAATGCTACAGACAATATGGGTCTCCCTGCTTAGGATCCAAATTACAGGCGCTGATAATTGGGTAAGACCCTAAATTGGCAATGAAAATAACTTTCTCCTCCCTGCCCCTGAGAATCTAGAACCACGTACCCATAGGATAAAATGGCCTTGAAAGGTGCAGGTAGGACCAAGGTGGTGTGGCCTACTTGCACCTTTGGGGAGATTATTGGAGATGAGAGGCTTGGTAGTCCCTCTGGTAATAGGTACATGGCCTACTGACATTGTGGTCAAAACTCTGGTCTTCATTGCTAAGAGGGCCCTCATCATGTCCCTATGGCAGATCAGGACCCTCTGCTATGGTGCCTGATATAGTTATGCAGCCATAGATATCTAGCCAAAGGGTGGGTGTGGTAAAGGCAGCTGGGTCATGCCCCAGTGCAAGCTGAAGTGTTGACCCAGGATAGGAATATGTCCTGTATCTTGCCCTGGAGGGCAGACCTTCCTCTCCTGGTACCCCTGAAACATCTGTACTATTCTCTGTGAGTCTTTGAGTCTCTAGGATCACTGGAAGGGGTGAAATGCCACTGGAGCATTCCAGTGTTGCTGTGAGATCAAGCATGACATCTGGTGATCCTAGGCTTATGTGGGATTGATGCAACATAAGGTGGACCTGCACCAAAAAACTGCATGCCTCCAGTAACACCATCGAGCACTGGCCCATGAGAGAACATGAACTTCAACCACAAACCGATCATCAATTGTCCTAAACTGCATCAACCTGCATTGTGATGGGCAATTGTATAAGTGTTGCGATGTGTTGGATCCCAGTATTAGGGAAGGCTCACCCTCCAGCTGACTCAATCATTGGTTCGTGCTGTGAATGGGTCGAGTGTATGGGAACTGTTGAGTCACAGCCTGAACCACTGATTGATCACCTGGGAAAAGACTGGGTCAGCCCTGAGAGAGTACAGGTGAAGGCAATCCACCTCTGTGACTGGAAGGTGTGGAGCCTGACTCCACCTCTCTTAGACCTCATTTAAGAGCTAGCTGCCACTGGAGAAGGATCTCTTTCTGGATGTAGCTTTCTCCTGTGAACTGAGAATCTTCTGATAAGGGTAAGCAATCTTCTTCCCTTCCCTTTTAGCACCTTTTATTGTGCCAGTACTGTGTCATTACACCTCTGGTGAAACACCTTTTCCCATCATATTGATCTGTCTAATTGCTACAAGCTAATCAGGAACTTTCTTTTGAAAATAAAAATTACTGGATCTATTCTTCCTGTCAGCTTAGTCAGTTGCTCAGCAAAACAAATCAGAGAGCATCTTTATAGCTGTTGTAGTGCAGTGCTTCTCTTTAGGTACAATCCTTGTGGGTCTGATAGAAAGAAACAGTCCCTTTGCCATCGTTTTAATGTTGCCTGGGGAATGTTCAGCACGTTGCCCATGGTGGAGGTGGGATGCCTCTGCTGCGTG
The DNA here is from genome assembly GCF_016699485.2 of Gallus gallus. Classification (NCBI taxonomy): domain Eukaryota; kingdom Metazoa; phylum Chordata; class Aves; order Galliformes; family Phasianidae; genus Gallus; species Gallus gallus. The sequence continues at coordinate 19,511,239 of NC_052535.1, read as the reverse complement.
AGGCACATATGTGCTACAGACATGGAGTTTGAAAGTAAAACCAATGAGCAGCTATACTGGAGCAGAGCAGCTGCTGCACATCAGCAAGCATAACGCTTGAGCATTGCTTCAGGATGCTTAGAGCAGTGCACACATAAATCTAGGAGCCAGGAGGTGCTACTGAGTCCTGGAAAGTAGGCACAGAATGCTCCAGGTCAGAGGAGAAATAACATTCAGGTCAATCAGAGTCAAAATGAAACTGAGACCAATGTTCTTGCTAAAAGTATGCCACTACAGTCTGATTTAGGAGGTTGTTTTGTAGCTCCAACTGCCTCCTTTTTGTTGGATGAGGAAACTCGTTAACCCCAGAAGGAAGATAAATATCAGTTATGATTCTCATTTTGTAGGGAAGTGAATTGAAGCAGAAGTTTTAGCCACCTTCTGAGCTTGCATTTTGCTTGCACTGGAAAATTATGTGAGGCTCACATCTGAGAACATCAAATGTCTGCTTAAAATTCAAAGGGACTATTCATACCCCAGTTACTAGAAAAAAAGTCAAGGGAAGAGCCTGTCATTAATGTAGTCTGTATTTCCTTTTCAGGATAACAGTTCCAGTTCTAAAGACCACCTAGCTTGTTACCTTATTTTTCCATGCATAAGAACACCAACATATTTATCATACAAAGCCTCAGTGTTGTCTCCAGGCACAACAAAACAACCTTCTTTTAAATTAATTTTTAAATAGTATCATCCATAATTTCTTTTCAGGCTGCAACATCAGGAAATGCATAAAAAGCACCATGGCCACAAATTAATGTATACAGAGATGCTGCAGTCAATCTTTAGCATGTTGGAGCCTTTAAGGAAAAGGCTTTGAGTTTTCAAAGAGGACCCTCGTAACTACAGCTAGGTAGGAAAACAAAGTAATTACGGTTCTCTAGCTGTAATGCTGCAGAAGGTTTACTGAGAGAAAGCAAAGAGAAAGCTTATCTTGTGGTCGAGGTGCTAAAACCAGGGCTTATGGTGCTTCAGCTCACTTCCTCTCCCTGCAAGCCTGAGAAAGCCAAAGCAGTGTGATTTCCACCCCAAGAGTTAAGCAAGTCATACAGCTCAGAAAGGGCCAGTCCTTGAAAAGCAGCATAAATTTTAAGTAAGCATTAAATAAATAAAACAATTGCGTAAATGGGGACTGCACAGCTATTTTGGACAGGCAGAATTTTAAGCATATCAGCAGTTTCTCAGCATCTCCCTCTTTATGAGCTGATGAGAACCCTGGGCCATCTATAGGTTGAAATTTTCTCCCCCCCCCTTTTCCCCCTTTTTTAATTTAATATATTGTTGTTGAGATATTTGGTTGCAGTGACATTGATAACAGCCTCAATCAGTTGCTAATCCCCTGGCAATTGGTGCTCAGACTCTGAAGGACTTTAGGCTGAGTAGATTCAAACCCTCTGACTTCTGACAGCTCTGTTAAACAGAGAAGAATGGAGCCTTGATACAATTTACAGAAACTGCTTTAGTAAGGGATATAAAACCGGCCTGATACATGACAGCTTTACTGTGAGTGGAGTTTCACAGTAGCATAAAATTGAAGTGAAGAGACTGTGAGACTGACCTCACCTCTACTTTGCAGCATCAAGAGCTGTGGTGACATGTTAGCCATGCCAACATTCATGCATATGAAGTATCTGATGGAGACAGAAGTGCAGCCCACAGGGGTTCATGTCACCACCTCTGCCTTCACAGTCATACACGCTGCTACCCCTGAGCACACACGGTACAAGGAAATAAAACACAGTTTTACCATGATGTTCCCTTTGTCTTCTAGAACAGCATTGCTCTGTCATTCAATCATTTCACGTTAGCTTTTCACATTTTTCTCTCCAAACCAGTTTAGCATTATTGATTTCAACAGGCACATAGAATAAAGAACAGAATACTGAAGTGACAGAACTCACATGGACTGTGTATGTCTTTTCCCTGATAGTACCAAGTGCCAAACGCACCTGAAGTCTGCATACACCATGATGAGAAGCAGGAAGATCCCTATCTGCCTATGGGAGTTGAAGCCGAGTGCACTCTGCATTTCTTTGCCATTACCCTCTACAACAACACTTCAAAGTGAGTTAATGCACATCCACTTACCTTTGTCAGAACACAGGTAACCTGGGCTGATACTATCATATTACTTGTGTAACTTACAACTTCAGCTTCATTGCCAACTATTAGCTTACAGGAGCCAAGTCTGAACTAAAAAGCAACGTATCCCTATCTAAATGCAATTAGTCTAGTTTAGGAGGGCTCCAGTATTGCACAAGCATTGCAACACTTCAGTAAGACTTGTGATGGCTTTTGTGCTTTTGCAGTGCATTTTAAAATAAACAAAGCTGAACATCCCCATCAGAAACACATCAAGGCTTAAGCTCTAAGTACAGAGCTGTTTGGCAGCAGTGAGGCCTTCCTCTGTAAAAGAGGAACTGGAATAGAGCCTCTCTCAATAAAAACAGCACCACAAGCACCTGAAGTTAACAGTTCTGCTACATGCTCTGTTCTAAGACAAATGTATTTTCATATCTACTACTTTTCTCCATCCATCCATCTGTGAAATTACCCTATAGGAGAATGCTGCAACTCATAATAGGTCTCCACCAGTAGTTGGTTCTTCTCATTTGTTCCATGTCAAGTCTCTGCAGAGTGTTTTTCACTAAAGCAACTTGCAGGTTTATGTATGCAGTTGTCACCGCCCTCATGGTTCATATCTTCCCATTAGTTTGCTTTCTTTCAAAACGTGTCATGCAGCAGCATTAAAGTTATGGACTTTTACCAGTGCAGTAACTGCCTAAATCTTTATCTACTCTACTTTGAAGACAAACAAACAGAACAAAGCTACAAAGTTGAATGGTACCGAGATCCTTACACAAGGCAGGTACAGAAATAACTAGTACATATTGCTGCACTGGATAAGGAAACCCTCTGACTGAGAGCAGAAGCTCTAAAGGTAGTCACATTCAGTATTTAAACAACCTGGTTAACTCAGACAGGAAATTGTCCATTTGACATTAAAATGAACAGAAAAAAAAAAATCTCAAGCTTCACTAAGCACAGTTGGGTCTAGATTTCTGCAGCATGGTTCTTCCAGATGGCAGATGTTATGCTTGCATTAGTGTGCATATCATTTCTATTTGGTTTGGTGGGAAACATTTAAATAAGTCAAAGTTTGAAAAACAGCCATATGCTTACTAAAGGGAAAACAATCCTCTGCTTTTGCTTGCTTGTACAAGCAATCTCTTGTACAATTCTCTGCTCTTACTTGCCATCCAGCTTCTGACAACTCAGTTTATGCCCGCATTGTTCACAAGCAGGTTGTGCACAGCAGAATCACATTCCCTTGTTTGATACAACACACTTACTTATTTAGGAACAAACAAACAAACAAAACAAAACAAAAAACAAACAAAAAAAAACCCCACTTCTTTATTTTCTGTAGTAGGAGATCAATAAAACAGGCAGCCCCAGTCTTCCATTGTATGTTAAGGCTTAGAAGGAAACATCAACTAGAAAATCTTTCTGACAGACTCCTTGTGTTAAGGATGGGTGCTTGCATGTACTGGTCCCTGCTCTAGATACTCCTGTTGTTATTAGATGTAGAGCTCAGAAAGAACTACACGTTTTTGGTAGGAGAAATAAAGCAAAGGACTATGGTGATTGACTCCCTCCCATTCAAAATGCTTTGCATATATGAAAAAATATATATGCTTGGATTCTTTTAAATGAAAAAGGATGTGAAGGCCAAAAGGAGCATAAAACTAGCCCAAAAAGGAAAGAGTATTTATTAGCTTGCTCAAAAATAACAACAACAACAAAAATAGCAGCAACTACTCACTGGATGCAAGAAAAACAGCAAAGGCCTGTAGTTTCCAAAAGAGCCTTTTGCAGGCTTATCAAGAACATAAAATGTCTCATGATGAAAAAAAGACATTCTGGGAAAGGCTCTTATTTCAAAGAATCAAGAGCAAAATGTTGCAGCAAAGCAACCAAGGCTCAGCTGTTGATAATTTTGGCAAGAAGTAAGAGAATGCTCTTCACCAGATGGCTAGGTATAAAGTAACAGGAGTGTGATCCTAGCAGAAAGTAGAGGGAGGGAAATAAAGAAGGAATTTTGCTAGTAAGACAGTCTAGAATCAAATGTGCGCGGGCCACTCGGGCAACTGTGGGTTTTCTTCTAAACAGTAGCTGATATTTGGGGGTTACATTTCCTTAAGATGGGGAAGCATGTTAGAGAAAATCATCGTTCCTCAATAATTTTCAGAATTCTGGCATTGTTGTTTGAGATTTTTGAAAACAGATACAGAGCCTGTGTTCTGCTAATTCACCTTGTAGAAACTTTTTTTTTTTTCCAATAGATTTGTGTCTGTGCTCAAATAACACTCCCATTTCTCCATTTTGCTCACACGTGGGTCATTCCTTTAATTCATTGAAGTGGAGGCAATTGTGTGCTTGTATCTCTGGGACATGAGTGGCAACCACAAATAAAATTCAGAGAATTATGATTGTTTGAATGCCATATCTACCCTGTCCTACTCTTTCCTATCCATTCTGCTCAACAAAAAGGCAGAAGTCTAGCATATTAAATGGGGAAGGAAGGAAAAGGTTTATTACTGTTATGACTCTGTATTTTACCAAAGGAAATTATAACTATCAGGTACCCAGCTGATTCTTATAATGCAATTTACTTGCTGTTGGAAGCTGTCTGATGGTTAAAGTTAAATAAATATGATATACATGGACAAAATTGTACTTCCCTGGCACAACAGCAATCTTAAAATATCTAAGATAGAAAGGCAGATTTGTCATGATCTCAGAAAAACTTTGAACAAGAAAAAGCCCCATTCTGGCCCCATTTTAATGATTATACATCCCGTATCGTGTAGCAATCATGTCATGAGAACTTACTTTGGAATGCAGTTCCAAACTTATGCTTGCTTAGGACAGTATTGATTTCTGTACATAAGTAATGAGGCTATACTTGAAAATAAGGTTGTGTGTTTTGCTTAATAGAGAAATCTCTGCAATTATTAGCATGCCATCAACTATAAGCACATTAATTGAAACCTAAAGAAAATGCAAGCAGCTGACTTTTTACTCCTCTCATGCAAATGTTTTTGAGTATTTGAATATATCTACATCAAAAGGATTTTTAGAGATTTTTAGAGAGCCTGTTAGCTTGGGTTGCCAAGTTCTGATAAGGTCAGTCTGTCACAGCAATTCTGATAATTACACAGTTACTTTCTTCATGTTTGCAGATTTCTCCATATGCTTTAAGATGGAAAGGATTCTGCTGAATTTGCTTGTGATACACATTCTTACTCACTCTGAGTGGGGAATGTTGTGAGAGGGACAGAGTACAGATGGATGTTTTTCAGTTGGTGCCTGTATGACCTGTTTAATTTGCATAATTAGAAAATGGGAAAGTTGTCTATGATGCTTATGCTGACTTCATTTCTAAGTCTTTTTGAGCTCATTTAAAGTATGGTAATGAGAAAAACATTTTACCTTTGGGCAGCAATCTGATTTGTCAGGAAATTCCTCTTTCTGTGAAGGGTGGATGAGGAAAATCTGGAATAATATGATCCAGATGTTAAAGCTTCCATTTAGCAGCAATATATATGTATTATTTTATGGAATTGTCCAGACCTTAAAGTATTAATAATAAATCAATACTGGAATTTTCAACTGTAGGACTAGATTCATATCTTTGTCCTCATCCACATGACAAAATGTTTCTGCATTTCAGCTAGAGGCTAAAAGTATTAAAATTAACAGCAAGACAAACATAACACTTGATAAGGAATTTTGAAATAATTAACACAAACGCATACTAACTGACCTGTTTATAGGATTACCATTAGTACCATAGGATTACCATTTTTCAGCTAATTGGGACTTCAGTTTGGAGCTAACATTGTAACAAAGCTCTAATGTAGATTTGTATTAGAAAGTAGGTAATTTACTGAAAATTTATGTCTGTTCTCTCTGCCACTTACATTCAGACCCAATGACAACCTACCAGGAAAAAAAAAAAAAAAGCACACCGCTGTATGTAGGCATATCAGAGAGGGATTGTGCTCAACAATGGCAAGGCAGGTAACAGGGAGCCTTTGGTAGCTCTGGGTGAGTTAAATCCATCCCATCAGTTCTGTCTTGTTTTTTCATTCTGCAGACTTTCATCAACAGCAGTCATCCCGGGTGTTGTTGAGCCTGGAGATGAATGCATACCAAAGAGTCTAAATTTATTCCTTAAATCCACATTTGGATTTAAATAAATACCTCAATAGAAGTTACCTATTCAACATAACATTGGCATTTTGTGCCACTCTGCAAAACACACAAGATCTATGCAACTGGAATTGTGATTTATTTACCCATAACATTTACAGTGCTTGGATTTATTTTACCCTTTAGGTGGGCATCTTCTGGTAAAACTGGGACTAGCATCTGTTAAGATTTCTTGTTCAATAGATTTTTCTTTGATTGTATTGGAATTGCTCTTGGCTGGTCTCTTCACCAGACATCTCAACAGATGAAATCTTTAATGTTGGAGCTTCAGGTTCTCTTACTTCTTGATTTTTATTAGTCACATAGTGTGAAGTTTGATGTTTAGTCAGTTTGCAACTTGTATTTATGATATTATGAGAGGAAGAGAAAAACCTGAAACTTTATTCAGCCACTGCACTCACTCACTGAATCCCTTAATACTGATATTTCAAGTATGACAGTGACTGTTGCTGGGGGGAAAATGAAAAAGAAAAAAGAAAAAGAATGAATAAATTAAACCCGCAGTTTGAGGGAAGCAGGAGCTAACTGGACTATGAATCTTGTTTATATTTTGTTCTGGTATTCTGGTGAAGAAAAGACTCACTTGAGTATTCCTCTGTGGTTTTGTGACAGGGTCAAGACTGACAGCTCCATGGATTTTGATGTAACGCTGCTTTTTTATGGACTGTACAGAGGAATGATGCACAGCAACTTTGCAGAGTTGGAAAATAGGAAATGATACAGTAAAAAAAAATCTTAGGCAAGTGGAAGAGTAATCTTAAGTGCATAGAAGGTAGGTGACCTTTTTGCTCAGATTAACTAGTAAGGTTAGTAATTCTTGTAATGCTTTATATGCTTGCATTTATTTATGCAAAAATACACATAAATCTTTCTTTTTGTGTTATGCTCTCAGAGCTGCCTAATTGTGGATAAAATGGAGGAATGTTGTTCCTCAGTCTTCTAAATGACTAGGAAAGAACAGGAGGACTTCTGCTCTCAGTGAAAAACTGTCTATGCAGAAAACCTTCTAAAAGCATTAACACAAAAGGTAACTAGCCATGAGATGAGACTTTCCATGTAAAAACTTAAATACACAGATCTTTAACAGAGATTCTGTACACTTTAGATGCCTGAGACCAAAACACAAGAAAAGCAACAACCTGGACACAATCTATATGGCCTTCCATACTTAAAGAGTACCCAAGTGAAAGAGGAGAGCCTCCTTCCTACAATGTGTAGTGATAAGACAAGTGGTAATGGCTTTAAACTAAAATAGGGTAGGTTTAGATTAAGTGTTAGGAAGAAATTATTTACTCAGAGGGCAGTGAGGCACTGGCACAGGCTGCCCAGAGAAGCTGTGGATGCCAGGTTGGATAGGGCTGTGAGCAGCCTGTCCTAGTGGAAGATGTTCCTGCCTGTGACAGAGCATGGGAACTAGATGGTCCTTAAGGTCCCTTCCAACTCAAGCTGTTCTATGATTCTATGATCTAATCCCAGATAAAGTAAAAAGTACTGTAAACATTTTCCATGGGAAGGCTTTCAAGATTTGCTTATGTACATACTTGGAAATGTCAGTCCCAAGAACATTATGCCTAAACACTGACCTGATCAAGTAGATAGTTATCTCTTAGGCTGACCAGATTCAAGCTGTTAAGGTTCATCTGCAACTTTCTGTGTCTTCAGGACAGGTATCTCCTGATATCCACCTTCATTTTCAAATTACATCTGAAGGAAGAGCTTGATGGTGGTGTCTCTGTTTACTCCACTTCAGCAGTTACAATCTTTGACCCATCCAACAGTATTTGAGGTGGGAAAGTCTTCAGCTACTCTCATCTTGTGGACTACCTCCCAGAGAGAACAAAGATGAGGAACACCCACTTTGCGCTGGTGCTAAGGCTTCTGGATCAGAGAGAAGAGTATGGTCTTGAAATGAAAGACTACGTAGGTATTAGTGTTTGATACACTTTAGGTGAGCACTTCAACAACTATGCTTAAGCAAGTCAAAAAAGTGTTTGAACCCCACTGTGAAGCATCACTTCACTGAGAAAGAATAACAAGCACCACAGTGTGAAAGCACATATTTAGATTAAAGTTTGCAGCCATGATTTTTAGAAGATTTTGACATTTAACTTACCATGATTATGAAACACTATTGAGAATCAGTCCTTAAATCTATGCAGTATGGGAGCTAGGATGAAAATTCTTGCTGCATAAGCAGGCACTTATGTAAAGCTTTGGAAAAGATAGAGCTATATAAAATAAATAGTTGTGTATCTGAAAAACTTTTCAACAGCAAATTTTTAAACAAAACTGCTTTTTGTAAGACGGCTGATTAAAATACTTAGAAAAATCATGATCACAGACACGAATAGAACAATTTCAAAGCAAGTAACAGCAATTATAGTAGCTCAGATCTCTGGTAGATAGATACAGATAGATAAAGGGACAAAAAGGCAATGGAAATAAATCCAGTAGAGGATGGCTACAGTCTCCATTTTTAATGATCCTATCTACGATTTTAGAGCTGCTTTCAAGTTTTCCCAAAACATCTGCTGTTGCTCTTCATCAGGAGGCCACTCCAGGTAGGTCTTGGTGTTCATTATCTTCCGCAGTTTGCAGAACCTCTTGGGGATCGCCTGGCTCTGAATGGGCTCCAGCAGGATGAGGATCGCCACATCGTTGTTCTCGTCAAAAAGGCGAAAGTGCGAGAAATCCAGCTCATACTTGCACCACTCGCTCTGCACAAAGTGCTCTGATAGCACAAAGAGCGTCTTGTGGCTCTTCTCAATGGAGTCAATGATGTTGTCCACAATCCACTTCCCAGGCACAAAGTCCCGCTTATGGAGGCACAGCCTAAAGGGGGGACATGCCTGCTCCAGCTGCTGCACCATGATGTTTTCCACCCAGTTGGAGTCGTTCTCACTGTAGGAGACAAAAGCGTCGTAGCAGATGTCTTTCGTGGGGGCTCGCTTGGGCTTCCGCTTGGCTTGGAGCCATGCCCAGGTCATTCTCATGTACCAGACTGCATGGTACTTGTACCCAACGACCACCAGGATGAGGATGAACAGGAACACCAGGGTGCAGATCAAGGACACTAGGAGGGACCGGTGGCACTCCATCAGTGACAGCTGCACACTCCCAACCTGTGCCCCTCGCACTGTCAGCGGAGAGTCACAGATGTAGCTTTCTGGCCACCCCACAAGCACCTGGGCTATCCCTGCCTCATGGTGAATGAAGGAGAGGAATTCACAGGAGCAGATAAAGTTATTGGCGCTGGCATCCAGCAGCTCCATTTGCTTGAAGGACTCAAACTCTTCCTTGGAGAAGCTGTTGAGCTTGTTTCTGCTGATCGACATGGCCACTAAGTTAGGAATGTCTGTGGCTTCAGGCAAGGTCTTCAGATGGTTTTTTGTCAGGTACAGCTCCTTGAGAAATGGCAGTTGCAGTCCAAAATCCTGCAGGTTGTTAGCACTAACGTCCAGCACTTCAAGAGTTGAGGGAATGCAAGTTGTTAATTTGGGAATTTGAGTGCTGGAGAGATTCAGATATTTCAGGTTTTCAGGCCATTCACACATGTCTGGAATCTCACCAAAATTGTTTTCACTGATGTCTAAGAGATTTAGGTTTCTTAGATGAAACAAGCTTTTACCTGTCATTTTTAAGTCACTCAATGAATTCTGACTTAGATTTAGAGTTTGTAATGAAGGCCATGCACCCTGACAGGCTGAATGCTCCAAACTCTGATCTCCAAGTAAATTTGCGCTAAGGTCAAGATACTCCAATGATAGAAGGTGTTGTGAAAGTTTGCATGGCACCAGAAACACCTTGGTATTTTCAACTGTGACTTTCCTAAAAAGAGATAGGAGATCTAGTACAGACTGAAGATCTGTAAACAAATAAAACTCTTCTATAGATAAATTCTCTATTGTCAGAATTCTCAGAGATTGTGACTGGTTTGCATGAATTTGTTTATACCACTTTCCAGTGCCCAAGAGTGTACAGTCTTTCATCTCCACCTCCATTAATTTTGGCATGCCTTCTAAAATGCTGACAATCTCAGGCACAGTAGCATCTGTAAATAAGCACTGTTTTAAAGAAATTTTCTTTGCGAAAGAGGAAGACATAATTCTCAAAAGTTGTATTTTTTCAGGAACACTGAATGCTAGTTTTCTTACATCTAACCAAATGGCAGAGTGCAGAAGGTCCCTGATGACTGCTGAGAATACGTCAATCCTTCTTATGCTTATGATCATGTGATTTATCTTCCTGATCGATTTCAGACTTCCAGGCTCATACTGACTGAGATTGTCACCGTCGATCCTCAGCGTGTTGAGAAACACAATGCCCTCAAAGTTTCCTTGCCTGATGATGGAGAACTGTGGGTTGCCCAGGTGGAGGGAGCTCAAGTTTCTCAGGCTGGAAAAGGGGGAACTTTCCCCCAGGTCGCTGTAGGAATTGCCTTGAATGCGAAGGTGTTGGAGCGAAAAAAGGGGCCCAAACCACACTGGGGACAAGTGAGCCAGGCTATTATTTGACAAGTCCAAGAGCTCCAGTTTCCCCTGAGAGCCAAACGAGTCCTCGTCTATGGAGCTGATTTGGTTGGACTGCAGCAGCAGGGTTCTCAGGTTCACAGCCTTTTGCAGATCATGTGTTCGGATCACCTTTATCCTGTTATGGGCCAGGTTTAACACCGTGATTTTGCCTGTGAGCCCCGGGGGAATGAAGTCCAAACCCATGAAAGAGCAGTTGCATGACTGAGTGGCATCGCATGAAAGACAGGCCTGTCTCAGGGCTTGTTCTTCAGGGAGGTGCGCAGCCAAGGCTGTGCAAATTGCCCACATTTTCCAAGTATGCATAGTTGTTTATTTTGCCTAAACTTTGAAATACCTACAAAATACAAGATGATTACTTAGTTTTGAAGTAGCTACACTTTGATTATAGCTAAAACTCGGTCCCCCTTGCTGTTCTGTCTTTCTGAAGACACTATGAAAACATTTGTTTTTGTTTTTAATGCATTTCAGAGATTAATTAATTCATTTTACCAAGAAAAAAGCATATTGTAACTAAATATTCCAAAATAATTTGCTAGATGCCAACTACATTGAATTAACTTTTTTTTCTCCATTGTGTTCTCATTTTGAATGAGTACTGTCAAATGAATTGACAGCTGTACATATTTTTCACAGATTTAGCTAGAGACCTGAATAACTGCCACATTATTACTAATCCAATCCTTTGCCTATTTAGAAATGGGTAACTTTCACATTTAATATTCATTCAAGCATATGTCTCATGTCACTTATGACAGTACAGAGAAGAAAGTTGCATATATTTCAATTACTTTCTTCTGCCTTTGGCTATCGCAGGCATATACATGCTAGAATATGTCTGTGTAGGCCATCATCATCATGTTGTGATCAGTCTAACACTTGACACTGAAACCTAAGCTGGGAAAACTGACCATTATAATTTACTGACTCCTAGCTCTTCCTTTTTATTGCCATATCCTCCCCCTCTGGTAGGGGCCTTTTCTGCTTTGGATCAGAGGTTCTTGGAGCTTCCTGAAGATCAGATCAGTTGGCTGGAATAGATCCACTTCTCTTTCCAGCCTCACGGCCAGTTCCTTGTGATCTGGATTGAAATGATTTGAGCTAACTGACACAGCTGTAGGTAAGTTCTCTCTCACTTTTCTTTCCCCTCACATTCATGCCTTTCATTATATTGATTACATGTTTGTTTGTTTGTTTGTTTTTGTATTACAGAGCATACCAAAATACCCGGCTTGACCTCACTTCCAACAAAGAGACATTAGCTAGATCCTTTGAGGAACTAGAATAAAACAATTCTTATAGCCAGGGAGGGCAGTTTTCCCTTAAAAACTCCTATTATATGTTGAGTTATAAGCCTTTTTTTGGTTACTGCTTTCTTGGCAAGGATTAAAGAGCACTTTTAAAGTATGAGATAACGATTCCCAGTGTGTCACAAAATCCTTGCCTGAGAGGTTGGTACTTTACTGAGGGTCAAAAGAGTGAACCATCTCCAAAGAGACAAATGAACTGGTTCCCAAAGGTTAGATTGACTCACAGAGGAGTACTTTCTTCTTCAGTCATCTCACTGAGCCACTGTGCAGAAGATCTACTGTACTTGGAATTCATACCCTGGTTTGTTTTACAGTAGCTGACCCAAACAGGCAAGTTCATACAGACAAGTTCTCCTGTTCTAGCTGCATTATTTTAGATAGAGTTGCTTAAAATCACTTAAAAGGGGCAGAATTAGCTGAGGTTGTTTGGACATACAGAGAGAAGAGGAAAGTATGTGGTTCATTTTTTAGATCCTTCCATCTCTTCCCACCTAAAAAAGATGACAAGCATTTTGACTTCTTGCAGTATTTTTCTTTAATCTCTGTCTTTTTCTGATGTAGAGCTTTCAGTCTTGAAGGATACAATAATCTCCCCAGACTTGAAAGCTGTGGTCACTCACCATGTTCTTCAAGGTCAGTGGAGAGAAATAACAGCTTTTAGGGGCAATTCAAATCCTATCTTGTAGACACACATAATAAGATATGATACCTCCAAGAGAAATTATACCATCACCTTAAATGAAGATCCATTGTATAGCTGTCTAGCTGTTTAGGCAGGTTAATCCCATCCAAAGTTACAATCTATAGTCACACTTACCTGCTGTCTGGCTGAGGCTTTTATGGGGCTTCTTTGGTTACGTGAAGCTGGCTGAATAACACAGTGCTGTAAGGCCATAGGAGAAAAAGCTACAGTGTAGATCAGTTTCACAAACAACACACTCAAGTGGGATTACTAAAATGAATAGCAAGCCTAAGGTGGTATCAAGCTGCACATTAGTTAGGAAAAGAGATAATAATTAAAAAAAAAAACACAACCAAGAAGCATGGTCCATCTATCTATGGGTTGGTTATTTACAGATTGAAAATTGTCAGAACAAAAGGGAACTGGACAGGGAAACACAAGCTGAGCCAAACAACTCTCCTCCGTACTGGCAGGGAGGGCAGGAATAAATCCAGTTTGGTGGTACAGGAGGAATTTCTCTATATTGTCACTTCCCTGAGTGTCTTTTTCAGGTTGTTTTGATTGTCTGTTCCATGGGGTACTCTTGAAAATTCCATTCCTACTCCCATTCATTTTCAGCCATTCTCTTCCCATTCCTGTCTAGTAACACAGCTTCCTGACTTCCAGGGTCCTTTTCTGGCCCCTCCACACCCATTCCCCTTTCCACTTATCACCCTATTAAGGAATCACTTTTTCCTTTTTGCGATGGATACAAAATAAATTGCCACATAGAGGCTGAAACACAGGTAATATGTGAAAACTTTCACAGATAACACTTGTACCATAAGGCATTGTAATGAATTAAATTCTCAAAGTGTTTCTGGTTTACAGACAAAGATAACTCAGGCACATTCAAGGTTATCCTTCCTAGCCCAGGGTAGTAGAAGTATATGAACATATTCTTAAACAAAACCATGAGTGTCAACAGAGCAAGGCTCTGTAAATGCAAATAAATGCTAAAGGTAAATGTAACTGCATGGAAATAGCATGCAAATTGATTCTAGCTTGAGAAGCGGCATCAAGCTAAAAGAGGGGTGTTAAATTCTAGAAACGCTACAATACGCAGCATGGGTCGATCCACAAGTAGACTGGGAAAATTGTTGCCTCCCACTCGGTCGTGCATGCATTACACGCATCCTGGGTATCACTCACCAGTAATGCATTAATAACATGTATGCTTATATACATACACACACATGTAAGGCAGTGTGTGATGGGACAGAGTGAAGTAAGGAGCTAGCTGATCCCACTGTCCTGAGACCATTGCTTATTGAGCTCTTTCTCGTTGGATTCCTAAAACAAAAGCAGCCCACGTTCACATTTATCCTTCCCTGGGCAGCTGGCAGTGATGTACAAATGGGACAACACATGAATGGGACAAAGCACACAGAAGGCATCCTTCCAAGAGGAAACTGAGCACAACAGCCTGACCCAACTTGTATCTTTTTCACAAGCTGCTTTACTCTATCCCTGTTTCCTGAAGGACATGGCTGCTGGTACTCCCAGGGAGTGTTCCACTCACCACTTGCCTGCCATGCAGCCCTGCCAGCTGCCCGTAATTGCTCCTACCAGCCCCACTGCTGCTGGCAGCCAGAAATCCCTTCCCACTACACCGTCCTGGAGGTGGCCCCTGCCCAGCACCCAAGCATCCTGCATCTCCCACGCTGAGGAGGAAGACTTGGTGGCAGAGGTTAGATAGCCCCAGTGCACCCTCTACACTTCTCACAGTGGCATCATAGCCTCTCTCTCTTTCTCTGAACCTCCAGCCTCCACCTGCCTGCAAACTCACCTCTGTGCAGAAACCATTCCCTGGTGCTCCATCTCAAGTGCCTGCAGGCTGCTTATCCTGCTTTATGTTTCTTCTCTCTCTTGATGACCGCTCTTCACCCAGCTTCCTCTCATGTTGCTGTTTCCTTCCCACTTCACTTCTCAGATTCAGCTATGTATGAGGGGTAAGTCCTATGTGGACGATCTGATTGGCACAGGATCAGGTCTTCTTTAAATGAGTAAGTCCATAAAATGTGGGTCTATGGTAAGAGCACACCACAAAGCCAATTCCACCTGACCCTCTCTTAAGCATCTGTTTCGCTCCTTACCTCTAGGCACACAACCTCCCAGTCACTTTTATCTTTGCTCAGTGTTTGCTACCACATGATTCACTAGTCACTTGCCAGGAGTTCAGATTTTACTCGCTCTTGTGCTATTTTGATCCAACAGAGTGAACTGAAAAATGCAGACTTTGGAACCCTACAGAAGTCATTACACCAGGAAAGTAGAACTGAAACTGTACACCCACAGAAACTGTAATCTCGTGTGCATGCATATTCATACACATATACACAGAAGCATGAGTACATACGTATAGGTACACGAGTATATGTGAGTACATATAAATACGCCCACAGAGACACACATGTATAAGCAAATTTCCTTATTTTTCAGATACGCTCAGCCCATACACCGATGCTTTGACATTTCATCACCAAGTAATTGCATGCAACACCATCTAGCCCACACATTAGAAACACCTGCTTATGGCCAACAAACAGAAAACTTCAGCTATTTCTCTGGGGCGGTAGAAGAATGCATGGTAGCCACAAAGGGAGAAGCAAGCTTTTCCAGGAGAAAGAAGCCTGAGAAATTAAAACAAATGTTGATTTAATGCCCCTGGATTTCACCACAATCATTGTACAAGATGCCAGGATGCTTCCTTAACAAGTATTGTGCAAAACGCACTCTGTACATGGGGGTACGAACTCCAGAATAATTATCCAGAAAGACAGACTTGTGACAGATGTTTGTATTCAGTGCTGCCGTGACAGATGTTTGTATTCAGTGCTGCCTGTTCTGTGTTGCACAGAACTGGTAAGGCTTCACAGGCATATTTCGACGTAAAATCTCAGTTTTTCCTCATAAGGTAATTTTAATCACCTTCTATCTTGATGGCACAGAAAAAGAAAATGAAAAGAGAAGAACTGATGCGGAAGTATTGAAGCATTTGGCTTTTATTATTGAATGTCAATTACAATGGAATTGTTAGGAATTAATCAGTGATATGATGACAGCAGGAAAGACTACAGAAAAACACTAAGAAGATCAGCTAATTTATTTAGAAAAGTATCTAAAGTCCAGCATGACTCCCAAATACCACTGCTACTGGCAAGGATTTTGAAAGATCAGAACATCAAATTACCAAAAAGCCTGAAGTTGTTCTTTTTCATTTAGTAACATGACGGTTTTATCTATTCACAGGAAAGCCAGTTCTCATCAGGCATAAAAAACTTAAAAAGTTAAATTTCTTAGCAGTTAAAAACACTGACCATTGTGGAAATACACTGACACATTCATTTACATTCCTCTGCGCTTATGCTCCAGCAACACAAACTTAGAAAAAGTCACATATAACTTTATCCTTCCAGAGACGACTTCAGGTTGCCACAAGACTCACTAAACATGCGAAACTCATATACACATGTATATATCCATTATCTTATGTATCTGTAAATATATATAAATATACTTTCTGGAAATATACTGAAACGAGCTCCTAACCTGTCCTATGACTTCAAGGCTGCTTTCAAGTTTTCCCAAAACATCTGCTGTTGCTCTTCATCAGGAGGCCACTCCAGGTAGGTCTTGGTGTTCATTATCTTCCGCAGTTTGCAGAACCTCTTGGGGATCGCCTGGCTCTGAATGGGCTCCAGCAGGATGAGGATCGCCACATCGTTGTTCTCGTCAAAAAGGCGAAAGTGCGAGAAATCCAGCTCATACTTGCACCACTCGCTCTGCACAAAGTGCTCTGATAGCACAAAGAGCGTCTTGTGGCTCTTCTCAATGGAGTCAATGATGTTGTCCACAATCCACTTCCCAGGCACAAAGTCCCGCTTATGGAGGCACAGCCTAAAGGGGGGACATGCCTGCTCCAGCTGCTGCACCATGATGTTTTCCACCCAGTTGGAGTCGTTCTCACTGTAGGAGACAAAAGCGTCGTAGCAGATGTCTTTCGTGGGGGCTCGCTTGGGCTTCCGCTTGGCTTGGAGCCATGCCCAGGTCATTCTCATGTACCAGACTGCATGGTACTTGTACCCAACGACCACCAGGATGAGGATGAACAGGAACACCAGGGTGCAGATCAAGGACACTAGGAGGGACCGGTGGCACTCCATCAGTGACAGCTGCACACTCCCAACCTGTGCCCCTCGCACTGTCAGCGGAGAGTCACAGATGTAGCTTTCTGGCCACCCCACAAGCACCTGGGCTATCCCTGCCTCATGGTGAATGAAGGAGAGGAATTCACAGGAGCAGATAAAGTTATTGGCGCTGGCATCCAGCAGCTCCATTTGCTTGAAGGACTCAAACTCTTCCTTGGAGAAGCTGTTGAGCTTGTTTCTGCTGATCGACATGGCCACTAAGTTAGGAATGTCTGTGGCTTCAGGCAAGGTCTTCAGATGGTTTTTTGTCAGGTACAGCTCCTTGAGAAATGGCAGTTGCAGTCCAAAATCCTGCAGGTTGTTAGCACTAACGTCCAGCACTTCAAGAGTTGAGGGAATGCAAGTTGTTAATTTGGGAATTTGAGTGCTGGAGAGATTCAGATATTTCAGGTTTTCAGGCCATTCACACATGTCTGGAATCTCACCAAAATTGTTTTCACTAATGTCAAGATTAATCAGTTTGTGTAGATTACTTATATATCTTGCAGCCTGTTTTAGGGATTTCAGAGAATTTTTACTTAGATTTAGAGTTTGTAAAGAAGGCCATGCATCTTCACAGATTGTCTCTCCTAAGCGATTATTTACAAGCAAATTATCATGGAAATCAAGATATAAAAGTGATGAAAAATATCTTGCTAGTCTGCATGGTACCATGAAGACTTTAGAGCTTGCAATGCTGAGTCTTTTCAGCTTACCTACCTGTGTCTCTATACCTTCCAGGTCAAAGAACAAATAAAAATCCAGAATAGTCATATTTGTTATTGATAGTGTTTCAATAGAACTTTGCTTACTTCTTGCAATTTCTGTCATATCCCATGCTCCTTTCCCCTCAAGCACACAATCTATTGCTTCTAACTCTCTCAAAGATCTAATTTCCTTCAATAGCACTGCTATTTGGCTAATATATTTATCTGTGAATGAAGCACCGGTAAATGTAAGTTTCTGTATCGTCAAAGGAAGAGTAGAGTTCTGAACCAGTTTTTCATTTTCAATATCTAATTTGATCTCTCTAACTTCTAACCAAATGGCAGAGTGCAGAAGGTCCCTGATGACTGCTGAGAATACGTCAATCCTTCTTATGCTTATGATCATGTGATTTATCTTCCTGATCGATTTCAGACTTCCAGGCTCATACTGACTGAGATTGTCACCGTCGATCCTCAGCGTGTTGAGAAACACAATGCCCTCAAAGTTTCCTTGCCTGATGATGGAGAACTGTGGGTTGCCCAGGTGGAGGGAGCTCAAGTTTCTCAGGCTGGAAAAGGGGGAACTTTCCCCCAGGTCGCTGTAGGAATTGCCTTGAATGCGAAGGTGTTGGAGCGAAAAAAGGGGCCCAAACCACACTGGGGACAAGTGAGCCAGGCTATTATTTGACAAGTCCAAGAGCTCCAGTTTCCCCTGAGAGCCAAACGAGTCCTCGTCTATGGAGCTGATTTGGTTGGACTGCAGCAGCAGGGTTCTCAGGTTCACAGCCTTTTGCAGATCATGTGTTCGGATCAGCTTTATCCTGTTGTGGGCCAGGTTTAACACCGTGATTTTGCCTGTGAGCCCCGGGGGAATGAAGTCCAAACCCATGAAAGAGCAGTTGCATGACTGAGTGGCATCGCATGAAAGACAGGCCTGTCTCAGGGCTTGTTCTTCAGGGAGGTGCGCAGCCAAGGCTGTGTAGATCAGCCATGCTTGCCACATCAGCTTCATTGTTGGTTTCTGTTTACTTTGGTTGAACATTTTGGTGTAGCTAACAGAAAGGAGAGGAGATAGTTTTGAACTTGTTTTTGGATAGCAACTGGTAACAATTAGTATCCTGTACAATTTTATTAGGAAGTTCAGATTCAAATTTTATCTGTAAGAGATCCAGTGATGTTTATCTTTCTCACCTATTTCAGCTGCCTAAGCTTGAAAACATGGGAAGCAATTTGTCTCAGGGTTACAGCCACATAATGTCTCAGCAGCCATAAAAGCCATTCTTAAAGTCCTTCATACAGACATCTACTACAGCCCCTGCCTCCTCACTCTTTAGCATTACATTTTCTCTCAGAAACAAAGCTATAATGGGATTTCTCAATCCTCAGCAGGGAAAGACAGTTAGAAACACACCCATTGCAGCACTAGTCTGTCATTCAGGTACTGCTACCAGGAAGTAACAAGCCAAAAATCAAAAAAGGCATGGAACTGACTTGCAGTCTGCGCCAGCCCTTTGAGAGTCTGGGGCTTACCGTGTGGCAGACTTTGCTGAAGAGATCCTGGCGTCTCCCAGAGCCTCAGGGCTTCTAAAGAGCAAAGCTGAGTCCACTCCTGGCACACCCTTTTAAATACTCTGAAAGCAATTTACTTTCTTTATCGTAAAGGCTGAACAAGCTGATACTCAATCCAACAACTACTGCCTTTTTTGTTAAATCAGTGCTGGGAACAGATGAGAATTAGACATTACCATCACACCATCAGCTAACGTAATTAGTACAATACTGATATTAATTTACAGAGGGGCTGTGTTTCCTGCCATTGGTGCCCAAGAACATTTCACCATTGGTTACACCAGAAAATAAATCACTTACTTATTAAAGCTTACAAGCTTTAAATTTACAGAGGGGCTGTGTTTCCTGCCATTGGTGCCCAAGAACATTTCACCATTGGTTACACCAGAAAATAAATCACTTACTTATTAAAGCTTACAAGCCTGCTGAAAACAGTTTTGGTACTGCAGAAAAACAACATCCCCCAGTCCTGGATCTGCCAAGAGTAAATACTTACGTCTTATATACTGCACATTGAATTTCTCTTTCTTTGTATACTGATCTTGTATGGTTCACGTAGTCACCTCATATCTGCAATTACAACATGAGCTACAAACCCTATCGTTTGGAGCTACAAAATATTCCCGCCTGTGCTCCTTGGACAAAAGTTTGTGCTGACAGCCTCCCAGTGCCCTCTAACTACTCAGCCACAGCTCCTAAAGAGCTCAGGGTTGCCCACCATGCATGACACTGCCCTTCAGACTCATCTTCCTATTACTTCTCTTCCTATTACTTCTCTTGCTGGTGCTGAATATGGGGACACAAAAATGAGAACCATTTGTTTGTGCACCTTCTTCCCTGCAAGCTGAAATTCAGAAGCAGATTCCTCTCTTACTGACAGTTCTCATCACCGGAAAGGCTGATGCAACTATTTTGCACAAGTCATTCTTTCCCAATCACTTCCTGCAGCATTAGGTGCAGAAATAGTCTTGAGGCAGAACAGCATTCTACTTCCTATCTTTCGGCTTTTGATATTTATTGCTTGGTATGCATTGGGGAGTTGTTAACTGGACTGAGCAACAGAAGATCTCAGCACAGCCAAGTTGTTTTGTTGTGAGGGTTCTGTAAATTATGTGTATCTTGCAACATATATGTAAGTTGGAGTCAAGCTGTTTAGTCAAAAAGAGTACAGGAGAAACATTCAGCATCGTTTCCTTTCCTAGGATGTTGCAGTCCTAAGTTATCAAGAAGAATGGCTTGGGTTGGAAGGGACTCAAAGCCCACCCAGTCCCAATCTCCTCTGCCGTGGGTAGGGCTGCTCCCCACCAGCACAGGCTGCCCAGGGCTCTATCCAGCCTGGCCTTGAGCACCTCCAGGGATGTGGGACATACAGCTTCTCTGGGCAGCCTGTGCCATGCAGGGTGCATGCATGCAGCCTTCCCAGCGCTGAAGGGGAAAACCATTAATTTCAAACTCCAAACTTCCTGACAGCAACTTCCATCTTTTTTTTCTGCACTAAGAAGTTGCCCCATTCTGTTTCCTGCTTGCTCTGAGACGTGCCTGCCTAAAAACAGACGTGCTGACTGCAGCCACCTCCCAGACACCTGCTTGGGCCCTGGTGGCAGCAGGTACTCAAGCATGACAAAGTCCAGGCAGAAGCTTGAGAGCACGTCTCAGTCCCACTGCCTTAAAATTAGCATTGCACTTAAGAGTAAAAATTCAGCACTTTCTTAAAGAGGAACTGAAAGAACTGAACCACCCCTGTATTTTCTGTTTGTTCCTTAAAATGGATGATAAGCATAACGTCTTTAAAGCAATTTTGCTCTGAAAAATAGATGGAGAAAGCTGCAGGGCACAGCATTTCAGTGACGAGATGCCACAACATTCCCAAAAGCTGCCTCTTTCCTCTCACAGCTCTCAGTTGAATGGCTCTTGTTTTTCATAAAGGGTGGACTTTGGGTTATCAAAACATTTTAAAATGTTAATTCTGAATTTGATCCAACTAATTCCTGTACATTTTTGCCATCAAAATTGAAACTCCTTGAGAAAGTTAAAAAAAAAAATTCAATTTGTGAAGAGGTTTGAAGAGACACAAGAGGCCCTGTACTTCATTCAGCACATAACAATTTCTCACGTTATGACATCACTACCATGTACCTGTGGAGATCTGAAGTAGGGGTTAGCTTTTGTTTCTTTTCCCATCAGCATCAACTTTTTCCCAAGGTTCAAGCTCAGCCTGCTCTCAGCACACTTCTAACCTGGGCCTCGGGGGTTTCACTTGTACAGAAAGCATAGGGTGGTAATAGAGACACATAGATCACATGCAAGAGTATGAAACAGGGCCTAAGTTTCTGATTTCTTCCAGAAGGAGAAGGCTAGAGGACCCTTCCCTTCTTCCCTTAGGACCCTTCCCAAACATCTTAAAAAGCCCAGAAATGAGAGTGGATATTCTGCTTGTTTCCATGAATGGGGAAACATTCTACATGACTTCTCTTGCATTCCAGGTCAGTTTGTCAGGATTTATCAGGTTATCCAGAGGCAGGAAAGGCCTGAGGATCACAGAATCACAGAATGGCCTGGGTTGGAAGGGACCTCAAGGATCATGGATCTCCAACCCCCCTGCCGGGCAGGGCCACCAACCTCCCCATTTACTAGACCAGGTTGCCCAGGGCCTCATCCAACCTGGCCTTGAACACCTCCAGGGATGGGGCATCTACAACCTCTCTGGGCAGCCCGTTCCAGCACCTCACCACTCTCCTGGTAAAGAACTTCCCCCTAACATCCAACCTAAATCTTCCCTCTTTCAACTTAAAACCGTTCCCCCTTGTCCTGCTGTTATTTACCCTTTCAAGGAGTTTACTCCCTTCCTGTTTATAGACTCCCTTCAGGTACTGAAAGGCTGCAATGAGGTCACCCCGCAGTCTTCTCTTCTCCAGGCTGAATAAGCCCAGCTCCCTCAGTCTGTCTTTGAAGGGGAGGTGCTCCAGCCCCCTGATCATCTTTGTGGCCCTTCTCTGGACCCTCTCCAACAGCTCTCTGTCTTTGAACACTACCTTGCAGAGGCTAGAAGCTAGCAGCTGCTTCCTGCAACATCAGCTGAAGACTGAGAGCAGAGCAACTTCTTTCAAAATCAAAGTGGGAACAAAGTCCTGTCTTAAAGTAAGAATACACTTCAACTGCTTTTTCTCCAGAGTAACCATACTGAACAAAATTGCATCTTGTGAGTGCTTTCTCTCCTCTTCCATACTCAACTTGAAGATATCATTATTCTTCCTGCTTGCAGTGCTTTGAAGCAGGCATGTACCTCTGCCAGTACATCGCTTTTTCCCAGCAGAAGGGCACAGAGCTGCAGCAAGCCTGTGCTCTTGCAGAGAGCAGAGACCTTACACAAGCCTTTGTCAGAAGACATGTAGGGCTGAGAAAGAGCTGCAGATACTGTTTCTGAAGCTTTAGATGTCACCATGCATCTGACAGCAGCGCATTTCCCACCCAGGCAGTTCCCTGACTGCAGCTCCAGCACTGTGACCTACATCTCTGCTGCTGGCGGGGGCAGTCTCTGGCCACAACCTGCCTCCACCAAGCAGGTCAGGATGTATTAGGAGTATGTATTAGCTGGATTTGAACCAAAGCTGACATAAAAACATGTTTATGCTTTTGCATGGGACAGAACCCCACAGAAACAGGTTCTGTTTCTGTGCTGATCAAAAGCCACAAACCAAGCAATGCTAGTCCTCAGGTCCTTAGGAGCAGGCTCCAGCAGGCCCTGCAGCCCTCTCATCCTGCCAGCGTGGTGCTGACCCTCCACAGGTAGATCTCTTTCTTTCAATTGCTCCCCCTTCACAGTCTCACCTGAGATGACCGTTGCAGGCAGTCCCCCCCTTTCTCCCTTTCCACCGGCATGGCAGCATCCATGCTCTGAACGCCTCTTGTGCTGCTGTTCTTACTGGGAGACTGAGAAATGATGAGCAAGAGCATGGAGGGGGGGGGGGGGGGGGGGCTCACCAAGGGCAGGCAACACCCTCCCATAGCTTAGTCTGGAAGAAAATGCCGAGGCAGCAGGACAGGGAGGAAGTCCCTGAGACTGTTGGCCATCCGGCAGCATTAGCAAAAACGCCTTGCAACCTGCATAGAGCTGCTTCCTGGTACTCACCCGGTGAGCTGTATGCATGGTTGCCAGCAGCAGCAGGGCTGAGCCTGCAGCACCCTCCTGACCCCCTGGAGATGGTCGAACCTGTGCTCGCAGCCTCTGGAGCAAGAGGTGGAAGGCTTGTGTAACTGGAAGCAGGAGGCTTGGCATCGGATCACAGGTCTGGGAGCAGAGTTTTGGCATGCACCACTGGTACCTGTGCTTTAATGTGCTTCACAGTGCTTCATGTATTCATCTTCAAACTACAAAAAAAGAAGAAGAAAAAAGAAAAAGAAAAAACAGGGAAAAAAGGAACATTATAATGTAAAATAAGCAATGTTAACTCTATCATAATCTTTGTCAAGCCTACACTGGCAGTAGCTGAATCCTCAAATGTGCAGGCACAGCTGAAGAGCAGAAGCACAGATTCCCCTAATTTTTCTTCTGCAGTGTCCTCGCCTTGCCACCCTGGCAGAGTGCAGTAACATTGTGCAAGTGGCTGCATACTCTGCAGCCAGCCTTTCAGACTGCCCCTGTCAAGGAAGCAGGTTTTTTCCTCCTCCCCTTGCTCTTTTCCTTTCCAAAAGCCTTCAGCCAGAAGAGAACGAAGCTGATTTGCTGCCCTAGTGGAGCTGCAGCATGCAGGGAGGTTTGCAGGCTATGACACAAAGTCTGACACTAACAACACAGAAAGCTCTGTCTTCTGGAGTAGCTGCAACAGCATGACTCAGTGGGAAAAAAGCTTGAATTTTCCTGTTGATTTTTTGCCTCCCAAGGAAGTTTCATCAACAAAAAGCAGCTGCATGTGAGGGAAAGCTAAACAACTCAGCTCCTGTTCTACCTTACATTTTAATAAGCTAACACAGGAAGCTGTGCTATCAGTGTGGGAATCAAATGTTGTTTCTGCATTAGAATTAGATAAGATTTATTATTATTATTATTTCATGGTTTCTGCTGTCATGGTTGCTTTTGGGAGTCTTTCTACTTTACTTGAGAGGGGGGGGAGTCTCTGATAGTTTGCATCACTTATCCTCTAGATGAACCTTCCCCAGGAATGCATGCTCAGTATATAGGTGTATATATGTATATTTTGTCATACTCATTGCAAGAATATCCTGCTCGAGATTTATCAAACCAGAGAACAAGTCATGACATGCCCAAGCAAGTGCCTGAAGAGACAAGGGGAAGGCCTGGCATCCCCCCTGCCCCCCACCCCTCTCGCCCCCCCCCCCCTCCCCGGTGCTCTTTGTTTAACGAAGACTGTGAAGAAAATCACCATATCAATACGACTGAGACATCTTGGAGACAACACACGAATTAACAAATGTAAACCTTTGACAAAATTGTGAACCTGCAGTACCCAGCCAGTGGGGAAACAGGGAAGGGGGATAGATAGGCAAAGGGGGAAACAAGGTACAAAAGCTGTCATTGAGTCCTTAGGGGTGCTCCTGCTTGTGGGATGCAAGCGAATAAAATCTGCTTTTATCAGAGATACCGTCCTGACAAAATTATTTGGATATTTCCAACATCAGCAACACCCCAATTTGTTGCTCCAGCAGGAGACTCGCCTAGTGTGCTGCTCAGTGTGTGCAAGCACACCAAGTTAGGCATGACTGCTCCAAGCACTTCCCAGGGCACCCTGCACCCAGCAAAACGGTCCCAGTGCTCAAAGAGGACAGGCAGGTGGTGGTAGGAAAAAAGGGTGTAGCATCCCAGCACTGTGATTTCCTATAAGGAGGAGAGTAGGCTTCCCCTGCTCCAAAGCTGGACACAGGGACATGTGTGCTGGGGCCTTTCACTGTAAGAAAGATCCAAATGTTGACCTGCCTCCTCAGCAGAGAGGAGAGTGTGGACACGCGCCTCATCCTACCTTGTTACAATTAAAACAGTGCTCCTTTTTTGTTGGTGGTGGTGGTGCTGAAAAGAAAAGTTCCTGGGCATGGGACCAAGTTGCAGCAGAACCATTTAGAGTTTGTTTCCTGTATGGAGATGAGAAACACCATGCTACGATGCAGAGATACATCTTTAGCTGCTTCTAAGACAACAACAACAAAATAGATTTAACATTTGGGCAAGAATCTGAGCAGGAAATGAATCAGATTTTTATCATATACCACAAAAACCATAAAACTCTCAAGGTTTTTGTATTCATTCCAAAAAAGACAATGCAACAATGTATTGTGCGCAGGCACTTCAGGCTGTGTTCAGCTGCTGTCTCCCTCTGTCTCTGGTGCTGTGAGGTATTTGAGACATGACAGTGCCTTGCAGAAAGAGGAAACCCGACCATCTTGAGTCCTTGTTTTAGAATGTCAGAAGCAATTTCTTTGGGGCAGGCACTTTTCTTGATTTATCTGCTGTCTGAGCACCACATTTTTAAAATAATGAGACAAAATCAAGCCTGCCCTTCCCAAGTTCTCGTATACCATGAAAATGATGGCTTTGCAGTTTCTGGCAGGGATTATTTCTATAGTTTTCTTTTGCATTTGCATAATCTTTGCAAACCAGCTTTTTAGATGCAGTTGTAATCACCCAAGAAAAATAATTTCTAATCAAAATAAGAACACTTCATCATAAGATTATGTCAATAATTATTTGAGAAACACGTGTCAAATCTGACAGAGCCACAGAAATATCTTCAAGCAATGAGATATTTCCACTATCTGACCGCTCCCTGACTCTCCAGGCTTGAACATGATTGAGAATCAATAGACATCCTAAGCTGGTTTTCAAGTACACACTTGGCTAACTTCCAAAGTAACTATACAGTCTGCAGAGACAGCAGCAGGGAGCTGTAGTAACTCTACAGCTTCTGCAGGTCTTTAAGAAGCGTGGGACACACGATAACACCTGCTTTGGAGTGATTTGGTCCCTAATTTGTAGCTTTTGGTTGAAAGAACAAACAAAATTAAAGAGTGTTTTGATGTTGAAGAGCTTGGGGTTGGGAATGATAAAGTTGAATGTCTATGGACAAGGATCAGGGGGAAGGCCAATAGGGGTGACATCTTTGTGGGGGTCTGTTATAGACTGCCTAATCAGGATGAAGAAAAGGACGAGGCATTCTCTGAGCAGCTTGTGAAGTTGCACAATTGCCAGCACTCATTCTCATGGGAGACTTCAACTTCCCTGATACGTGTTGGAAATATAATACAGCACAGAGGAAGCAGTCCAAGAGGTTTCTAAAGTGCGTGGAAGATAGCTTCCTTTCACAGCTGGCATGAGAGCCTACCAGGGGTGGTGTCCTGCTAGACCTGCTCTTCACTAGCATAGAAGGACTAGGGGGAGATGTGAAGGTTGGGAACTGTCTAGGGGAGAACAACCATGAAGTTGTAGAATTCTCTATTCTTGGAGATGTCAGAAGGGTGACTAGCAAGACTGCTATCTTGAACTTCCAGAGGGCGGACTTTGACCTGCTCAGGACCCTTGTTGCCGGGGTCCCTTGGGAGTCACTCCTTACGGGTAGAGGGGTCCAGGAAGCCTGGACACTCCTCAAGATGGAAATCTTAAAGGCACAAGAACAGGCTGCTCCTGAATGCCGTAAGGCGAGCCATAGGGGAAAAAGACCAGCATGGATGAACAGGGAACTACTGTTGAGACTCTGGAAGAAAAAGAGAGTCTATGTCCTCTAGAAGAAGGGACAGGCTACTTGGGGAGATCACAAGGAAGTTGCTAAGGTATGCAGGGAGGAAGTTAGGAAGTCAAAAGTCCAACTTGAATCAGATTGGCCATAGCAGTAAAAGAGAATAAGAAATCCTTTTACAAATATGTTAATGGTAAGAGAAGAACCAAGGAGAATTTCCATCCTTTACTTGATGCAGTGGGGAATGTGACCACTGGGGATAAGGAGAAGTCTGAGGTCCTCATGCCTTCTTTACATCTGCCCTTAATAGGCAGATCAGTTATACTCTGAGCACTTTACACCCTGATCTGGAATTCTGGGATGCTACACAGAATACACCCTGGGTGATTCACATGGAGACAGTTAGAGAGCTCCTCCTCCATCTGGACTGTCACAGGTCCATGGGACTGGATGGGCTCCACCTTAGGGTGCTGAGGGAGATGGTGGGGTGATTGCCAAGCAGCTCTCAGCCATCTACCAGCGCTCCTGGTTATCTGGAGACGTCCCAGAGGATTGGAGGCTTGCCGATGTGACTCCCATCTACAGGAAGGGCCGTATGGAGAATCCGGGGAACTACAGGCCTGTCAGCCTGATCTCGATACCAGGGAAAGTTATGGAGCAAATCATCTTGGATGAGATCACATGGTATGTGCATGGCATCCAGGGGATCAGGCCCAGCCAGCACGAGTTCATGAAAGGCAGGGTTGTACTTGACCAACCTCATCTCCTTCTACGACTGGGTGACCAGACTGGTAGACAAGGGAAAGGCTGTTGATGTAGTCTACCTAGACTTCAGCAAAGCCTTTGACACAGTTTCTCACAGTATTCTCCTGGAGAAGCTGGCTACCCACGGTCTGGACAGGTATGCCCTTCTTTGGGTAAGGAACTGGCTAGAGGGCTATGCCAAATAGGTAATAGTTAATGGAGTTAAGTCCAGCTGGCGACCCATTACAAGTGGTGTCCCCCAGGGGTCAGTACTGCGGCCCATGTTGTTTAATATCTTTATTGATGACCTAGATGAGGGGATAGACTGTACCCTCAACAAGTCTGCAGATAAGCCAAGCTGAGAGGTGGTGTCGATCTGCCTGAGGGTAGGGAGGCCCTTCAGAAGGATCTAGATAAGCTGGATCGCTGGGCTGAGGTGAATGGGATGAGGTTCAACAAGGCCAAGTGCCGGGTCCTGCACTTTGGCCACAATAACCCCATGCAGACCTATAGGCTTGTGGCTGAGTGGCTGGATGACTATGAAGAGAAAAGGCACCTGGGGGCATTGGTTGATGCTCAGCTGAACATGAGCCGACAGTGTGCCCAGGTGGCCAAGAGGGCCAATGGCATCCTGGCCTGCATTAGAAATAGCATGGCCAGCAGAAGCAGAGGGGTAATCATCCCCCTGTACACAGCACTAGTGAGGCCGCACCTCGAATATTGTGTTCAGTTTTGGGCCCCTCACTACAAGAAAGACATTGAAGCCCTGGAATGTGTCCAGAGATGGGCAAGGAAACTGGTGAGGGGTCTGGAGCACAAGTCTTACGAGGAGTGGCTGAGGGAGGTGGGATTGTTTAGTCTGGAGAAGAGGCTCAGGGGAGACCTCATAGAATCATAGAATTGCTAAGGTTGGAAAAGATCCACAGGATCATCCAGTCCAACCATTCGCCCTTCACCAATGGTTCTCGCTAAACCATGTCCCTCAACACAACATCCAAACACTCTTTGAACACCTCCAGGGTCGGTGACTCCACCACCTCTCTGGGCAGCCCATTCCACTGCCTGACTACCCTTTCAGAGAAGTAGTATTTCCTAACATCCAGACTGAATCTTCCCTGGCGCAGCTTGAAGCCATTCCCTCTAGTCCTATCACTAGTCACCCGAGAGAAGAGGCTGACCCCCAGCTCACAACAACCTCCCTTCAGGTAGTTATAGAGAGCAATAAGGTCTCCCCTGAGCCTCCTCTTTTCTAGACTGAACGATCCCAGCTCCTTCAGTCGCTCTTCATAAGGCCTGTGCTCCAGACCCCTCACCAGCTTTGTTGCCCTCCTCCTGGACACGCTCCAGGGACTCCATGTCTTTATTACAGTGAGGGGCTCAAAACTGGACGCAGTACTCAAGGTGCGGCCTCACCAGTGCTGAGTACAGGGATACAATTACTTCCCTGTTCCTGCTGGCCACACTATTCTGATACAAGCCAGGATGCCATTGGCCTTCATGGCCACCTGGGCACACTGCTGGCTCATGTTCAGTCTAGCGTCAGTCAACACCCCCAGGTCCATTTCCCCTACACAGTCTTCCAGCCACTCTGCCCCAAGCCTGTAGCGTTACCTGGGGTTATTGCGGCCAAAGTACAGGACCCGGCATTTGGTCTTGTTGAATCCCATCCATTGGCTTCAGCCCTGCTATCCAACCTATCCAGATCCCTCTGTAAGGCCTCACTACCCTCAGGCAGATCAACACTTCCAGGCTAGCTTGGTGTCATCTGCAAACTTACTGAGGGTGCACTCAATACCCTCATCCAGGTCATCAATAAAGATATTAAACAGGACAGGCCCCAGCACTCACCCCTGGGGAACACCACTTGTGACCGGTCGCCAGCTGGATTTAACTCCATTCACCACCACTCTCTGGGCCTGGCCCTCCAGCCAGTTCCTTACCCAGCCAAGAGTGTACCTGTCCAAGCCACGGACTGCCAGCTTCTGCAGGAGAATACTGTGGGAGACAGTGTCAAAGGCTTTGCTGAAGTCTAGGTAGACTACATGAACAGCCTTTCCCTCATCCACCAGAAGGGTCACTAGATCATAGAAGGAGATCAGGTTGGTCAAGCAGGACCTGCCCTTCGTGAACCCATGCTGGCTAGGCCTGATCCCCCGGTTGTCTCGCACATGCCGCGTGATCTCCCTCAAGACAATCTGCTCCATAATCTTTCCCAGCACCAAGGTCAGGCTAACAGGCCTGTAGTTCCCTGGATCCTCCCTGCAGCCCTTCTTGTAGATGGGAGTCACATTGGCAAGCCTCCAGTCTTCTGGGACCTCACCCGTCAACAAGGAGTGCTGATAGATGATGGAAAAGCGGCTTGGCTATCTCTTCCGCCCTTTCCCTCAACACTCTCGGGTGAATCTCATCCGGTCCCATGGACTTGTGGCAGTCCGGTTGGAGTAGCAGGTCTCTGACTGTTTCCTCCTGAATTGGGGGTTTAGTCTGCTCCCCAGCCAAGGCTGCCAGGTCAGAGAGTGGAGAAACCTGAGGATAACCAATCTGTCTTTTAAAGACAGATGTAAAGAAGGCATTCAGAATGTCTGTCTTTTCCTTATCCTCAGTGGTTATCCTCAGTGGTTATCCTCAGTGACCCAGAGGCTGGGTCACATTCCCAGCCTCATCCAGTAGAGAATGGAGATTCTCCCTGGTCCTCCTCTTACTGTTGATACACTTGTAAAAGAGTTTCTTGTTCCCTTTTACCCCAGCAGCCAGGTTGAGTTCAAGCTGGGCTTTTGCCTTTCTGATTTTCTCCCTGCACATCTTAACAACTTCTTTGTATTCTTTCCGGGTTGTCCGTCCCTTCTTCCACAGGAGGTAGATTCTCTTTTTCTCCTGGAGCCTCAAGAATAGTTCCCTATTCATCCACGCCTGGTCTTCTTCTGCGCCGGCTCATTTTGCGGCTCAGGGGGACAGCCTGCTCCTGCGCCTTTAAGACTTCCTTCCTAAAGAGCAACCAGCCATCTTGTACCCCTTTACTCCCTAAGACTGAGTCCCAGGGGACTCTCCCTACTAGTCTCCTGAACAATTCAAAGTCTGCCCTCCGGAAGTCCAAGGTAGCAGTTTTGCTGTTCCCCCTCCTGACTCCACCAAGAATCAAGAACTCTACCATGTCGTGGTCACTCTGCCCAAGACAGCCTCCAACCTCTACATCTCCCACCAGACCTTCTCTGTTTGTGAACAGCAGGTCTAACGGGGCAGCTCCTCTCATAGGTTCTCTTATCATCTGCATCAAGAAGTTGTCCTCCATACATTCCAGAAACCTCCTAGACTGCTTCTTCTGTGCTAAATTGTATTCCCAGCATATGTCGGGGAAGTTGAAGTCCCCCATGAGGACAAGGGCCGGCGATCGCGCAGCTTCCGCAAGATGCTCATAGAACAACTCATCTGTCTCTTCATCCTGGTTTGGCGGTTTATAACAGACGCCCACCAGGATGTCTGCCTTGTCGGCTCTTCCCCTGATCTTAACCCATAAGAATTCAACCTTATTTTCCCCAGTCATAAGTTCAGTAACCTCAAAGCACTCTTTAACATAGAGAGCCACTCCACCACCCCTCCTTCCCTGCCTATCCTTCCTGAAGAGTTTGTAGCCATCCATTGCAGCACTCCAATCATGGGAGTGGTCCCACCACGTTTCTGTAATGGCAACTAGGTCATAGTTTGCCTGTTGCACAATGGCTTCTAACTCTTCTTGTTTGTTGCCCATGCTGCGTGCATTGGTATAGACACACTTTAGCTGGGCCTCTCTCCTCACCCCTAATCCTATTATCGCTCCCCCAGACTCACCTCTAGCAGGCCTGGTTTTATCCCCTTCCCCTCTCATGTCTAGTTTAAAGACCTCTCTACAAGTCCTGCCAGCTCCTGGGCAAGGATCCATTTCCCCCTTTGAGACAGGTGATACCCATCTGCAGACCTCAGGCCAGGTGCTGAGTAGACCGCCCCATGATCAAAGAACCCGAGATTCTTGCGTTTGCACCAGCCTCTCAGCCATGTGTTTATGCGATGGGTTTTCCTGGTTACTGCATTATCTTTCCCTGCCACTGTAGGAATACCTGCAAATACTACTTGTATGCCTGCATTGTCAACTAACCTCTCCAGCCCCCTAAAATCATTTTTTATAGCCCTCAGGCTTCTGTCAGCAATCTCATCACTGCCAGCCTGAACTATCAATAACGGATAGTAATCAGAGGGGTGGATCAGACCAGGAAGTTTCCTGGAAATATCCCTGACCCGGGCCCCAGGGAGGCAGCACACCTCCCTGCGGGTAGGGTCAGGCCAACGTATCAGGCCCTCTGTTCCACTCAGGAGGGAGTCACCTACAACTATCACCCTCCTTTCTTTTTTGGAGGAGGCAGTCTTTAAGCGTGGAGCTGACCTCCTCACCTTAGTCACACTTGGAGGCAGTCTTCCCACCTTATCCTCACTCACCTCTCCCTCTGGTTTCAGGGCATCAAACCTATTATGCAGAGACACCGGAGGAACCGTGGTAGGTCGGGGTGGGGGTCGCCTGCATTTCCAAGCTGGGACCTGCTGCCATCCCTCCTCTCCTCTCGAATTGGCTCTCTGTGCTCGACTACAGCAAGGGACTCTCATTGGACTCTACAACTTCCTGAAGGGAGGTTGTGATGAGGAGGGTTTGGCCTCTTCTCCCAGGCAACAAACAGGACCCGAGGAAATGGTACAAGTTGTACCAGAGGAGGTTTAGATTAGACGTAAGGAAAAACTTTTTCTCTCAGAGAGTGGTCAGGCCCCTTGCCTGCCCATGGACATGGCAGAGTCACCGTCACTGGCAGTGTTCAAGAGCTGTCTGGATGAGGAGCTACAAGATATGGTTTAGTAGTTTGTGGTACCAATGGTAATGGGAGAATGGTTGGACTAGATGATCTTGTAGGTCCTTTCCAACCTTGTGATTATATGATTCTATGAAAATTACTGTAATTTTCATAGGGAGGACAGGACTAGGTAGTTTCAGAAGTAACCACAGGATAACAAAATCTTAAACCCACTCTCCTGTGGGAAAGAGCAACAGGCTAGATGTCCCCCAGCACTCAACTGCCCACAAGGATTGCACTTGCAGGCACAAGTGGAGCTCTGTTCCTGGGGCCCTGAAAGCCAGCCCTGCACACCTTCTGCCCACAGGCTGCACACCTGCCTGCCTTTCAGCTTTGTGCTTACACAAGTGTCAGCACACAGATTCCTTTCTGTTTATACACTTTATGCTATGTTCATGTTCCTTTCATGTGCTATTATTATGACATCATTTTAAATTAATTTCCTGTGTGTTCCATGATTAACAGTCTCAGTAAATGTACTTTAAAATCAGCCCTTCAGAGTACTTTATTTTATATCCAGTACCCTGGATTGGTTCCTTGTGATCTTTGTTCCCAGCTCATCTCTGGGATCCACAAGCCATGCACAGCACTGAGATGCATGACGCTCTGTTGGGAGGACTTCCCTCCTGGCATTCACTCCACTACACATATGTCTCCATCTGTGACAGTGAGTGGTGTCTGTGCAGCCTTCCACTTGAAGAGTATCTGTTAAAAGTCACTAACAACAACAACAACAACAAAAAAGTGGAAGATGGGATAGATAGGGCAAAGGCTGGCTGCACTCTTTTCCCCTGCTGATCAGATGTCATAGAATCACCATAGAATCATTTGAGTTGGAAGGGACAAGGAACTTCCAAAAGCCATCTAGTCCAATCCTCCTGCAGCTAGATCAGGGTGCTAAACTTTTCAGTAACTTGTGTAAGGTCTAAATTTTCCCATATAATAAGTTTTCCTTACACTCCCCACTGTGAAGCACACACTGAGCGGCCCTGCTCTTGCATGGAAGCTGTGCAAGGAGCTAGCAAGCTGGCTTGCTAGGCAGAAAGCTGTGAGACCATGTGTCTCACCACGTACCAGGATGGCACTGACACCACTGGTGTTATCAGGAATAAGGGAGGAGGGAGCACTTCCATCTGTTCTGGCTCCATACAGCTCCTGCAGAACAGCCTGCGAGCAGTGAAGGGACATCTTTGTGCACTGCTCTGCCACTTGCACACTATAGAAAGTCCCCAGAGAAGCCCACATCCCCCAGAAAAGGAACTGGTCGCAAAACAGTCCCTCTCCATTTGCTTTCCATGATGCTGCTGGCACGAGAACAAGCATGAGTGCTGCCAAAGCTAACAAGCAGGCCCAATAATCCCTCCACTTGCTAGAGAGCCATTCCAGGCCTGCTGAACTTTCTCCTGTGGCCGTGCACAGGGAGGTTTGTGTCAGCACCTATCTGCAGGAAGGAGGCAGGCACTCTGGCTGACAGCACTAAAGCACTCAAGGGCAAGGTGCCAGCCTTGCTGGGCAGCTGCCTCCTCCATCTGCCATTTTTCACACGGGTAGTATGCTTTGGCTCTGTGTCCTTGGTAAACATCGCAGAACACTGAAACCAGGAAACAAAAAATCAAAGGAATGGAGATTACCAATGGATCTTCCTTTGTCTTTCCAAGAACCAGCCATACCCAGGCCCCTACTGCATTTTAAAGAGCAAGCCAGGTAGTCAAGTTGCTTCATTCCCCCTCTGTTGCCATTGAAGTAAGACTGTGTTATTTGATTACTAAAGCACATTGCAAGTGATAGTAAGTGTGACTTACTGATGACCTACTCGGAAAGAAAAACGGGGAATGCAGAGGAAGGGCACCACCCATCCCAGGTGCAGGGGTTTCCCAACTATGCCTTTTATTTCTGTCCCCACTGCCAAAAGGGTGCTTTTCAATCAAAGCCACTAGAAGGTGAGATTCCTTGCAAACAAGCAAACATGCATGCAGCATAAAGATCAGGCAAATAAAGTAGAAGCCCATGTCCAGGAAAACCATATCTCAGTGAGCTAGAAAGAGGAAGAACCGTCATGCACACCATGGCATTCCCCTGAGATATGGGGTTTGGCGTGAAGAGCAGAGCAATGACACATGGTAGCAAGACATACTTTAAAATAACACTGCATCTGAGGATAGCAGCAGTGTGGGGTTTGCAGCCCTAAAATAAGATGGAAAGTCCTGTTCCTTGACCTGGACTATGGAAAAACACAGCTGGTAGCTGGAAGAGAGTTTGTTGTCATGAAATTAGGATGGAGGAAGAACTGCTTGTCCTGCTTTGAAACACAGGTTGTGATAACGCGGAACAGGGAGACATGCCAGCAGGATGTGGGGTGCTGTTAAATCTTTGTAAATAACGCCATGTGGCTTTTATATAACTGATATTTGCTAACAAATAAGCTAATTAACCATATAACCATTTGTCAGCAATTAATGGAACAGTATAAAAGAAGAAAACAGAACACAATAAAGCGGACATCAGTAGCATTCACATTGAGTGTATTGCTGTGTCTCATTCTTTGCCGCTACACAGCGGAAGCAGTTTCAGACAAGCTGATAAAAGTCAGCATCTTCTGTAAGAGCAAGCTCAACCATAACCCTAAAATATCTGCAGAATGCTTTGGAAAAACAGCTCCTTCCGCCCTCAGAATAAATTATACCATTGGAAAACAGTTCTCAGAATAAATTTCACAATTGGAAGACAGTTTTCTGAATTTTCAGCAGCTGGCACACAACACTTCCACCTGCTGCTGGGCAGCACTATGGTTTCCATCACTGCAACATGACAGTCAACACAACCTGTCCAAGATACCATGTTGGAGCTCAGAGCCAACTCGTACCAACTTAAGCCAGGCATGCTATGGTCTTACTTCTCATCTCCTTCAGGAAGGGAAAACAGATATCCATGATTATGTGTGTTGACCTAAACACGTGGGGGGGGTGTGCTGACATAAATGTCTTAGGTAAGTGACATGTGCAGCTCTTCAGCCTCTCTCCCCACCATGAAATGTATCCTCATCAGGCTTTCTCTCAGACCTCTGGCTTTCAGACATTTCCCCTCTTAATATCTGCAGTGTGTTTGGGGCAACCTTGGGTCCACAGTAGTAGTAATTAAAAAAATCAAAACAGAGCAGTCATTAGGCTTTATGCACTGCAAGAATACATGAAGGAATTTGAAATCAGCAAGTCAGTCCCATTACTGTATAGATATATTTGGTCTGTCACCTAGTAAAATGCACGACTGCATGTGCCTGGTAAGTGCTTCAAAGTTGTTCTTTTGATCTTTATGAAGATGAAACTGTAATATTTCTGTAGGTATGCAAGAGAATTAGTTATTGGACTAGTTAAAAACCACTTAGCTTTTGAAACTAGTGCCACCTGTTTCCTGTTTTTATTTATAGAACACAATACTCTGTCCTCTGAGGACTTCACTAACAAGCTCTCTCATACAAAATACCAGTGGTAGTCTGATCAAGACAGCTGATCTCTGGTTTGACAGGTTGGCACGTGGGCCTGACCATCCAGAAGCCTACTCAGACAGGGAGAGCAAGGAAAAAGCCAGAATAAAGGCCATATAAGAGCTTCTCCCTCACCCCTGAGCTCAGCACTTCAAGAATCATAGAATCATAGAATGGCCTGGGTTGAAAATGACCACAATGATCATCGAGTTTCAGTCCCCCTGCTATGTTCAGGGTCGCCAACCACTAGACCAGGCTACCCAGAGCCACATCCAGCCTGGCCTTGAATGCCTCCAGGAATGGGGCATCCACAACCTCCTTGGGCAACCTGTACCAGTGTGTCAACACCTTCTGTGTGAAAAACTTCTTCCTAATATCCAAACTAAACCTCCCCTGTCCCAGTTTAAAACCATTCCCCCTTGTCCTTGTCCCCCCTATCCAACCTTGTAAACAGCCGCTCCCCTTCCTGTTTATATGCTCCCTTCAAGTACTCGAAGGCCACAATGAGGTCTCCCTGGGGCCTTCTCTTCTCCAAACTAAACATGCCCAGTTCCCTCAACCTTTCCTCATAGAAGAGGTGCTCCAGCCCTCTAATCATCTTAGTGGCCCTCCTCTGGACCCACTCCAAGAGTTCCACATCCTTCCTGTACTGGGGGCTCCAGGCCTGGACACAGTACTCCAGATGGGGCCTCACAAGAGCTGAGTAGAGGGGCACAATCACCTCCCTCCCCCTGCTGGCCACTCCTTTTTTAGTGCAGCCCAGGATATAGTTGGCCTTTCAGGCTGCAACCGCACATTGCTGGCTCAAGTGTAGCTTCTCGTCCATCAGGACCCCCAAGTCCTTCTCCGCAGGGCTGCTCTCAAGGAGATATCCCAGTTTGTATCAATACCTGGGATTGCCCCGACCCAAGTGCAGCACCCTGCACTTGGCCTTATTGAACCTCATTAGGTTCTCATGGACCCACTTTTCCAGCCTGTCCGGGTCCCTCTGGATGGCTATCTGACATCTGGCTCACATGCTCTGCCATTTCACACATGGTGTAGTGTAACACCTTCACACTGTGAGAATCAATTCTGCATTAGAATAAAATAAGACTTTTTTTTCATGGTCTCTGCTGCCATAGTTCTTTTTGGGAGTCTTTCTACTTTACTTGGGGGAGGGGTCTCTGATAGATTGCATCACTTATCCTCTAGATGAACCTTCCCCAGGAATGCACACTCAGTATATAGATGAAGTATATATGTATTATTTTGTCATACACATTGCAAGAATATCCTGCTCGAGATTCATCAAACCAGAGAACATGTCATGACCTGCCCAAAGAAGTGCCTGAAGAGACAAGGGAAAACGTGGCATCCCCCCCACCTCTTTGTTTGTTGCCCCCGGTACTCTTTGTTTAACGAAGACTTTGAAGAAAATCACCAAATCACCGTATCAGTACGACAAGAAGAGTACTGAGGACATCTTGGAAACAACAGGATGGGTACTGACTGACACCAGATAACAAACAGAACACCTTGGATAAGATTGTGAACCTGGAGTACCCAGCCAATAGGGTAACAGGGGAGGGGGATAAGCAAGGGAGGAAACAAGGTACAAAAGCTGTCACAGAGACCTTAGGGGTGCTCCTGCTTGTGGGACGCCCGCCATTGCAATAGCGAATAAAATCTGCTTTTATAAGAGATACCGACCTGACAAAATTATTTGGATATTTCCAACAATCGGGGGGCTCGTCTGGGATTATTATCGCCTCCTTGGGGCTCCCCCTACTGCTCTGGACAGGATAGGTGCATCCCGCTGATTTTTGCGGTCCTATCTGGGTGGTGAGGTGACTCCTTGAAATAGCCGATAGGAAACCGAGACTGTTACGTAAAGGACGGGCTCTGTGAAAGCCAAGGGGCAGGTAGGCAAAAGTGTTGACCCATGCAGACCCGGTAACTTCGCGTACGGACTAAGGTAAGGGAATTTAATTCTTGCCCTGGGGCTCGGTGGAGACCCGGGTGAGTCTCGGGAAGGAGCTGCTGGTGTGCGATACCTTGTGCGCTTGACGAGGTGCCAGCAGTACACCCCTGTTGAATCCGAGAATCGGAGCAAGGTGCTCCGGAGGGATTGGCCCAAAATCCGAGAATCGGAGTGTGGTAACCTGTGAGCTGGGTAGTTCACAGCAGCATTCCGGAGGGATGGGGAATAGGAGCTCCCAAGAACAGGGGAAATGGTCCTCAAATTCGTGCCTAGAGATAGCCCCCTGGCGAAGAAGCTTCAGAATTGGAAAATAATCCCAAAACTAGGGACAAGAACAGCAAAAGAGATGTTTAAGTACTGTACACAGACATAGCCTAGAGAGCCACTACAGGGAAAATCATTTTGACCAAAATAAGGGTCTGACGAAGATTGGGCTTGTCAGACTTTGAATTTATATGTAAACAGTAAGACTCCTTTCTCTGAAACAGAATTGGCATATGCCGGTTAATGGATGCAAGAAGTAAAACAGTTCCTCACAAGAAGGAGTCGAAGTTCAAAAGAAAAAGAAAGAAGCAGAAAGATCGTAAATGCGATCCCGCAGGTAACTTTCCAGTCCCTTCTCCCCCCTCCCCCTACAATTTCTAAAGCAATGCAAGCAGCAGTGACCTCTCCAGAGAAGGGGAGTGGCCGTGCTCCTGATCCTTTGCAGGGTCCTAGAGAGAGTGTGCACTCTCTATTACTGAGAGAATTGGAGCAATGTAAAACGGGACCTGAAGAGTTTTCCTTTCTCTAATACTAACCTTACTAATACTTCACTTTATCCTCTTAGGGAAGTCTCCTTAGGTCAAAGGGAAATAGGGTGTGTTAATGCCTGCTTTTTTTTTTTTTTTTTTTTTTTTTTTTTTTTTTACTAGCAGAAAGTTTAGGAGTTTCAAGAAGAAAATGAATTTCTTAATTAAGGATCCTGTAAGAGTAGCAGAACAATTAGATCAATTTCTAAGGCCTAATTTCTACTCATGGATGGAAGTGATGTGTTTATCATAGATATGTTGTTTACTGGAGACGAAAGAGATGTGTTTAGGTGTGCAGCTATGCAAGAGTGGGAAAGGAATACAGAAGGAAGTTTGGGCCCTGAAGGGAAGCAGAGAGAGGAAGGATCCTGAGAATAAATTGTACTGATTATCATCACTGTTTTTGTGATTGTTAAATGTTGTGAAAGTGTTACCTAAGAGGCTGTTATGGGACAATGGGTGTCTAAAGAGATACTGAGAAGAGCCCCTGGGTTGTATTTTGGCTTATAGGGGAAACGTTGCTGGTGAGCCAGGAGGAATATTGAATAAGAAACCAGGAACATAATGAAGGAATGGGATCAGTTTTATAATTGAGTACCCTGACCATGAGACCAAGTGCTGGGTCTTTGTGGAAGTTAAAGAATTGTGTTGTTTGATTTGTGGATTTTGAAGGGAGTGGGGAAAACTGTTTTGATGGTATATGGAAGTGCAGTTGTTAATGGTACACCAAAGTGTAATTGATAGTACAAGTAGTGGAATTGGGGGGGGGGAAACAAAAAAAGAAAAAAGAAAAAAAAACGGCAAAAGGGTTAAGGAAAACAGTTTGTGCCGGCACGAGAACACATCCTCCGCACTAACCCCACCGCGGCTTGTAAGAACAACTCGGAGTGAGAAAGAGCTGGGGGCCAGGGACTCCCCCTTTAACTGTAAAGGGCGTATTACTTCTGAACGGGGGTGGGACGGGACATTGGAAGTGAGAATAGCCCTCATCTGCAGAGATCTAAGGAAACCCGATATACCAGTATTAGCACTGGAAGCCTGGGGACGGGAGGGGTTGAAACTGAAATATAATGCTAGTAATTTCTGTAACAATGAAAGTTTGGAAAGTGAAAAGGGTTTGGGAAAGACACAGGCTGAGGAAGGCAAAGTTGAGCAAGGTGTTACAGGGATGTCCTTACCGAGAAGAGAGGTGAGGGATCTGGAAAAATTGATTGAGAAACAGAGATAGCAAGAAAGTAAGGAAATTGGGAAGAACAGTAGCAGCTGTTACCCTTGCTGCACTAGAACAGGGCCTGAGGACCCAGAGATTCCCTCAGGGAAGAGGTAAGGGGGAGCTCCCTGGAAAGGCCCAGGGAGAGTTCCACCCCCACTGGACCGAAAGCAGCTGGGGAAGCAGGGTAAAGAGGTTTATTTTCTGATATGGGTGCCTCTTACGCTGTGCTGCATCAAGAATTATTACCCGTAGATGATTTTTGTAATAGTTGTAGAAGCTACTGGCAAGAGAAGCTTACTTTTTGGGGACCAATTAAATATACGCCAGGAGAACAAGTAGGAATACATAAATTCTTGTACATGCCAGGTTCTCCAAAACCATTACTTGGGCATGACATATTAGAACAGTTGAATGTAGAGATTAAATTCAGTAAAGAAAATTGGAGCTAAGTGTCAAGCAAGACTAATTGACTGAAAATTAAGTCTGGCTTTAACACAAACTGGGAAAAGCAATGTTGTACCCTCAGAAGTTATGTAAATCCTAAATCAGGTATACACAGGATTGCAGGCATCAGGAATGCCTGGCAGAGCCAAAAATGCAGTCCAGTAGAAGCTAAGTTAAAGACAAGATCCAGCCCAGTCAGGGTAAAGCAATGTCCTTTGAGGATACAAGATTGTAGGAGGATAAAAGAAATAATAAATGACTTCTTGGATTTTGGATTATTAATTGGATAGGAATCCAAATACAGCACCCCAATCTTGCTAATGAAAAATTGTATAGCAAAAGCTATAGTTTGGTACAAGATTTGAGGGTAATTATTGAAGAGACGCAACCCGTGGTGGCAAATCCATGCACTTTATTAACCAAGTTAAGGAATGAGTAGGAGGGATTTGCTCTTCTGAATTTGAAGGACACCTTTTTCCGCCTGGTTTTGCCAAAAAAAATCTAAAATTATTTGCCTTTGAATAGGAGAACCCCAATACGGGGAGAAAGAAAAAATAAATAAATAAAAATGCAAGTAAACTGGACTGTGTTACCCAGGGTTGTGAGAACAGCCCAATGATCTTTGAGAACCAGTCAGCTCATGATCCTGAGGCTTGGGTTCCTCCATCCCAAGGTGGAACTTTACTGCAGTACAGGGATGCCACAGTAACAAAAGAGGACTGTGTACAATGGACTGTGAGTTTGCTGAATTTCTTGGTTTCAGTGGATATGAAGTTTCTCAACAGAAAGCTCAACTGATCAAAGAGAAGGAAGGAACGAATTTGCTGAACACCCAGGACAGCAACGCTACCTCCAAACCGGCAGCGTGCGATTACATGGAGACTGTGCCAGTGGGCCAGACCTACAGGAAGAACCATTGGATGATGCAGAGGATTCCTGGATTCATCGATGGAAGCCGTTTTGTGATACAAGGAAACTGTAAGGCAGGATATGCAGTAACTGCTACTGACCAGGTAATTGAAGCAAAACCATTACCTGTGGGGACTTCCGCTCAGAAGGCTGAAATAACTGCCTTGACAAGAACCTTAAATATATGGACAGATGCTAAATATGCTTTTGGGGCGGTACCCACTCATGATACCATCTGGAAAGAGCAAGGATTGCTTATACACAAGGAAAACAAAAGCATGATGTAATCTACCAAAGAATGTGGCTGTTATACATTGTAAAGAACATTAGAAGAGTGACACTGAACAGGAAACTGGAAATATGATAGTGGATCAGGTGGCAAAACAGGCAGCTGAGGGAAAAGAAATTGGTGAACTGACTTTAATTCCAGACAGTAAACTTAAAATCTCTGAACCAGAGTCGGAACCTTTAAGGTATTCTAGAGATGATAGGAATCTAATTAACAATTTAAAAGAGAAGAAAGCAAGCTGACAGATGGGTGCATACCCAGATGGACACGTAGTTGTGCCCTTCAGTATTTTATGGAAATAGGTTCTAAGGGAACATAATAAAACATACTGGGGGAACAGACACTACAAAGTAATTATATGGTCCTAGTACTAGGAACAGGGTACAAGTGGGGCCTATTGGGAAAGGGAACCTTCTAGGGCAACAATGGCAAACTGATTTTTTTTGGAACTGCCAGGAAAAAGGAGGGTTTTGTTATGTGCTAGGTCTAACCAATACCCATTTCAGGGTGGCCAGAAGCATTCCCTTGTAGGACCAATAAAGCCAAAGAAATAACCAAGGTATTGTTGCAGGAGATTATTCCAAGGTTTGGGGTTCCTGCAACAATATCCTCCAACCTGGGAACTCACTTTACTGCAAAGATTATCCAACAGGTCAGTAAGCTATTGGGAATGGATTGACAATTGCACATACCACACAGGCCACAGGCAAGTAGTCAGGAGGAAAAGATGAACCACCTAATTAAATCACAGGTTGTAAAACTGGGTCAGGAAGCTGGACTATCCTGGCCACAGTTGTTGCCTTTCACACTCCTTAGGACCAGAACCTCTAGATGAGCCCCTTGCCTATCTCCCTCCCGTTTCCCCATTGGCTGGGTACTCCAGGTTCACAATCTTTTCAAAGGTTTACATTTGTTATCTGGTGTCAGTCAGTAGTCACTGTGTCCTTAGGGGTGCTCCTGCTTGCGGGATGCCTGCCATTGCAATTGCGATTTTATTCGCTTTTTTTTTTCTCTGCTTTTATCAGAGATACCATCCTGACAAAATTATCTGGATATTTCCAACAACACTAATGAAACCATAAAGCTGTCCCGAGCAAAACCCACTGTCACTCAGAGCCAGAAGCCCCAGCAGCTCCTTGCAGGGCACCGATGCCTCACTGCAGCACCCAACCTATGACCCTACATAAGAAGCAAGCTGTAGGTGTAACTTTGAGACAGCTGTGACCCTGAGCACCCTGCCTCTCCCAGTTGCCAACCCAAATTCAAGAGGGTTTGAGGGGATGTGCTGCTGTGATTTAAGTAAGCAATAAGCAAAGTGAAGCAGAGACCATGGAAAAAGTGAGGCACTTGGCATGCAACTCAAAGCAACAAGGCAGGCTTTTTATAAGGCAGGCACTTCTGCAGGGTCATCAGCACATAGTTGAAGGGAGCAGCAATGCTGGGCTGTCAGCACTGGGGTGCACCTGGGCCCCTGCACCAGTTATGAGCTCCAGAGTTGCTATGAGGAGCACAAGGTCGGCTGACCCAACAGTGGAATAGGGTGGGAAAAGCAGAGCTGCCGTGGCCATGGTGACGCAGACATAACACCCCTTATCTGTCCCACCCATAGCTCACAGCAAGCATCCAGAGAGGACAAACAATATGGGGTGATTCAGCAACTAGGAGAAACAAGTAGCAGGCATTGCCCAGGGCTGGAAAGAATAAGAGCAAATGCTAGAAAACAAAGCCCCACCCACCACCACAAAAACCAGTCTGTCCAGTTCAAATCCCTTCTGACGGGAGAGGAGCACCATATGGACCAGCCTCACTTACCATGGTGAGTCCCAGGGAGCTGCTCCACTGCATTCCACTGCATTCCATCCCACTGCTGTACAAGTCACACAGATCTCAGCCACGGGAGGGGCTCACTGCAGCCCTGCTAGGCTGAGACAGTTTAATGCTCCTTGCAATAGATACCGTCTTGCGTAGTACCTATAAACTTTCACAAAACGCACCATGGCTCCAGGATGGAAAATGGGGACGAACCAGGCAGACTTGGCCAAGACGTTCTGTGCAAACTGGGGACAGCATAACTTCAGAATCAGTCCCTTCATCTCCCAGTGCATGCCTAGGATGCCACCAGGCTCCTTAGAAAGGGAACAGCAGAGGATGTTGCTTCTCCAAGTCTCTCCTTGGGAAAAATGCTGAACATCCTGAGTTTACGTAGCATTCACACTAGGATAGAAATCCATGCTGAAAGCTTGGCCCTGCCTACGATTTCCTCCCTCCCTCCATAACCAGCCCTACTAGTGAACTGTGCAAGCTTCTCCTCTTTTACACCTCTATTGTTTTTTTCCCTTTGCAATCTTAACTGTTTCTTCAGTTTTTGAAGATTCTCAGAAACAAAACGTAACAGTTTCAGAGATCGACAAAGCTCCTGAACCCGCTAATAGAAATTCCTGGGATGAAGCAAGAAACTTGAAATTATATTGCTCAAAACAATTAGATGCCTTTATAGCTATTCATTTAAGCAACCTCTCCAGAATTAGCAGAATTAGTTATTTTGGTGCA
Source organism: Gallus gallus (assembly GCF_016699485.2). Classification (NCBI taxonomy): domain Eukaryota; kingdom Metazoa; phylum Chordata; class Aves; order Galliformes; family Phasianidae; genus Gallus; species Gallus gallus. The sequence continues at coordinate 19,466,961 of NC_052535.1, read as the reverse complement.
AAGAAATCTATAGTGGAATTAATTATTTCATCTTCCCCTTTACTGCAGGAAGAAGGGTTTTAATTGAGCCCTGATCTCTACTTGTATTCAGTGGACTGCTCATTAAGAAATGGATGTCTCTTGATGGCAGCAATTATCCCTGGTAACCTTAATGAGCTTGTTACATTCCTTTGTAATTGTTATAAAAAGTTATATGAAACATTTTGCTTAATACTACCCAGCTCCAGGGGAAATTGCTTTTCAAACCAAATGATTGTTCTTTTCATGTTTCTTGTGTATGCATTCCTTTTCTACTCCTTCGGCAGCCCCCTGCCGTAGGCAACAGGTGCACCGAAAGCACATCAGTGGCTAAAACTACTTCCTGTGGCTTAACACTGAATTCAGGAAGCAAAATTCATATGATGTGGGAACTTTGCAGCAGCTACTGTTAAACTCTGGTCACAGAGTCCCTTCCAGCAAGACACATAATGGGTAGCAGCCAAAGACTCCTGGTTCTGAAAAGCATTCAGGGATGATCTGATTTTTCTGACGCTAAATCCAAAGGAAGGCTTAGAAACATTCTCCACGTGAGCAGCCAAAGCAGTTAAGTGCAGCAGCTTTCCAATCACCCTCTTCTTACTGAGCTAATTCAAACGTGTTAAAGCACAGCACTTAGGGGATCTTTCAACAAAACTTGTTTGATAACAGTCAGTTTGTTGAAAAAAGCTATTTATGGAAATTGTTTCTGAGGTAACATTTCAAGAACAAAGATGGCATTTCCAGCCAAAACCAGCAGGTCAGAAGAGCTGGTCTGATAGCTCAGCAACGTAACATGACTTGCAGAGTTGGAATTTGTGTCTGGACTCTTAGGTTGCCAAGCAGCCTTGCACATGGGCTCATCAGCTACTCTGCAGTGCCTTAGCTGCTCTGCCTTCGCATAAAAATAAATGTGAGAGCTTCGGTTTGTTATTGTCAAACAGAATTCTCATCTTCTTTCTGTCTGTGCAGCAGTAAGCTGCTCCTCCTGGTCCACCTGAGCTTCCTCAGCTGCAACCTGCAGCTGCTGCCATGTCTGCAGCCACCACAGAGGCTTTGCTTCATAATCCTCCTCCAAGCAGCTGCGACTTGGACCATCCAGCTGATGGCTAGCAGTTTGAAGCAAGCCACAATTCAGCCATTTGTCTGTTTCCAGAAGTCTATATTGACAACTATGTCAGCAGCAAGAGCAGCACCACTTGGAACATGTCTGACCAACATCAACAAGCAGCCCTCAGTGCTGCTGTTTAGTACAATGCAATTATTTGCAAGTAAGATTTTGTACCTACAAATACCAGAAGACACCTAGTTAATACCACAGAATGTAAACCTCAGAAGAAATGCGCAGTACGGGCTCACGGATGCTTTTAAGAACCTAACATTTATTCTTGAAAAGTTTTGAGGTTCAGATTTATAGCCTTCACCTGACAATAGCAGTGTCTTGAACATTTTCCTTTTCAAAATGCACCGAATGCGTAGACTTCAGTAAAAAAAAAAAATTTATTTTCAATATAAAAGTGCCAAAATATCCACCAACATTGTAATCTATTCAACAACCAGCTTACTCTAGTAATCAAAATTGCAGGCATCTTTATTCACATTTTTAAATCAAATTCCTTTCACACATTTCCGCAGTAACCCGAGTCCCTCGAAAGTGGGAAATTTGGATTTCGGTTGGCTGCTGTAGTCCATATGTCCAAGTTCATGTAGGCACGGAACGGGTTAAACCTCGGATAGTATTCCTGCTTACACATAACAGCTTGGTTCTCAACATGGGTTGAGTGTTGGGTCGTGGCACTGACAGGGCAGCAGCTTTCATAAACATCACTCTGCGGTGCCCAGATGGAACCAAAAAGTCCAGACATTGGAGACAAGCTTCGGGTGTTCGAGAGGTAGGGCTGCAGAACAAGATAAAAGTATCAGGGGAGCTGCAGAACAGCCCGCTCAAAGAAAGCATGGAAGTGTACTAAGTGGGAGGAAGCAACATTTATGCAAAGAACATTGAAAACTTGCAAGTTGAAAATTAAATAAGCTGACAAGGCAGTAAGGTTGCCCAAAAAAAGATTACAGCAGCATTAGCATGCTCTCTGCATGGCACCAATATCACTGTAGCAAGAATACAGTATTTAGTTCTGGCTGGGTTATTAAGAAATACAAGGGATAAACAGATGATGTAAAGAGCATCACACATGGTTTGGAGAGTTAAAACTAAAACAGAAGGATGCCTAAGAAATGACGAGGAAAAGGTTGATGTATGTATCAGTAATGAAAGATCATGCACACAAGCAAAAATGGATATTCAGTATGGAAAAGAGAATCCAACTGGGAGCTAGGGAGTTTAGGTAGAAAAATTTCGAAAGCTTATGAGGAATCTCCTGAAGAGCAAGATGTATTAGTCTGCAAGGAAACCTCTCAGAAAGGTCATGGAAGTCTTGGGACTTTTAAAATTGAATGAAACACTGAAATGTACTGTAGTGAATAGTTTGCCAGGGAAATGAACCGAATTATTCAATGTATTTTCCAATCTCTACCTTCTGTGTTTCCTGGCATTCTTGAATAGAATATGAAATAAAGCTGCATCTATTTAAGGAAACAGTCTTCTACCAGTTTTGCTACTTTTTAATTTGAGTAGAATTTTCAGTTCTGCAGTTAGAAATATTTATCGCTTTATTTGAATATTTTTATTCAAAACAAACGTATTACAAATGTAGTAAAAAAAATCTATAAGATATTGAAATCTGAGCTGAAGAAAATGTAGTTGCAAGTAAAGACTGCCTGGAACTGAGGTGAGCCACACATTGCACTGTGGGATGACACAGACGTGGCTAGTCCAGACAGTTAGAGGTCAAAGTCAACACTCAGAAATCTACACAAATCCAGCTTAAATCACTTGGATTTCCCAGAAGAAAAAAAAAAAAAGAAAAAAAAACCTGTCAAAGTCACCGAGAGCAGCTGTCCGTTTAGCCCTACCATTTCCAAATCTCCGGGTTTTGCTGTCAGCACTTTCTGTATTCTACCCTCATCTGGAAAGGCTGATTTGGATGGGAAAAAGTCTCAGTAGACTATGCAAGTCCAAAATATTTTTCCATATGTAAGATGATTTTAGTCAATTTGCAGGCAAAAATGATCCATCTTAGAGTTTTATAGACAAAGCTCAGGAACAACCTTGACCAACAACTGGGAGAAATCCATGCTACCAACACCAACGTCAAACACACGTCAGGCTACTTAAAGGAAATATGAGCAACATGCAAGCAGTAGGTGAGGGCAAGGCAGGTACACACTTTTCAAGTGGCATAAGAAAGCAGCGCCTGGCAGTGGCAATACTCACTGTGGAGTTGACATAACTGGCAGGCTCCCAGGTAGGTGGCATGTTGTGTGGCGCATTCCAGGTGGAGGTGCAGCTCTGGTCAATGAAGGCTGTGTTCTGCATTGCAGCTGTGCCTGGGAAGCCGTTGGAGTAGTTCATGTTTTCTGCAGTTTATAAAACAGGGAAGAGAAAATAAGGCTTTTGCCTTATTTAATTTTGAACATTCTTGGAGCAAGACATGCAAGAACCAAGCTCAGCTTTTGGTGACTTTAGGCAGCTTCCAGGCAGTGCAGCAGCAAAGCATAACAACTTGTGTTAACAAGACTACCATTTTGTTCTAGGGACCCAGTAACAAACCTCTGTCAGGAGAATGGGATAAAGAGTAGGCAATCTCTTTACTGGAGAAAGCAGTCTTTATTAGCTGCAGAACGTGCATGGCAGAGTCTACCTTGGCTTCACTGCCAATATACCTCAACTCTAAGCACCCCAGAGATTACCCTGCTGCCTGTGATACTGTAGCCTGATCTTTAATTACTGCTTAGGTAATACTAAAGAATTTTAGGTTCTTGCCAGAGTGTGTCCCAAGCCAAGAAACTCTAGCCTGCAAACGTAATTGGTCACAAGAGGCCTTCTGTTTCACACACACTGGAAAGCAAGCCAGAGGAGAAACAAAGAAAATTGTGCAAAAAAGAATTGTGTAATACTGTGATCACAAGCATTTTTCTCTATTCCCTCTCAGACCAAGTCCTGAATTTTCAGGCTTAATGATTCTATACAAAAATTGGCTTTCTCATCTACCACATGTAGACAGTGCTTTTTTTTTCCTATAGAGTACCCAGTCAGCTGGAAAGTATAAACTTCAAACACCCAGATGCTTATAGACAAGCTCAGCCTTTTGTTTTATAAGTTAGGTTAGAGAAAAAACATGCTCAGTGATAACTTTTTTACTTCATCTTACCTTCTGGAATAGCACCATATTCGTTCATCTCAAATGGACAATACACGTTGGAAAACTGGCTGTCACAAGTTGCGTTCCAGTCAATGAAGCTGTCCCAAGAAAAAGAAAAATGTGCTGTTAGAAACAATTTGCAGAACTTCTGAAAATTATTTAGACATACTTATTCACTGTAAAGCTATCGGGTGTAAAATGCCTGTAACTGATGAGGCTTTTCACATTCTGCTTGCCATACAAATCCTGCCAGCACATAATCATGGCAATCCTCTCACTGAACTCTTTATTCCCCCTGGGAGGATGAACAAATTGTAGTTACAGCTACCAGAGTTCTGCAACACCTTGTGGGATTCAACTTCTTCCTCCACAAAAAGAAAATAATCAGATTTCTTTCCCACAGGCACAGAAGTGGTAGATAGAAAGTAAAATACCATGATTTGATGGGGGAGGGGGGGGGTAAAGATGCAATGCATTCTTTAGCATTTCTATGCAGAGCACTCTGTAAGGGGATTTGTACTTCACCCACCACAGGTTTCCTAAACTATGCATGCTTAGTGTAGGGATCATAGTGTAGGGATCATACTTGTTTCCATTCAAATAATTGAAGTATTTCAAGAAGACTTTCAAGAGTAATTCTTAAAGATTCGACTTCGAGAGCAGACTGCCAGCCATTACTCCAAATCATCAGGGCTGCAGTCTGTAGACATGACAGTTTACAGTTGAGGTTAGCAGCCTGGTTGGGATCACATCATCATCATTTGGGGATTTGTGTTACCCACTCTTTCATTTTGGATGACAGGATATGACTTGAACTGAAGGCAGATACCTGTATATGAGTAGGAACACCAGTGAGTTTGTATGAGCTAAGTTATGACATACTAATGAAAAAAACATGAAAAACTAGGGGATTGAAGCAATGGCATGAATTATAATGTTTGCAAGGAAGATGATAGTTAAAAATGAGCTCAAGTGCACTCCTCTGCACCACAGAAAACCTTAACAAAACATAACTTGCCTGTTGTGGATCGGAGGTGTTTCCTGGATCATGCATGGCAGATTATTCTCAAGGTTGTAGTTTAAACTGTTTGTCAGGCAGACAGGCTGGGGAGGCCACAAGTCTCCTGCTGGGTAAAGACCTAAGCAGGGAAAAGAGAATGACATGCAAAACAGGAAGGAGGCTTTCACCAATTGTGAGTATCACTGCAATATTTGATTCTCCACAACAAAGACTATATGGCAGATGAAAAATCTGGAGATATCAACCAACCTACTTATGTGACGAACATCAATCTTCAAACAAATCTCAGAATTTCTATTCCTTAAAAATAATTATGTAGGAAGAGACTTGAATGAAGAATTTGTAATTCCACAAAACAAAGCAAGAGTTCTCAAGTTACCTATCACAGAATCACTGAATGACTTGGGTTGGAAAGGCCCTTCCTCCTCAACCCCCTGAAAGATCATTAAGTTCCAACCCCCCCCTGCAACAGACAAGGCCATCAATCTCCAGATTTGGTACTAAGTCAGGTAGCCCAGGGCCCCATCCATCCTGCTCTTGAAAACCTCCAGGGACAGGGCATCCACAACCTCTCTAGGCAGCCTGTTCCAGCACCTCACCACTCTCTTGATAAAAAACTTCCCCTTGACATCAAATCTAAACCATCCCTCCTTAAGCTTGAACCACTCCCCCTTGTCCTATCACCATTAACTATCATTCTAACCTAACTGCTCAAAGACACTTTGTTACCATTCCCTTGTTTGTACCTTGCCAGACACCCATCCTACAGCAAAAGGCACAGCAGCATGCTACTCAAAGAGCTATGTATTTTAACCAGTTTTCAAACTCCACCTGACCACATTGAACTTTTTGCTGCTATGAATCCCACTGAACAAGTTAATATTATTTCCCTTTGAGATACAAAGGATGAGAACTCAGCATTTTAAAACTCTGACCCTATCTCATTCGTTACTCCTTTCAAAAAGAGCAAGTCCTGACTGGAAGTTTGGAGAGGAAAAAGTGGTCACATCTGACCCAATGCTGAACTTCATTTTAACATATGGAACTGGTGTTCTCATATCCCAGCCACATTACTTTTAGACTTAAACCTCAAAGCAAGAGAAAAAAAATACCTAAAAATGAGAGCTGAAAGCAAAATGCTGTATTCACACAGAGAAGATACAGAAGAATATCAAAGCTGTAAGATTTTGCTTGCTGACTTTAATCTTAACTTGCCTAGAAGTCAAGATCTAACAACGTGTGTATGAACTCTGCATATACAGAGAATGTTAGCAACACTATTGACACTGCTTGGCGAAGACTGCAAAGCCAACTGAAGTTGTTAATTCAGTAACTGACCTTTATTCTTTTCAGGATCTGCAGCTATATCAGTGAAATTTGGACACAAGGTATCAGGATACTGAGGAATGCTATTCATGTCTCTGCTAAACGAAAAGGAAATGGAATTTCTTAAATCAAGACACTCTTACGTTCATATTCCAAAGTATTTCAAAAGAAAGATATGCAGATGAAAAAAATATTCTAGAGAATACAACTCTTGCTATTGCTTTCCCTGTTTTTCCCTGTTTTTCTCCTTATTTGAATTACCACTGCATCAGCTACTAATTAAGCATACAAAACAAATACATCTTAATAATCTCACTTATCCAAGCATCAAACTATTGCAAATTAATTTAACAGCTCTTCTCTTGAAATTGAAAAACAAGCTATATTCCATTAAGATGAATAAGATCTCTCATGATGTTTCAGTGCTCCCAACAACTTTCAGACAAGTTGACTTCTATGTGTATGAAGACACATAGGCACACATGAACATCAATTTTGTATTCATCGAATGCCATCAAAGAAATGACTTGTGAGTGGAAAGGGAGCATTTGTAAGCACCAGAAACCCAGAGGAAAAGGATTAAATTATTTTTGCTGGTGAAAATTATGAATGACATAGACAGTTATGAATGAGAAGTGAAATAAGGATTCACAGTGATAAGAATTGTAGACGCTATCTCTACTATAGTGAATAAGTAGAAAGGAAAGAAGGGGAGGGGGAAATAAATTTCCTAGGAGAGCATTACTCTCATTAAAAGAATAACATCAACTTGAAAGTCTCACTTTTTTTTTTTTTTTTTAACAATTTTTAATTTAATATAACTAAGGGTGGATAGAAATGTAGCAGGTTGCTAAGATCTGGAAGAAATCAGTGGGGAAAAATAATTTCCTTTACTCTCAAATTTTGTTTTCCATATACCCCCGCACAATCCTTTTTCTGTCTCAACTGCACAGATCTTTCCACATACTGAGAAAGATTCTTCTTCCAAGTAGAAAGTGCAATTAGATGATAAAACATAATAAACCAAATATAATAAAACAAGAGGTATAATTCACCAAAATGAGACAAGGTTTCAAGTTGGTGGAGTTTCTTTTCATGTGTTGCAGGCTTACATTCAAATTTTTTACCTGGTATTGCAGATGTTATGAGACAGATTTAAAGTGATAGGAGTTTCAGATGGAAAATCGTTTTGTGAAATATTCTCCCCTAAAGAAAAGAATGACTGTAAAAATCAAAGATCCTAAAAAAAGAAGTATGCACAGAATATTTATACACACATACTGAATCATCAATGGTGTTAACAAAGTTTCTCCTCAGTAACTGGTAGTATCACTAACTGCATTAATATGCAAAGTGTTTGATTTATTTACCACTTGATCTTAAATGTATTTTGACTTCAGTAATTAGCAACACTCTAAATGTTAAGAGATTCCTTGTTACTATCAAATTTATTCTTAATTTGATATGACTTCTAAAGAAGTAATAAAATCTGACAATAAAGTAACATGCCCACAAATCATTATCCATCATATCACAGGTTCAGACTCGTCACATAGCATCCTTGCTAACATAAGAATGTGACACATTATGCACACACAGATGTACATATAAACACAGGCACATTTTTTAATTCTCCAAAACCAGTTCTTTCAGGTATTCAAGGCTGTTTGTACTTGTCTCACTTTTAAAACATTTACTTCTATCACTACATCAATTGGCCAGCAATGGTAGTAACTGAGTCTTGGGCTTTCAACTATTTTAATGGTATTCAGGCATTCAAAAAAGATGCAGTAATGAACCACATTTGCCACTTCTCATATCCCTCAAGTGTATCAAGTGGCCTCCTGGTTCCTTCTACCTCAAATACAGTTATCCAATTCCACCATGCCGAGATCCATTCTGAACTGCTTGCACACAGTTGTCATTTGTACGATTTCTTAAACAATAAGGGGATACTTCTTTTTTTTTTTAATTAACGTGATAGAACATTCAAAAGACAAAAACTTTTGACTAGAGACTCATTTCTTCCATCTTTCCTTGAAAATAAAACATGCAGCTCCTTAGTGCAGAGCCTGACACTTCCTTTGTAACCTTCTAACACTGTCTCTATCTATAAAACTTGTGATACCAAGTTATTTATTAAATGTGTCCCGCTGTGTCTGAGAGGTGCTCTCTCTTACAAAAAGGCAAGTTACATTCCATGCCATGGCAGCTCTACATTCAGCAGGAAGGCTGAAACTCTCCCACTATTTGCAGATGTATATGATGTTGACAGAACTTACGGGATGGAAGAAAATGCCTGGCAGTAATCATGGGCTTTTTATCTCCATCAGAACTGCTGGTACTGCTCCAGCTACCCCAGCTCCCACGACTGGCACGAACACTTCCTGATGAACTTCCACAATCTGAGCTTGAATCAGAGCAAAACTTCTCCAAACAATTCTTTTTGGACCACTGATAAAAGCTTTCTAAAGAAATAATAAATAAAATAAAAGTTACCTGAAATATGTATTTACAGTAATTCTCTACATTTCCTGATAGGAGAAAGTAGTAACTACTGAAATTCTCATCAAGATGAACATGCCAGCCCCTACCATGAGAAGCTTACCGCCTAAAAGACACCTCCAGTGCAATGAACACAAGTGAGGATACAGCACAGTTAGTGGTACACACAGCTCTTAGAAAACAAGCAGGAATGATGGCCCTGGCACTGCGCTGACCAGCTCTGAGAAGGAAGTGGTGCCTGCTCCTCTTACCAGCCCTGTCGTCTTCGTGACAGGATTTGATGACAAGAGGAACAAGGAGGTCTCAGGAGATGAGTACGGTTCTATTCCCAAGAAAACATTTTATGCTTCTTCTCCAGTTTAAGACAGTTCAGACTGCATACCTGTTTCTCCCTGTATAGACAAGCTCCCAGGTTTTTGGTCTGCTTTACAATTTTCCCCATCACCCTGAGGACGCCAGGCTCTTATTCCAATATTCTCTCTCAGGTCCAGTCTTTCATATTCATTGCACAGATACTTCAACTCACTCTGCTCGGAGACCCTAATACAACCACAGCCAAAGAAACACATATATATATCATTATTTTTTCCTTTTAAGGTCCCAACTTAACATCCCAACTCAAAAGGCTGTCAAGACAGAATGTGAGGTGAGGAATAGGTTGATGAGTATTCTTCCTCAGTTTTACCTAAAAACTCTCTGTTAATGCTTTCCCAAAATGCAATATTCCATCAGACAGACTGTTACTTCTTAAGGGGAGCAAGACAATGCATGCAAGTTCAATTCCATTCTCTAATGAAGAAGGCATTTATATGTTCTAGCAATAAGCACAATCTAGCATTGTATGGAGATCTAGGTTGACTGGAAAATGTGCCCTACTTCTATTTCACTGACATAATTGTAACTAGAATAATCTGGTTATGAAATCTGAAGAAATTTCAAGGTTTTCCTAATCAAACTGAAATATATGGAGCCAATATAGTAATCAGAGTACTAAGGGAAAAGGAATAAAACTCAGCTGTCAAGTTTCTACAAGAAGGATACAGCCACATCTTAGCTGTAGAAATGAGAAAACTTTGAATCAGTTTGTGGAATAGACATCAAATTTCAGTACTTCCATTGTGCCTTTTACATACACTGACTTCCCACAATGATATTAGTTTGTTTATAATAAGTAACAACAACTCCTTCAAATTTACAATTTCCTTAAGTCCACTGATCTCAACAGGATCATTCACATTAAAAAGTAAGTCCATGAAGGCTCTGTACAATTGTGACCTTAATTCAAAGGACTGGTAAAGAACAAAAATTTTCTCCTAGTAAGTATTTCTGTTCTAGCAGTTATTTAAAATTTGTATTTTGTTTTTATTAACAAGCAACATAGCATAAATACTAGAAATATGAAAAAAATATTTAATGGAGTAATTCACAGTTGACCTCAGAAATGTATTTAAATGAATCTCAGGGGAAAAAACAAGTAACTTCCCAAGGTAATCGCACTATTTCAACCTAGAGCTGCTCTGTCCTATTGTCAACACTTGTCACTGAAGCTTCACTGATATTACTTATCAGCTCCTCTGAGGTAGATAACTTTTTAATCATTATGGCAAAAATGCAATTATCTGTCTCTTTTCTTTCTTCTTCAAAACCATCAGACAACAATATCACCCCTAAGTTACACTATACAGCAGATAATTCTCCCAGTGGTGGAATAATTTGAAGAACTTTGTCTTCCTTTTTCACAGAAAAAAAATATGACTGGATCTTACCCACACAATACAATAACGGAACGTTAACCATCCAAATCTCAGAGGCAGCAAATCTCATGGCATAGCAGAGAGCAAGCACTGCTATGCAGTAGACTGAGTCTATTCATATGCAGGTTTACAAATGGATAAATATTTCTTTTGCTGGCAATATTTTGTACTGTGTATTCTCAACAATAAAGACCCAGGCCAGGACTACTGAGTGTTTGTTTAAAGAGATAAAGCAATCTGTCTAGCGTACTATGCAAAACTCAACAAAACCCTGAGGAAATATTACTGCAATTCTAGATTTTTTCATGACTTGGTGAGGCAACACATACCTTGTAGATATGTTAACATTCTTTTTCTTATTTTTCCGAGATGTTCTATTTCTATTCCAATTCATATTTGGGACATTTCCTTCCTTCTTCTCTTGAGGTTTCTTCTTCCTAAATGCATCTTCTTGCTGAAGATTTAAAAAAAAAAAAAAAAAAGAGCTAAGAGAATACATACATTATAAAACAAAATTACCTCAGTAAAAAGAATTCCATTAGACTTTCAAGGTAATTTTTTTCTGGACAAAACAGCCCAACTCAATTGCATAGTTACTGTAAGATTCAGTGCCTCTCCACAGCACTTCCTCTTTTCTACACCATCAGCTTTATCAGTGTTTTCAAGAATCCGTCCTTCAGCAGATGATGAGAGAAAAATTTCTGAATTCCTAGTGTTAACATTTCACCCTCACAGCATCTAGCCCTGACTTGCATGGAAACTGAAAATATAGGGAGAAAAAGGAAGGCAGTCAATAAAATCCCCCATGTACTAAAAAAAATAAAGAGAGACAAAAAAAAGAAACATCTGTCAGATTTACGAGCAGTTTGTGTGCAAGTGCAGCAGCAATAAATCCTCCCTTTCCTCAGCAACTGGGGGGGGGGCATTCATTTGAATTAAACTGAGGAATTTATGGGGTAACTTAACCAACAAATAACAGTGACTTTAAGAAACACAAGGAAAAACAAACAAGCACTATCAGCTGCACATGAAGAGGAGTTTTGGGAACTGTTGTTACAAACAAGACTAGACCTTGTCTTTTCTAAACCCACATGGTAAGCAAATCCTCATTACACCTTACTGTCATGCAACTATAATGCAGTAAACAGGTCACAAACATAAACCAAGTTCTTAGATGTTGATTATTAATTCTTAATTGGCAGGTGACACTCTTTTCATGTAGACAGTGTAAAACAACATGTGTACAATGTGTTGTGTTTATCCCGTGCTCAGAAACCAGGGGTGAAGAATGACTCTTCTCAGCAGCTTCACAATCTGGTAAGGGGCTTCTGCCTGCTTTATTCTCATTAGCAAATCTCTGACACAAAGCCCTAAATTCAGAGATCAGGTCGGCAAATGAAGGGAGATGTTCCCCACTAGACCACCCCCCCATCTCTAGGATATACTCCCACATCATTGCTGTGGCTGACACATGCCATCAGACTCCAGTCTTTCTCTGCTTGCTCTGATGATACAGGAGAAAATGTCTGCCTATGATGCAGCCAACATCACAATATGAGGGCAGCTTTAATTTTTACCCAAACTGTTCATCTTTCTATAGCTCAGCATTAGTATGCAAGGGATGTGAGACAGCACACCTGCATTCTTCCACATTCACCTGATTTACAATTTACAACTATGTCTCTGGCTGTAATAGTCTTTAAATATGCATACAAACATACCTATACATATACATAAAAATAAATAACAAGGAGATCATTTTGAATTTAAAAAACAGAAATACAAACCTCAGAAGAAGTAATCTCCTCTTTTGTACAGCACAGTGTCTCTTCTTTACGTCCTTTATTAATCTTTTTCTCAGTGGAAGGTTTTATGTTGATCTGCTTTTTTAAGGACTCACAGTCTTCTGTTTCATTCCTGAGAAGCGCTTGCTGGTTATTCCCTACAATTAAAAAGTAACACGAGTTTGCCCGAGAAGAAAAGGAGCACCACAGTCCTCTGCCTGAACCTTGGAAATACTGCACAGGACAGAACTAACTTCAGCTCTTACTACCCCACCTGTGAAAAGTGCACAAGGTATGCAATTGCTTATCACATTGAACTAGTTTTCTCAAATGGGAAAGGCATGCCCAAGCATTTTTACATTTTCCTACCTACCAACCAACTACAGCATTGCAGCCACCCTCTCCTGTCTTGCTTGAGTAGGCAAGTCACGATGAACGTGAAAAGGATCCAAGGTGATGAGACTGTGGACAACGAAGGCTGCTCTAAAAATGCTTCACTTCCATATAATCATGCAAGCACTATATGTCTCAGACAGCAAACTTGTGCCTGCCAAGTAATTTCCTTAGGAATGTAAACAAAAATACTATACTGCTCACATAAATAATGTCACACCTTAACTTAAAAAAAAAAAGGAAATCCTGACCACAGTGAACTTTACACTTTGCTTAATAACTTAACTCAGTAACTGATAGTTTTTTTTAATTACCGCTATTTTTCCTAGAAATTTCTTGCAGTTCCAGCTGTTGCTGAGGTGAACTTCTTGACAAGTGACTTTCAGGTAGCTTCTTAGACATCTTCACAGGACAGAACTCCTGTTCCTTGACCTCAGCTACATTTTCAGAAGCTTTAAGGTTAGTTTCCCTAGGAAACATACATGTTTGAAGATCTTCCTTCAGACTGCACTCTGAAGAACTACTTTTAATGAGAACTGTATTTTTCAGTGCACTTTCTTCTTTGCCCAGAAAGTTTTCTCGAAGAGTTAAATTCTTGTTAACACTTATGCCATTTGCATATTTTAGAGTTACCCAGTTCTCACTGACAACATTAGCGCAAATGTCCTCTTTTGGTGCTGAGATTTGGTTCTCCACAATCTGATTTTGTTTCTCATCAGTAGTTGCAATGGCACTGCCAGCCACTGCATTTGGTTTTTGCTTACTGTAGTAAACCGAACATTTGTGTTTCTTCTGAGAGTGGCTGTAGGTCGCAGGACTTCTCTTTGCAGCATTTTGACTTCGGCTAGAAGTGCCTACAGACAGGAAGCCCTTCCCTTTACCTTTATCTGAGGAACTATAGGAATCCATAAATGTCTTACAGCTGCCCCTGCAGAAAACAAAAACTATTTGAGACTTTTTTTTTGTTGGTTTTTAAATTTAGGAAGCTATCATGAATTGTTTAATTGTATATTCTTGTAATAAAAGGGGACATATTCACAAGCCATGAAAATGTGTTAGTTGGAAAATATATCACACTGGCCAAGCACATTCTGATTTCAGTGGGAGTTGAAAAAGACTAAGTATGTGCCTCAAACACACGCTCGCGTGCTTGAACAAACGCCCAAGCTCAGAGACCTGGGAGATCAGATTTGAGGACCATTCACATTATTTTTCACTCTTAGCTTTCCATGGCTGCTGTACATGGTGTATCCATTAATTCCATCACACTATTTTTACCTTATGTACTACCAATGATATACAAGGTAAACAAACCCTTGAGTTCTTACATCTCTCTGATGTGAAGATAAACATATGCTGCAGTATTGAAAACACTCTGAAAGAGGTCACCTTGAACAGGATCTCATCTAAAGCAGTCCACAGCAATATCAAAGTACTAGCAGGCAAAGCACTACTTCACATTAAAAAGAATGAAGAAAAAGTATTTTTACTTGTAAGAATCAGAGCTGATGACATCAACAGAGTTGCTGTTCTGCTGCAATGAAGAACTAGGATTTGGTCTCTGTCTTGATTTCATGAACTCTGCTAAAATATACTGGGCTTGCTGGAAGGCTATCAGAATCACACCGAGTAGGGACAAACTGTCAAAGAAGAAAACAAATGCCAGTGTCTACAATTATCAGGAATGTTGTAACAGGATGTACCTCTCAAATATTGTTAGTCAATTTCAAGGAAGAAGGCAGATGAGAAAATGCAAACTAGTAATCCTAATGGTGGTTTTGTTGTTGTTTTTTAATCTTACAGCCCTTACTAGATGTTATCTGGAAAAAAATAAAACCTCAATCTTGAACTTCATACGGAAAACAAAAACTAAAAAAAATTTATTCTAGAAGAGAAAGCTAGAATCTGATTTAAAGACCAGTTAGAAAAAGTCTTGCTACAGCACAATGACAACGTATCATAGCATGATCGCATATTAACCTAGTGAGTGCCTTCCATACATACACAATAGTTATGCCATTATTTTTGTTTTTATCTATTACTGTTCCTTCCTCTACCTAGAATATTTTCCTAGAGGAAATACTGACATAAAATGGGCTGCAGATGTCACCATTCTTCTGAGGTAAAACTGACTGCAAAATGTCCTCTTGTTTTCTGTGGTGCATTAATTGCAACAAACAAACTGATCAGAACAAAAATCTTCATAATTCATCAAATCACTTTTCATATACTACAAATTTTGTCAGCTAGACAACAGAATTAAAAACTACTGAGTTTTCAAATCCTTATAGTATCCTTCTATTCTAGTTTTGGGCACCTCAGTACAAGAAGGACATGGAGGTAGTGGAGCAGGTCCAGAGAAGGGCAACGAGGCTAGTGAAGGGCTTGGAGAATCAGCCCTATGAGGAGAGGCTGAGGGAGCTGGGGCTGTTTAGTCTTGGGAAGAGGAGGCTGAGGGGAGACCTTATTACTCTCTTCCAGTACCTGAAAGCTGCTTACAGTGAGAGCGGGGTAGGTCTCTTCTCACTGGTGACAGGTGACGAGACGAGGGGAAATGGCCTTAAGTTGCGCCAAGGTAAGTTTAGGTTGGACGTTAGAAAACACTTCTTTACAGAAAGGGTGGTTAAACACTGGAATAGGCTCCCCAGGGAGGTGGTTGAGTCACCATTCCTGGATGTGTTTAAGAGCCGTTTGGATGTGGTGCTCGGAGATATGATTTAGCAGAGGGTTGTTAGAGTTAGAGTACTATGGTTAGGCTGCGGTTGGACTTGATGATCTTTGAGGTCCTTTCCAACCTGAGTAATTCTATGATTCTATGACTCTGTTGCATCTAGAACCACATAACATAGTCGTTTTTGCTGGTTCACTTGTGAAAACAGCAATGCAAACAGAGCCACAGACTACACCATGGTCTCAATTAAGTGTGCCCCATGTGTATTATCATTACATTTATGCTCACTGCTTGCCAGTTCTGATTGCAGGAATTCAGGGTTTGTGCAATAAAAGCACCAGAAATTATCTGTCACAAGCAGAGCATCCAAATCACAGTACACAGTATGAAAGGTTACAAAGCAAGACAAAAGAAAGTATAAGAGCAGAATTCTTAATGGTACAGGACTCTTAAAAACAGTTTCTCAAGACCAAGCAATGAGCCAGCTAACATAAGACTAATAATTTTTCTGGTGTAAGTAGGTGACGAGAGGAAGGAAGCACAAGGAAAAGTAGGTCCTTACTCAGTTGCCGGAAACTTCATAAATAACATTCATGCTAATTTCTCAGAAATATTCTAAGGTAAGCTACCAGTTCACTCAATTCTACAGCTGACATTCAGGGACTGATAGGCTCCATGCGCACCACTACTTGGGGAGCAAGTCTCCCAGCAACAGGGGTACCCCACTGGCTATTCTTATGGGGGGGTGGGGTTCCCAACCCTTCTTTCCAACCCTAACATGGGAGTTTATCAGGAGGAGCAGAATGAAATGCTTGTGAACTCTATCACAGGCTACTGGATGACAGACTTAGATGTAGCAGAGATCTAGGCCCTATCCTCTCATCCAGAAGTCAGAAGTGCTTGCCAATTTTCCATCAGTGGCTCTAAACACATTACCTTACAAAGAGGACTGTGAGCCTCCAGAAAGACTCCTCCCAGCTGGGTCCTGGCACCACATCTGCACAGAGTGGTAACAAATGGTGAGGAAGAGTCACATTAAGCGTGAAATGAAACTCTAGATCAGCAGCAGTCACCAATGTAAGCTCGCGGATTACCCATGAAGATGTAAAATCAGGAGTGAATCTGTCAGGAAAGGAGACAGAACTAGTGTTGTTCTTCCACTGTTGGGCTAAATTTCATTTTCTTAACTCATGCTGATACAAGAAAATACAACGTGACTTTTAATTTACTAATACAAAAAATGCAATAAAGTACATGATCACTGTCTGCTTAAAACTACACAGATGTATTAGCACCTGTCTAACAGAGGTAAGACTTGGTATTCATCCTTAAGGAGTAAAATATGTGCAATGTCCATGTGGACACATGCACTTAACACATTACAGTGATTCATTTTTCTTTTCTGAAGAAGGTGCAAGATGACCAACTCACGTTAACTGAAACATTCTTATCAAAAGCACAGTTAAAGTGTACAGACAGCCAGTTTGGAAAGGGTCAAGTTCTAGGGTAAGCCTAAGCAAGGCTAGAAAGATAGGGAATGCAGAAGAAAACATCAGATTTTGCCCTTCTTCTACTAATTTCCCTGGCCCATCCCAATATTCTTTTTGGCTGCCATGTGAACTGCTAAAAGGTGCGACTTGCCCTTCCAGTCACCAGAAGTGAAACTCATTGTATACATAACGATACTTACTGTAATACAGTAATGTTATCTCTCCTTATGTTTAAGCCACGACTAATTCAACAGGAGATTAATAAGAACCAGTTTTAGACCTATGTGCAATGTTAGGTAAACATGACTAGATTGTAGTCAGGCTACTTGGAACAAACTGAAGAAAAACAAGGAATGAAAAAGAGTCATTGGTAGAGCATTCCTTATTCACTGTGACGACTCTTGTTTTTGCTTATTACTTTATAACACACAGAGAAAAGCATGTGTGCTGCTTTTCAACAACAATGAACTACTATAGACATCATTATATTATTCACTTGAAAAGAGGAAATGCTTATGAAACATTTTCAAAGTTTAAATTTTGTGTGTATGTGTGCGCTATTGGAGTGTCTGTTACTGAAACTATTTCAAATTTCCTATTAAGTTAATTAGTCAGCAAATTTCTTTGTGCTTACACGATGCTGATCTCCCGTGATGAGTTCTGAGCCAGAAAAAATTCCTGACAGTCTAACACCTCAAATCCATATCCTTGGCAACTGTAACCATTGATTTTCATTGATGAAATTGTTATAGGAAGAGGCCCAATATTCTCTACTTTGAAGTTCTTCGTGATGGACACAATTTGCTTGCTGTCTTTCAGTTCTTAAACAAACAAAACAACAGAACTATTATTTTACAGTGCTTAAAAAACTTCTTCATGATCAGAAATAAACTATTTTTACTTTCAATCCAATTAAATATTCAGAAGTGACCAACATTTTAATACAGACTGTTTTGCAGCAGTTTAAGCAGAACTTGTAACTAGCTTCAACGAGTGTTTTGAGACATAAGAACCTACACCTCTCATGATCACTCTTCAACTTTCTTTACTTCAATATTCCATTTATTTAACATTAGTGCACCATGTCAATGCCACTGTGGAGTAACACAGGCAGCTACAAAATCAGAGTCCTGCTTCTTCTTACTCACGTCGTCTGCAGTCCATCAGCGTAGCTTCTGGAACCTTGAATCTAAGAGATCCTCCTGCACCTGGCAATCTTCCCCCTACTTTAAGTAATTCTCTGGCTCCATAGCCTTCAACATTGACCACATCCAGAACAGTCAAGTTGTTTCTGCCACAATATAAAAATCAAGCAATCAGCCATTAAGACATAAATGAAGTTTGCAAAAATCACGGCTTTGCTATCTAGGTGCCAACGACCAAGACAACAGTGTGTCAGTAACAATCACTGGCCACACCTGGACTGATTTCCCGTAAAAACAGGCTCACCCAGGAACCATTCACCATCACCAATTAAAAAAATGAAGTAACAAGTTTTGTGACCGCAGCCACTAACAACAGCGCCAGCTGTTAAAAAATGGTCGCTTTTTTCCATAACCATTTTCAAATTCATATTTAAATCCTGTTACTAAGGAGTTAAGTTTAAAGTAGCAAAGTCACCCAACATGAGAATGCTGTTGGTCTGCTGACTGGAAAATTTCCTTGTACACACAGTACACATTCATATGCATTTTCTAACCCAATGATCCCCAAAAAAGAAAGAAAAGCTGAAGTTCTACTTTATAATCATCTAGATGTAAGGCACAAAGACCTTTCAAGCAACTTTTATTGATCTGTAGGTGTTCTAATGGTCAAACTTGGTCCATTTGTCTTTATTCCACAATGCGGAAAAATCATCTGCTCATTGACTTGTTTGCTTCTCACAAGTGAAATCTGGCTTACCTGATTAAAATAATGGAAGCCACTCTTTTGTAGTCAACTGGTGTAAAAATTACACCAACTTCTCTGGTTTCAAGTGGTTGTAAATTTAACCGAAGCAGCTCAGAACTGCATTTCTTGCTGAGGAGATCCTCTTGGTGTGCATTCTGTTTAAAAAAAAAATGCATTTATTTAGTCAGAGAAAACCATATATGTTAAAAGATATCAATAAAACAAAGCACCACTTCTTTACTTAGCACAAGATACTTCTGGCAAGGTGCAACAAATGCTAATTAACTTGTTACACTAAAATCTTTCAATCTGATAACACAAACATCAGACAAGGTTATTTATTTGAGCAAGAGTTCACATTACTACACTACTACGAAGAATGTATTACTTTATTTTTTAAAACAGACTTTATTTGCTCAGATAGTAAAGAAATTACACGGCATCCTTCATATTTAAGAAGTGCTGAAACACTTCACAACACAACAAGAACTGACAGCATACTGAATAAACTGGGAAATGCGGCAACCATTACACCCTCGGCACAGAGCCTGCAGCTTGATTTAAGTGAGAAACTGATTGTTGGCAAATATGTTTATCAGTCTGAGTTACCAGAAACAAGCCAAAGTGAACTCCCTACCACACTAATTGAAGATCAGCACTACTATAAGTTCAGTGAGACTGAAAATAGCATAAAAATATGTATACTTTAATTTCAATACTGCTCTTTACTCTTTTTTTCCCCTTAAAAAAAAAAAAAGAAAAAAAAAGAGATAATGACAGAGCGAAGCAGAGAGAACTACTCTGAAACTTTCTATTCCAGAACTGTGGATCTCCTCTCAGGAAAGCAAGATGAGAAACCAACAGCACACAAAACCAGAAACTTTACAAAATGGGCTCTTTCTTGGTTGTTTTAAAATTCATAGCTGGAACCTTAGCAGCTTTTCTGATCTCTTCTAGTCCAAAGTGTTTTTATTCTTAGTCTATTCAGTGAAAAAAAAAAAAGAACATTAAGAAAGTTTCAGAGCCTGTACTTAGCAATTAATATTCATTAGAAGCAAAACACGTATGACATTTTCAAATTTCACCCTGCAACTCCCTACGTAGACGTGCTTACACTCAAATGTAAGCCTAACTATTCATCACATGTATTTAAAGTGATTGGGAAAATGAGAACACGTTCAAAAACATGAATATTAACAACTAGTTATTTGGCTAACAAAGAGACAAGCTCTATCTTGTATTCATACATACCAAGTAACTATGTGTTCCCGTAGCTTCTTAAGTCCCTATGTGAAATACAGGCAACACACATGCTAACACGAAGGTTTTAATGCTACTTTACAACTCTTGTTGCCAAAAAACAAAGGTCAGCTTTGATTAGTGCAGCAAACAGACACTTTTTGCTTTTAACAGCTAGGAATCTTTCATTGCATTTACATAGAGCACTTTAATGTAGAGACAAAAAGTACACAAAAAGTAAGGAGCATATGTCAGTTCCAGGCTTTTGCACAAACTAGAATTGTAGAATGCCTTGAGTTGGAAGGGACCTCAAGGATCACCCAGTTACAAAGTCCCTGCCACAGGCAGGGCTGCCAGCTGCTAGATCAAATACTAGATCAGATTGCCCAGGGCCCCATACAAAACATAAGAATAAACTCTTGCTGGTACCCTGGACAGTACTCTGGTAGTCAGATTATGCCAGCATCCTTGGCAGCGCATCGTCTAGCATCCATGACAGAAGAACTTGGAGCATAATCACAGAGCAGCACTGGCATGCAGTACAGTTAAGCATCACTATGTTTGTATTAAAATGAGGTAATGGGAACCACAGACAGATATGACTTTCCAACCTCAACCTGGAAGTTGCAATGAGACTGAGGTAAAGTGCAGAAATGCAGCTTTCCCCATCCTTGAGCTATTGGACAGTATTTCCTTCTACTGAAAAAATTATCTGTTATCTTCTGAGGTCACCAACACAAAAAACCGTGCACTTCTTGGTCAACCAGGGGCTAAACTGAAGTCCCAAGACAGAAAGCAAACTGTGGCCTTCTCAACATATGATTCTCCACAGTTGTCTTCAACGTGGAGAACGGACTCAAATTCTGGAAAGAAACTGACTGCAAAAACACAAGCTTGACAGAGTACTGAGAAAACACAGTTACATTCTTTTAAGTAGTACCTGGTAACAACTCAGATGTAATGCAACTAGTGTGTCAGATCACTTCCTCTAGTGAAATTAAACATCTTACCCTGTGAGAATATTCGTCCATGAGCCTGAACTCAGTGGTGGTGAAATTAATAGCTTCTACATTTATGCCAAACCTAAATAAACCAGAACAAAAAATTAAGCACTTCAAACCTAGTCTGTCATAACTACACTGACTTATTCTTACATGCTGGCATTTGTCCTGAAAAAAAAAAAAAAAAAAAAAGAATACTTTTACAATCGCAGTTCGGGAGATGTGAAATACTGTGGAAATGTAGATCTGCATTTTAACAAACTACTCTGCAAATCAGTTTTATGTGAATTGCACGTGCTTGGAAAACATAAAACTGCCTGGGTATTTCAGTTCTCTCACAGCAGACAGCATTGCAAAAGATCACAATTAAGACAATTTCTTGCTGTACATAATCAGAAATATCCCACAGCTTTTCTGCTACATAACTGTTGAGAAACAATCATTATCAAATATTAGTACTTTACTTTTATGACCCTTTTTGTGCTCAGAATTTGGGACATACTCATGTATTCTTTCATGTACTTGGCAAATCAAAACCACCTACTGAAACTTAGTGTCTGAAAGCAAGCTCTAAGCATTTGGTACTTAAGGCAATAAGAAGAGATATAAGAAAACCGATAAACAAAATTTAAGTCATAGAGGATTAGTGGAACTCCAGTCACTGAGTTGAAAATTCACTTCCGGCAACTTTTTATGACATTAGTTTGAAAAGAATCAGTTAGTGAACACGACTGCTAGTAAACCTAGGCAATCTGCTGAAATGAGTGTCAAAATACAGAGAACATGTCATCTCAAGCCACTATAAAGAGTCTGTGTGGAAATTATATTTAGTATGCAAACGTGCAGTTATTTATGTGCCTATCTATGTACATAAACACGTGTGTGTTTATAAGCACACAAATGATGCTAGGGAAGCAGCTACATAGAGACTGGGGCTCCATATAAGGGCTATTACAAAAAAATAATAATAATAATAAAAGCATTTTTTCTTAGTTTAGGTTCAGTTTCTTTTCTCTTCGCTGACTACAGTCTACAGACCATATGCTTCCCAACCAGCTTTGCTGGGAGCTGTGCATTCCCACACATGGGAGTTGCTCCCCTCACCTGGGCAGCCGGCACAAAATTGCACTAAGCCTCAAATCTTAGAAGAAGATCAATTATAGTTTTGGCTGGCAGACAAATTTGCTGAAAATATGCTCAGTTTGGCTCTTTTCATTGATTGGGTGCATTACACAGTCAGTGTCAAACAGGGAAGTGCTCTGAACATGATTGTACCTTACAAAAAGGGGAAGAAAATGATCCCCACATAAGTTATGCTTCAAAAAATTTAAACAAATAATAAGCAGCAATCATAAGTCACAGCAAGTACAATTTTGAAAAGAAAAAACGGTATTCTGAGACAGTTATACTAATTACCATTTGCTGAGCAGACTCAGTGAAGCTTGGGGATCAGGGTAGTAAGAGAGTGGCAGAAGCTGCAATGCAACTGGAAAGGATGAAGGATTTCTCAGTTTGAAATACTTTACCTAAAATGTTGGGATGGAAAAGTTAAAAACTACATATTTGACAATAAGTCAGCATTAGTAATATGAGCTGAATTTTCAAGAAAATCCCACCTGGCTTCAGTCTTAATATATCTATGCATGTACAAAACTGCAAAGAACAGAGGACATGTCTCCACAACACCTTCAACTGCAGAAACAGCTCACAGTGCACGAAGACCTACACGTGCAAAGATATAGACTTCTTCCCCCTTTAAAATAACCCTTCCATTTGGATTTTGATGGGAGAAAACTTTAACACTTGTTCATAATTGTCAACATCAGCAGTTATACTCCTTCCTCGTATCAAAATATTACAAGTGAGTAGCTCGAGAACTTATCAGAGAGCCAAAGGGATAAACAAATATGGTGTCCTACAGCAGACTTGCATGAAGACCTCAAAACATCAGTCTACAAGCAGTATGAAAATGCTAAGCATCACGAAACATTAACTGCAGACCTCGTTCTTTAAGCAAGCAAATATTTATCAGCTGAGAAAAAGAAGAACCATTCTCACCATGCTACTTTTAACTGCTGTTGCATTGAAGCTGAGCGTAAGGCTGGGCTCTGCAGTCAACCGTGGCAAGAAAAAGGCAAATGATACCTCCTCTTCAGGCTGCTTCTGGTGAATCAAGCAAGTTGATCCCAGAATGCTTCTCCTGCTTTATTGGTAAAATCAAAAAGATTTGGTTGTTTTGTTGTTGGTGGTTTTTCCCTCCCCCTCCCACCCCCTTGCTCCTTTTATTTATTTTTTAACCAGAAAACAAAAGATGATCATTAGCAAGGACACTAATTACACCAACTAATCTTTCTTTTAAAAACATTCTTCACAAAATAAAGCCCATAAACCTGTAACTCAGTCACAGATTAACAGTGTAATTTATGTGCATTCCTTCCGTCTCCTCTTTTCCACCTGCAACACAGTGACTAGTTTTCACAGTCCTGCCTCTCTATTCTGGAAAGGTGCCGATATCACTGATGCACTGTCTCTACATGAATTACTCAGACACAGTGACTGCTTCCTTCCCTGCAACCCCAAAATGTAGCATCTATTAGGCTGAGTACTAAAAGCCTGGAAAGCTGTACAAAGCTCCTAATCCTGAGAATGCTACTATGGGACCTGCTGACAAAGGATTTGCACAGCTCCATAACCGATAAGGTAAAACATGCTTTGACTGCTTTAAAACTGAGTAACTGAGGTGGAGCTCACAACCAAAACATTAGTTACATTCTAAAAGTCAGGCATCTGAAATGTTTACTATCACTGAGAGTGCCTTGGAACAGATGCTGGGAGTGTTTGGGATGCTCTGAAACTCCAGGGGCTTCAAGATAACTAATTTGGGTATAGCAAGGTCTAAAATAAATGTTTTAATTAAGAATGCTTCAAGATATAAGTATTCTCTTACACCATTGTACTGGTTTAAATTAAGCAACTGAACAGATTATGTACCAACCTGCAGGCTTCCCCGCGTCTTATTTTTTGCCATCTTTCATAAAGCTCTCTTGCCAGCTCAGAATCCACATCCCAGGCAGAACGGTCAAGAGAAAGACTCCTCTGCCAAAGTAGATTCGCTAAAACGATAGCAGGTTTTTTGTATTTTTTCATACTGTTGCTGTTTCTAATGGTTGCTATTGAAAAGTCATCATATTATCAGTAGTCTTTACATAGAACTCTACAAAAGAAAGCCAAACCAGCTTAGTTTGAAAGTACAAAATATAACTTACTGCACAGCCCTCAGTGCTTAAAATAACCAACTGATACTGACAGCAAATTGAATAAACCAACTACAGGTTGTTCAGGTCAGTATTTTCAGGCACATGCATTAGACTTTTCTATTTTAAATACATGAGTATCCTAAATTATGAAGTAGAATAGCCCTAAAAAAGATCTGATTACATGTATTATTAGAATGGAAAGTAAGAAAGCATTGAATACTTACTTATATCAGCAACATTCTTTTATTCAATTTTATTTTAAAATATCTTTTGCTTTTAAGATGTTCACCAAAATGTGCCTATGTATCAGTAATTCCTCAAGCCACATACTTGTCACCTCAAATCTCCTTTTAATCTTTGACTGACTATTAATGCCCTCTTCAAAACCTCATACGAAAACACATTTTAAGAAAGCATCACCTTGAAAACATGTTCAGAAGGACACCAACATTTAAAGCCTGTGGTACCCAACTTTTTAGTGAAATTCCTTCTTAAAAAGAATAGAAGAAATTTTAAAATGCACTATTCTGAATCAGCCTTCAAATTACACATTCTTCAAGCAGTACTGTGTCTACATATCATCTAACATCGTGTTTCGCTAAATGCCAAGTAGGTATTTAAAACAGTGCAACACTGGAAGCTATCCTGAGATTCCTCAGTTGCAGAGAGAAAAGCATCATTATTTTGTTTTATAGGACACAGCTTTTGGTGTTGCTTTCTAAGGCTGATAATTGGTCTTTTGCAGGAACCTATGAAATTATTGCTGTGAGAAACACAGAGAAGGCATTCAAAATTAACTCTGGCTAAAGGCAGGATACTGGTCAACATGGTTGTTTTTTGTTTGTTTGCTTTTTCAGCACAGAATTTCCAGGACCTGGGTCCAGATGACACACGTTTTCCAAACTCTCCTTGAGCTAATTGATAACTTGATCATTGTACCTGATCACCTCCGAAGGATGTGACAAGAAGAAAGCAAGGAGAAAGAACTTACAGGACAGTCTTAAATGTTGTTAAATCCAAAACTGTGTTGTAACAGAACAGTAATTTATTAAGTGCTATGGAATTAGAGATCTGAAATACAGCATAGTATACTCACTACAGGCTACTAAGAGCCAACTATATGGGTCTCATATGATCTCAGAAAAGCATAGATTTTTAAAGAATGAAAGACCTGTACTAACAACCTCCATATTCTCAATATAAGCCCTGCTACAAAACTGCCATTGTGTGCTTAAAAAAGTCAGGACAAGCCTACCTGAATCAGACTTTCCCAAGTAACAATGAACATCACAATGGGCAATGACTTCAAAATGAAGATCTGCTTGCTGGAGAAACAAACCAAAACAATTCACTGACTATATGACAAAAGCAAACAAAACAAGAACAGACAGGAGAACTTTCTGTTTCCTAGTGCATAATTTGGGTCAGACAAGGAAGAGAATTCAGGCTGCCCAGAGAAATGTAATTCCATCACTATTTAATTCTGAGGGTTTAACTTTCCAGCTATAGAATGACTTTTTTCTTTGAGGACTAATAGGCAAATTTCTGGCCAAAGAAGCAGGCTGCTACAGTTCTATCTGCAGTGCATAATACTCATTCAGCACAACTGAATACAATACCTTGGACACAGTCGAATATATCTGCAGAGGTATTTCAATCATCACTCCCACACTGGTGGCCAAACAAATACTAGAAAGCACATTTGTTACATTGTTTTTCACATCAAGTTTCAAAGAAAATACATTCCAACAGCCTGGAGATAGAGTCAAAGGCTCAGCAAAGTTCAGAATCTAGAAAGAACCAAAAGACACTTGAATTAAAACTCGAACAATATTTTAGAGCAAGCAGTGCCTTTGTGTTTTTGCTGTTAATACACACGCGCCCATAAGTGATCTGTACAGTGTGCACATAAAAGTCTCCTATCTAAATATACAAACTGCCAATTAGATGCCTACATTGTGTGCTTATTCATAGATCTGTTTTGTCTGGATTGAATCAAGCCGTTGCATGAGTAAATTACTGATTTTGACTCCTAAACGTGAAAGCTCACCTATGTACTAAAGACTTCCACAACAGCCAATGAAGAAATGCTTAGTCCTATAGAGCACAAACAACACAAGCAACAATTCTGAGAACAGAGCAGTGGTCTATAATTTGATGCATCTTTATCTGCAACTGAAATTAAAAAACAGTTGCTAATGAGCAAAACAAAAGCAAGTTGGACAGCGAATAATATCTACTGAGAGCCTGGGCTTTTCAGGAAGTAAGTCACAGGCAACAGAGCTACATTTATTTTTAACCAATTTCAATTAGCATTGAGAACACAGAGTCTTTCAAAAAAATCTACTCTGTATGTCAAAGGACCAAATTCTTAAATCAAGGACAAAGCACTGCATGAACCTGAAATAAAACTCACCTTTAAGATGTTCTTTGTTTCTCTGGATACATAGACTTCATTCAGTTCAATGCTGAATTCGAAGTTGTTTGTAAACCATACGGACCAAAATCCTGAAATATTATGGTGTGGTTCAATATGAAACATTGCTGCAGAAGGATTGACATCAAAATACCTGCAAGTAAATACAGAATAAAAATAAATACAACTGCAATTGTCCCTGAGCACGCACAGTCAGTCCATGCAATAACTGTAGTATTCTTGAACAGTGGCTGTCTTAAGGTTTTAAGGATAAAGCAATTTCCATTAGAATAATTACATATGTCATAATATGACATTGCCTAATGCTTTCTGATAAGGTAAACTGGGATGAAATCGGCAAAAGAAAACTAAACTTTCCTGATTTTTCTATCACTATTCTGCTTCTGCATCAGAAGAACAAGGACAGTGGAAATATTATCACGGACTCCAAGCAACGCTTATGTGATATATATGATACAAGTTGTTACGACATTTTTTTTAAATGCCTCCTGAAACTATTCCTCTAAAAAAAAAAAAATACAAGAGTTATTACTTGAAATGTCAAAGTACTGTTCTGGCAAATGATACAGCAACAACAGGAAGAAACATCCTCACTATCCTTAGAATCACTCCAAGACAAAGCAAACTAACTCTGTATCTTAAAGTAGTCTACAATATTTGTGTAATATCAACAAATGTTGACAAAGAACAATCCACCTTTAACCTACCCTTCCATCACAGGACAGGACAGGCAGGCTTGTAGTGCTGTAGTGCCTTCCACTAGGCTATTCCTCTTGTCAGCAGAGTAAGGCTCTGCATTGTCACAGAATGCAGCTGGGTAAAAAACAGACACACAGGAGAACACAGCATCAGCCAGCAGAACAAATGCACATCTGCAGTGGTTTTCACACAAGGACTTCAAAGAATACTACAAAGGGAACATTCACTTTTCAGGTAGGTGAAAAAAGAAACTAAGTAGCTATGTTCTAATTCTCAGAGGATTGAAACCTCAATTTAAGAATTTAGAAATGCCCAACACTTTCAAAAAGCATGCAACAAGGCTGCTACGAGTAACCTGACCAATCTTAACCATGTGTCACCAGCAGAGTATTCTCATTTATCATAACACACTGCCTCCTTTCAGCAAGTGTTCTGAAAATAAGAAAAGAATCACTTGACGTAGTCCCTTATTTCTCCTTACTTGACTTTATTTTATTAGGAAAAAAAAAGTGTCCATGTCATTATGAAAGCAGCCTGTTTCAGTAACACAGTAAGTTTATGTACTGCAGTCTAGTGGTCAGAACAAGAAACAGACTGCAGTCAGAAATGCCTCTGTTGTAATCTTTGCTCTTCTACAACATGCCTAGTCCTGGGCAAAAGCCTCTCCAATGATCTTGCCAAGAAATGTCATAGAAAATGACCACACAAACACAATGGTCTTTCAGAAAATACATTGGAAAAAATGTAAAAACAGAAAAAAAAACACCAGAAAATAAAAACCAATTATAAAAGGATGTTGAAAAAAGTGTCAATAATCATGTTTATTTTAAAATCAGCTAATAATTTCAGTGAATGTTTTCTTTTCCTTTTTGAAAACTATATTGCTTATAGAGTCTTAAATCAGCACAAAAAGCAGCATATATATATGCAAAATGGTGGAAACGATTAGCAAAAGGAATTTATGCACTTCAAAAAATGAAGATTTTTTTTCAAAGTCTACCTGTTAAAAGAAGAAAGCTACTGTTTTTATAATCAAATCCTGCCTAATCATTATCTATAAATATATCCATACTGTACCTTCACAAGAAATAGAAGCAACTTTTGTAAAGTTAGTAGATGAAGAAGACATCAGTACTGGCTCAAATTCCACAAGTTTTCGGTTTTTTTTGTGACAACTGCCTTATTTCCTGCATGAAGACAAGACATAATGAACCCTGCAGCACTACCATACTACTATTATTATTGTAGCTCCAGTATTAGTTTATCTTCTTGCCACATTTGCAAGCCATTGTCTGCAATTTTCTTGCAACTTCTAAGCCAGAGCCCTTGGATTTTTATTCAAGTTAATTACTCCTACATCTTTAAAAGGAAAGATCCATTACAAAACCAAATGTAGATCTTCTAAGACATCTACTAGATACCTGGGCACAATTTAGGAATACAGAAATGTGATATTTGCCACCAATAAGATCAATCTGATATTATAACAGTTGGCTAATTAATTCCCAAATCAAATTCAACCTTCTAAAATATGACTACCCAAAGTCTATAATTACCTGTATATGCACACGACTGTTCCCAGAGTGCAAGACGTACATATCCACCACGAAATCACCTGCTCAAAAGAATGAATACTACAGTAAGCTCACCAGGGATTGAAGTACTCTTGCTGAGTACGACACTCACATTAGAAGTAATTATAATTTGAATTTAAAAAGCATCCCATGCAACAGCTATCCTTGCGAAGCCACATTCAACACTTAACACTTCTTGGGCTTAAAACAGGAACAGTTCTATCACCTTGCTACTTGCTACCCAAAGCAACAGCAGATGAATATAACCCAGCTTTCAACTGCCAGTAGGTTGGAATGGCAGTACTGGTAACCACTCCTTGCCCCCACTGAAGCTCTGTTCCCAGTCGGAGGATGCTACAAAGACCTGGAAGAGCAATAGAATTGCTACAAGACAGCACAAGACATGGCTGCTTCAGCAGGGTGATCCTAATTCTTCCATGAAAGGAGGCCCAAGTTCTTGCCTTTGCTTATACTTGAAGTACATAAGTAGATACAGGCTAACACAAAAGGACAATACTGTACCATTCTCTTGATTTACAGTAAAGAATCAGTATTGATGGAAAAAAAAATTTGGATTTTCCCACTGACATCAAGTCCGAAGGGTTATATGACTAAACTCCAGTTCAATGAGCATTTATAAATGCACTGTATTTAATAGAGAATAGCCTTATGAACACACCCCTGGTACTTTAACTGCCAGAAGTACTAACAGCAAACATCCTTGACATGACAGATGTGAAAATTCTCTGCCAGCACCAGAGTAAACATACATCCACACTTCAACATAACAAAGTACCAGCATCCCACAAGCATGGAAAATAGTCTTACAGCGGGTATTTGGGTATCAGTTTTGTGTAAACATCAGATCACAGAACAGGTACGGGGAGAACAGTATATACTGTCATCAGACCCTGATATGAACCTCTTGAAAGACAAAAAGACCATATTCTTTTCACCAGTTTTCACTAGTGTTAAAAAAAAATACTGTAATCTGTATTCTTAGGCAGTTCTGTCTTCTTCAACCAGAAAGTAGAACTGGCAGAAATGTCTAAGAAGGGCTACACAAACAGACTGCAAAACTCTATAAATACTTGAAAACCTTTTATTTGTAAGATTTGTTCATCCAATAAACACAGCAGAAAGAACTGTGAGGAGTTGATTGTTCTGCCTGAGGAATTTTAGCTTAAAAGCACAAACGATGCACCCATCATCCCACTTTCCACAACAGACACTATTCTCAGTAGTGTACAAACCGTTCTGCTTTCATAGTCCTATTATGGTTAATTTAGTTACTGGGGAATTAGAAGCAGTTGAAGAAATCAAAGAACCACGACATCTTTTCACACTGTTCAAGCAGATGTAAAAGTATGGGGAGAATATGAATGAAACTGATGTAGTTTACAGTCTGTACCCTTACGAAGAGGGTTGTGCTTTGAGTAACTTTGCCCTAAGCAAGGGGCTGCTATGCTATGTTTAGCCAATTTTCTTTTCCTTATTTGCAAAATTCAGACTGTCACTGAAATTGATTCAATTTAGCATATCAGATCATAATGCGTACATAAAATCTACTGTATCATAATTAACAGTCACATTTAGGACTTACCTGAGGTCTTTGTTTTTTCCACTGCTACATAAACTACAAAAAGATTCTCCAGTAAGTATTGTCTTTGCTTCACAAAATCTTCTTGGGCATTTTCCATTCTTACTGTTAAGCTCATTTCTAGCAGCATTGGATCATTGGACATAGAACAGCAACTCTAAAGTGAGACAAGAGAATACAGTGTGTGTATGGTGGGAGAAGGAACACAGCCATTCATTACAGTGCAGTATCTTGAGAAGTTAATCGAAGACGTCATCTAACAGACATGATCTCCAGCACAGAAATGCTGATAAGTGGCAGTAATTAAGACCTCTGCTAAAATTCTCAGCAGAAACCAAGGACAGTGCAGATACAGACAGCACAGTGAAGACAAAGACAAAAAACAACCAAAAAACACCACCTTGAAAAAACGCAAATTTATAGACTGTCTTAGTCAGTCTCACTTCAGGGACTGCAAAACAGTTTCCTTTGTTAAATCCTCTGACTTCAATAAAACGTGCCATAAACAGACTGATGCATGTGTCTTAATGGTAGGAAGACAGTTCATGTTCACTGGTCTGTTTATAGTTAATTTTTCCAAATCCTGTGTTTTTTTGTCTCAATTTCTCACTGAAGTAATTTTAAAAAACAAACACACGTGCAATTCTTAATAGCAAACTGCCATCTGGCTAAAATACTTCAGATAAATACAAATTGGATTTTATCCCCTTCTCTAAGCAGTGGCTGCTGTTAAGACAGCTGAGTCTCAGCAACTACAAAGACACAGACACCATTCTGCAAAATACTAAAGGCAACAAGCAAAACAAAACTAGACAATCAACAGTGAGTAACATAAATCTGTCCTGCATCGCACCACGGAGGAGAAAGACGATCTCTAATTCTCTGTAAGAGACGGCCTCCACATAAGGCATGTGAAGTGATATAGTAAAAGGGCAGCCAAATACCTTTAGTTAACCTGAAATGTCACTCTGAGGTGTAACATGGGAGGAGAAGCCTCTCCAGATGTCAGTTCCCTCCCATAGCATCACAGAAATCCCCAGTGCTTGCAATAGCTGTCAGATGCACACAGGAAGCCACAGGTGATGTGGCCTTAGGTAGCTGCTATCAGAGTGGGCAGCTGCACTGTGTGGGTGCTGCAGACCACACCTCCAGCCTATATATTTGAACAAAAATACCTACTCAAGCACCAGAATCACCGAGAACCATTACTTAATTACTATGTCAACCTTTGAAGATGAAGATGAAAATGAGATTCTGCTGGCACTGCCTGGGAACAGGAAGTCTAATGCCCTTAGTAATCAGAGATTGGGAGGGGGCTGTTCTGTGAAGAGAATAACCCCTCCTCAGCTCTGCCACACATCAAAGCCCCTTTTCAAGTACCTTGAGAACACAGTTCAGGCAGTCCATACTTTGGACACTCATTTCAGTGCTTAAGTGCACTCAGTGCTCTTACGTCAGCATGAATGAGAAATTTGTGCAACTGTTTATGGAGAAAGGAAGTTCCACTTCACCTTCATACTCTATTTAAGTGATATGACATGCATTAGAACACCTAGACAGCTGGGGGTTTTGGAGGGTGTTGTGGTTTTGTGATTTTTGTTGTCGGTATTCCACATCAGAACATCGTGTAAAACAGTGGGAGTTAAAGAGTTAATGCTTTGGTTCTGCGGACTGCCTTTTTTGGGCATTTTGGGTTCTCGGAGGGGAGGGAAGGAGCGGCATTCCCGGAGGACCTGGGGCGCAGAGGAGGAAGGGTGGAGCTCCTGGGCTGACGCGAGCAGCTCTCTCTTTCAGTTTGCCGCGGAGAAAAACACGTGCTTCCCCTGCAGTCTACTAGTGTAAGACCTCGTATTTTTTTGGACACTCTTTTCTCTCTCATTTTGTTTGATTTTGTAAATTACCGTTCCTCCTCAGATCGTTGCCATTATTTTTTGTTAGACCCATCTGCTATCTCCCTATCCTTCCCCCTTTCCCCCTCTCCCCCTCTCCCGGAGCGCATGGCCCGCAGGGGCCAGCTGCGCTGCAAAACATGGGTCAGTGTTTTTTTTTTTCCCCCCTCTCTCCTTTGTCTCATTTCTGGGCTTTTTTTTTTTTGGTGCCCCTGTCACTGACTCAGATCTAGAGGTAACTCCGTGACAGAAGGAAGGAGAGGTGTTTTCTTTTACCATCTCCACTTCTCCTAATGGTGACAATGTAAAGCTTCATTTATAGCATGGGGTACAGTTTTACAAAAGCCTAAAATCACAATTCCCTTTAAACTGAATAATCTGAAACTGCATTGTTGCTACAACTTCTAAAACTCTGGAAAGTATCCTTCTAAACTTGCCTTAAAATAAGAAAGTTTAAATAGGTAGAACACGGTAATAAAACATACCTTAACTTGCTGATATGCTTCACTAGGTAAACTGCATTCAAGGTGAACACGTAAGAGGCTGGTATTCATCGTTTCTGCCTGTAAAAAAAGAAAGTGAAAAACACCTCAAGCAGATTGTTTTGAAAGATGTTATATAAATCTGGCTCACATAGCACAATTTATAAAGATAACAAGACTGCCTCCACATATGCATGACACAGCAATGAAAGGATTTTTTAAAAAATAAATATTCTGTACAGTAGGTCAGCGATCCAACTCCAATTCACTAGAACGGAATTAGAAAGATAGCAATTTATCAAGCTATTATTATACATGACTATTAAATATCTCTATAGCATCAATACGAACAATCCTTACAAACTTTAATAAGACAACAAAATACAGTCAACACAGCCTTTTTTTGTGTAATACAAACACTTATTTTCTTATTTTCTGTATATTTGCTTTGCTGATTGTACACTGAAATGCAGTTGCTAAGCCTGCAACGCAATGCCACAATCCCATAGCCTGATACATAGGCTTTGTGCACAAATGGACCGACAAAGTACACGCTTCACCTTTTTACTGAATGGGAAAGGAAAATGAAAAAAAGACTGTGCCAGCTTGTAAAACACTTTGAAGCAGCGACAAAGCCAAGCACAGTTTATGGAAACTAGTCAAAAATCTGGACTATCAACTTAATTGCACATACTGCTCAGTCAATATGCTGATGTTAATTCTAAATAATTAATTTTAAAAAATTGTAACGAGAGTTCTGTCACTATCAGTAACATAATCACAGCAACATTATTTGATGACTTTGAGGCTGACATGGAATGGAACCCCACTCAGTCTCTTTTCATACATAACAATATCTGAATGCAGTATATGGAGGTTCAAGTTTCTGAAGGTGTCAATGCAACTTCTTTTGAAGAATTTAAATCATTTGATGCTAAGAAGCAGGACTATGAGTAACAGGTTTTAGAGTATCCAAAGGCCTACTTCATATCTCCATGGGACAGAGAGAAGGGAGCAGGGTGCACCTGAACATTTCATTTATACCACAGGGTACAGTTTCAGAGAAGCACAGCCAAAAGGACAGCACATACTGTGCAGCCCTAATTCAAGTGGATTTCATACCACAATGATCCAGGCTTCACACAAGAGGGCGATCCAACCCGTTAAGATTGTCAGTAGCACCAAAACACAGGCTCATGCCAAAGCTGCACCAACCCCAAGCAGATGTTTCTTTCTGCGAACTCTCTTGTCCTCATCAGTTTTGAAAACAGGAAAAACATTTGACTCTAAAGCACGCACCACTTAGTAACCTCTTATAGCTAAACCTGCTAACTGGAGTTTTAATGAGGCAGACTATACCAAGAGCAACTTTTGGGGTGAGTTTTTTGGTTGGATAAGCCTTGTTATTTAAAATTCCCTTCTCAGTGGTCCTTGAGAGAACATTATAATCTCCAGGGTCCTAAACAACGAGACATTAGCACTTACTTAATGTAATTGCCAAACTGTGGCCACTTTCAGGAGAAGAATTCCTTATTCTACCCCAAATAAGCCATCAATCAGGCAAGGTTCTATACAAGATTTTCACAGAAATATTTTTGCATTACTGTCAGGCCTCACAGAGTTCAATCCACATCCTAGAGTTTGGCTATACTATAATTTGAAATGAAGTATTAAACAAGCCTCCCTCTTGTTCCTGAAGACTATTTTCCTTCCAGGACAGCCCCTGATCCTGAAAAGCCATTTCCACTCTTATAACTGAAGTGGTGTTAATAAACTGAGTTGTAGCAACGATTCAGCAGTTTCATCAGTTTTCTGCAAGCAGTTATCAGGATGCCACACCAAGAGAATTCTGCTATCCTACTTTCAATCCCCCTCTGCACCCAAACATCACACTGATCACATTTGCCTTTCATTTCCTTTTCACCAGCTCGGAATAGAAATTAAGGAGTCCTTGGCTGCTGTTCATGCTTGCAATACTTCCCCTGTCATTGGTTCACATGCTTTGTGCTTCTCTGGGAAAGCAAAGTCAGGAAAGCAATTCCTGAGTCTCCTGTGATAACACTTCAATCCCTGCAGTTCACTCCCCATTGACATTACCTCCACATTTGTACAGCATTTTGAACACAGTGAAGTACTGATGTGGCTGCCTGCTAAATGTCATGCAAATATTAAACAATGTCCCAAAACAGACAACCAGAGTAGAGACTGTATCCAGAAGCTGGATAAACAAAGATGACCTATACGTGCACCACCATCTGTCAAATCTTAGCAGTAACCACTTGCTGCTGAACTGCCACGTGGGCACGCTATGAATTCAGTGTTGGATACAACATTTCTTTTGACTCAACCTAAGATCCAGGATGACAGCCATAGCACACAGATTATGAAACCTTCCTCAAGCCAAAACTTTGAAAACAGTAGGAGAAAGAGGGTGAAATTCAACAGCAGAAGAGGCAACTTTGTCATTCTTTTCCATTTTAGATCTGGGTAAGAATGTGGGGAAATGACAGAAGAAAAGCCTGGGTACCCTTTCAGATTTGAGGACAATTAATCAGCACAAACTTAATGCAGCATGGAAGCTCATCACCCCCAAAAGGGGGACACAAGCCTGTCACGCACCACTGCAGAGGTTACAGTTTCACCTACAATCTCCAGGGACACATCATGCTTACAATAGCTAGGCTCTGAAGAGAAGAAAAAAACCCCACCCATATCCTTACACACAATTTTGAAGGTAAGTGGCCAGAAGAAGTTGTTACAATTGGAAAAGCTGCAGAAAAGGGCGACCTTGGCTAAGAAATGACCAGCCCATCACAGGAAAGGATGCCACAGAGAATGGACTGCTCAGCTTAGCAAATGGAAAGCTGAAAGATGTGATGCTGCCTAAAAAAAAACTTCTGAGTTTAAGTGCCAGAAGCAGGAGGAGTTAGAGAAGTTATCGAAACTAAATGTGCACCTCAACAAACAAATACAAACTGGCCACAAAGAAATTTAGACTGGAAGTCAGATGTAGGTTCCAGCCATTAGAGTGAAAAAAGGTGTAGACAGGAAGAGATGCACCAATACAGACCCCACTGAGCCTTCTCACAGGTTTCCAAGCAGTATCAGTAGACTTAAGAGGCAAGGGTATCTTTAGCATACCCAAATGAAGCTTATTCTATCCTGAACTTACATTAGCAGTGTATTTTACTCAGATAAAAGAAAACAGAAGTAAGCAAGCATGCAGTTCTGTAGGTATGACTTATTCATCTTAAACATTTTTTTCACTCAAATCTCCATGGTTTAGTATTCATGTATCCTTAAGTTTGCATCTCCATATTCACTCAAATCTCACAGACCTCTTCCCTACACAGCTTCTAAGCCTAAAATGTGAGCTGGACAAGAAGGAATCATACCAGCTTTTATGGGATCCAGATCAGTAAGGCAAACTGAAAGGGGCATTTCTGAAGCAGACAGCTATCTGTAGAGAAATCTTTTCCACAAATGGGACTCAAACTCAAGCCACAAGTTTCTTTTCAGTATTTTGATCTCGCCTACCACCTTCAACAGATGTGCCTGTGCCACTGCTGCAGCATTTCTCTCCAGATTGGCAGCATTCACTGAAGAATAATTCTCCAATTATAGCCAGGCAGGAAAATTATGCCCAGAGCTAGGAGAACCAAGTCAATGCTCTCTTGCATCTTGTGTACTGAGACAAGATTGGTGCCAGGTGGCACTGCCAAGCATGATCTCAAGCTTGTACTCTAGAGAAAAAGCAGAAGAAAATGCTCCTCACTATTACAATAATGCAAATGTCAAATGCTCCCCTAAACTTTTCAGAAATTTAAACTTCAGGAAAAACAAACAGAAGGTACCGTGAAGGCAATCAACATAGACTATATTTAGATACAAGATTATATTCTGTTATGTGCAAAAATATTCAATATACTCTTTTTTTTAAAAAACAAAATTAAATCCATACATAATACAAAAGTTCTTATCCATGAAAAAAACTTGAAGGAAATCAGAATTGTCAATTTTTCCAGTTAGATACTCACTTGAACAGTTCTATATAGCCTAGAGGACTACAAAAATAGGATCATAGAATCATTAAGGTTGGAAAAGACCTGTAAGTTCATCTAATCAATCTGTCCAACCTGGAACTGCACCTAAATCTCAGGAACTGTTAAAGCTTCTCTTCCAGTTTTAGTAGTTATGCCTCCTAAAATCCATCTTGTTTTATTCCTCACAGTTCCATGTTCCAGCCAAGCCAAAGGCTGATGTCTTCAGCAGTAACAGGAATGAGAAGGGATACTCCAGCTAATTATGCATATCACAGCTGTGAACCAGCCTGGGAAATGGGTCTGAAGTAAAAATGGAAAGTAAAAATTGCTCAGCTTCTCCCTCTCCAATCCTCTAATAACACAGTGGATTTTTATTTTTTTATTTATTTTAAAACAGATTGATTATCCTCTTTGATTTAGAACAGGGCGACAAGTAGTTTTATCAGCACAACTGTGAGGACAACACACCACAGAAACACATAGAAGTGGGAATAGTCTAAAGGCCAAAAGATGTTTCTCTCAATAAAACCAAAAACACCAGCTCATCGTAAAACCACTTATCCATCTCATTACCTCTCTCCCACAGTCACTTAGACTTTCTGTTAAAATTCCTTGTACCCCAATAGCCTGAAAACAAAATTCTTTCATGTCTGAGTAGGTTAATGTTTCACCTCTGCTTGAAATGTATTACCTGTACCAGCCTTCGTGACGCTTGGATGTTCTGAATGTGTGGAAGCAGTAAATAGGCATTTGCTAGCTGTATTCTAGGCTCTTCTGGAGAAGATGTCAGAGTTCCCACTCCAAAAACCTGTTGTTAAAATACAAATGAGTCATTATGTCAGCATTCACTATTTCGGTTACCACAATAACACACAGAACTATTTTGCTACTAAGAACCTCAGGAAATATTACAATATTTTAAAAGACAACACATATAATTTCAAAAGTTCCGCTGTGCAAAGTAATTATATGCACAAGGAGCACAGTAGCATCTTCACTCGCTTCCAAAAGAAAAATGCACACCTGCACAGCATCGGGTTATCTCAGAAAGAGAACAGTTGAATGCTTTCTGCTCTTCAGGCAATTACAATACAAACACCTGAAATATGTCAATTCTATACTGTAACCATGTTGGCTAAGCTAGTTATCAGATATTTCTATCATATTTACTTTTTTTTTTTTTTTTTAAAGCCATGAGTAAATGGAGGCATCACCTTCCAAATTTTCTTCACAAATGATGAAGTGAAGCAGAACTACTTTTCAAAACTGCATACAATATTTACATGTCATGGAAGTCTTCGTCTAAAATGGAGAGAGGGCAAACAACTGCATTCACAGTTTTATGGTCACCACTGGGCTGTGCAGGAATTTCTGGAAAACTCCATTCCAAGCCCAAAGGCATTCTGAATTCAATGGCTTTGTCTTCAAAACTGAGTAAAATACTGATTGATCATTTTGTTTTTAAAAGTCTGCAATATTCAGAGCACTGCAAGATTTGCAAGTTGATATTTTTAATTACTTTTTTTTTTTTTTTTTACTGCATTCATATTCCACTCTGTCAAGATTAGTTTATGAAAATTAGATGCAAGATAACCTCAGGTTGTTTTATTTTTCCCTCCTATGAAAAATCCATTAAGGTTT
Source organism: Gallus gallus (assembly GCF_016699485.2). Lineage (NCBI taxonomy): Eukaryota > Metazoa > Chordata > Aves > Galliformes > Phasianidae > Gallus > Gallus gallus. The sequence continues at coordinate 19,427,991 of NC_052535.1, read as the reverse complement.
TTCACTTCTGTGCAAAGAAATCTTTTTTAAATTGAAAGATGAAAACACCAGTGTTTTTAATTAAAAGGAGAATACAGCATTCACTGAAGACCTATGACAGCTATGGATAGAAAACATCACAAAGGAACTATTTTTGGGATGTTTTCTTCTTGATGGAGACATTTACAAAGTACATTTCACTATCATGCTACTTCTTCTCCATTTAGGCAATTTTTTTATACACACTTCTCACACAAATGTGTTAGCAATATCAAACGTATTTCAAGGCTTTCAAGCTCTCAAGAGTGCTATAGCTTGTATAACCACTACAGTTAGATCCAATTTTGAAACTCTTAAACCTAATGCAAGCTGAAACCATGGACAGTTACTTCCTCTTGTTACATTCCTTACAGATGCCTAGTGAAATGGTCTATGAATAATAGCATGCTACTGATTTTAGCAGCAGTCCAACACCAAAAAATCAGTTTCTTCTGACACTGACAACTGCTTCCCTGCAACTTGTTCCCAAAAGGCCGTGGCTGAGCTGGCCAGGTAACAAACACAAGGGGTCAGGAGTGAATGCAAAGAGAAGATAGATGCAAAAAAGAAAAGAGACATCACTCTATAACACTTGGCATTGTTCCCACATTTGGCATCACCCCTAGTATGTGCTAGCCATTGGCAATATCCATATTCCAAAATCTGTATTTCAGTGAACTTATCTCTGCTTCCTTATAAGGAGCTTTGTTTTCCAATTCACTATGAGAACGGAATAACTGAATGGTTGATTAAAGTTGGCATTGTTTTTTAGTCATCAAATTCAAATTCAGACTTTTTATTTTACAAATTAATGACAGTAAAAAATTTGAAACATATAGTGTCCCTTATAAAAAATCTTAACACCTAGTAACTTAATACTTGCTCTCTTCTCTGATTAATCAGATTGTAGATGGCCTCCATTCAAAACTCACTACTTCTGCTTTCACATTATAATGCCCTGGAGCGTTCACCTTATGTTGCATCCCCAGCATATTTACATAAAATCCTGTAAGGTAGTTGAAGATTACCTGAAACGCTTCTTGAATGTCTTGGTGGCTTTTTTTTCCCCCATGACAAATAGTCCAGAACAGTTCACTCAGGACTGCGCTATTATATGGAGCCAAGCAGCAGTGACATGACTCTAATGTTCAAAGTACACACAAACAAATACATATATACTTACTAGCACAGGCAGCCCCACTACCAGTAATGATTTTAAATGTATATTTGTATGAAGAATCATGAGATCAGCAAGATCTAGTAAAAAGGATGAACTATAAACACTACTCCATTTGACGTGTATCAGGAATTCAAATTTGAAGTTGATTTTTTTTTTTAAGTTCAAAATGTATGAACACAAGTTTTAAAAACACAAATTCAAAACTCAAATGAAAAATAAGTGAAGTTACCTGATATGAAAGTACTCCATGAGATGAGGTATTTATAAATAATGAGCTTTCAATATTGCCTTCTTCTGTTGGCAGAAAAAGCACTCTGAATGAAATTTTTCCTATAGCTGGAATCACCTACAGAGACCACAAAAAAGTCTGCATGCTCAGTGCAGTTAGTTAAAACGCCCACCTCTCACCAACAGACATTTCCACACACACAGCTGTATCTGTAGGTCCCACTCGCAGACCCTCAACACTAAAGTTTCATCTGTCCATATCTCTCAACTCTATCAATAGAACAATTAACACCAATAAACATCCACAGACTTGTGGATGACTGCATAATGCTGCACATAACAGAATGAGACTTGAAGTCAATTTAACACTGAACAGTTATTTTCTTTCTGAATTAATGTAAAACACATTTTCTACTGTAAGTTTTGAATGTCTTCTCCCTCACCAGTCTCAGTAAAAATGAGCAGAAAAGTGCTAGCAAAACCAGAAAAAAAATTGGTGGTCCTAAAAAAAAAAAAAAAAAAAAAAACACAAAAAAACCCCCATAGAATTAAAAGTTTAGGCCAAAGGAAGCATGAAGGCTTTGCACTTGGCCATGACGTAGTTTCCAAAAGTACATCAACACTCACCTGGCTATGTACAGGAGACACGTGAAACTGTCTAGAAGATGTAAACACTGAATTCACTACAACTTCTCTATCTCTACTAGGATTGTAGGCATGCAGCATTTTAGCTCTAGGCAATCCCAGTAATCTAAAGGAGGAAAAAAGGGAAGGAAGTTATTCACATTTTTAAGTTTATACAATGCAAAAAAGGCATCCAAACAAATCACACTGAAACATGTTGATATGAAACAATTTCCTAGTTGCAACTATTCATTGGAAACAAGCAAATTCCATCCTCTAACATACAAAGACCAATAGGATGCAACAGGTGCACCCAGCCAAAGCTCTTCATCAACTCAAAATACAGAGTTTTTTTTTGGGGGGGGGTGGGGGGAAGTCCAACCCAACATTTAATAGACACAAATCTTTTATTAAAAAAAAGTAAAAATAAACCAAAGTCGTCTTCTGTCAGCTAAAACAACCGTTTTTTAAGGCTAGAGTGTGAGTTAATACATACATCCTAAAAACAGCTTACACACACAGTGTGCATCCTCTAGAAAATTCTTTTACTCACAAGGGGACCCTGCTTTTTTTTGTTCATGGTGGAATATCAATTGTTGTTTAAGAAATTCTTTAAACTTTCTTTAAAAGAGAGCTAAGAAACCCTCGTATTTTCCACCAGAATGTTTTGAATGAGGTTTTCTGATTTTATTTTTGAAAGCTGAAAGAAGCAACAAGCTCTCCCATCTCTAGAAAAAAAAAACTTATCAAAAAAATGAACAACAGAATGAGGAAGCAATTGGAAACATCTGTAGAATCACCTGAGAAGGCTGTTCTGTATCTACCCAGCATGTGTTACAGCTCCCTGTTCCCTTATCCTTCTTTCTATAACCACATTAATTTTCATTTTAAAAGTATGGCAAGATGCAAAACATAATTCCAACTCCATGGCAATTGCTTACTATCCCTCTTTTCTTTTTCTTTTTTTTTTCTTTTTTCTTTTTTTCCTTCAGGGAATGGAATGATCTTCACTGATGGCCTCAACCTAAATGTAGCCCAGTAGAGATGTTCATTCCCACTTAACTGAAATAACAATAATGGAAGATACTCACTGCATTCCAAAATGCAGAACTGAAGGGTGAAAATGTAAGACCTTCCCATTTGGAAGCATTTTTGCTGAGAAGCTGAAAAAAGAAGACAAGAAGCTACAATTAGTATTTAGAGGACAAAACACTACTCATAGCAGAGAAAGAAGATACGTTACAGGCTATGCTAAACACTATTTCCAAACCTTTTCATACATTCTTCTCCCTGACATGAGAGCAATCTTTTAGGAAGGTAAAAGAGCACATGCTGGAAAGCCCATAGTAATAAAAGCTGAGCTTGATATGCATTTCACTCTAGAGGCACTGCTGGCTCGAACAGCCTCCCTTTCTTTCACATATTTCCTTGGTCATGCTGAGGCACCTGTATTTGAGCCTGGACAGGGAACTATAGAGGAGAATCCATTTAAAAGAGTCCTGGGGAATGAAAATTCTGTCAGCACGGAACAGACCCATGGTTTAATCTGTTTCACAGTCAGAGAAGCACTTGTACTAGCACAGCAGAGATGGGCATATAGAAAAGCAAACAGCAGCTTGTGAAAATCTGATACCATAAGAAGTCCTTTCCTAACTGGCTTTAACAGAAGATCCAACTCATTTCTTCTATGCAGAAGAGAGTAAGGAATACATGGAAACATGCATGTCATCATCATCATCTTTCCTTTTCCCTTGGAAAATTTACAGTGAAGTTCCTGTCAGTACTAGCACCTTTTCACCTTATTTCAATACAAGCTGATGCTCTGTAATGAAGACAGAAATCCCAGCACATCCTCACCACTTTCTCAACATGTTCACCACTTGTGGTGAACAACAAGCCCAGCCCCGCTTATTACAGATATGTGCCCAGTGTTATGCTGTTAAAAACTTCTCTGGAAACAGTCTACAAGATCCATAGCCAGAGCCAGCTTTGTCATTACTGGGTGATGCTAATCAGCAACACAGGAAGGGTAAGCATGAGGTGGGAGAGAAGGGCTGTGATACCATTAGTCATCCAGGTGCTCTGCATAACAAGCAGTAGTACAGTTAATTGGTCCTCGGTTTAAAAATGCACTTCTGTAACACTACACCTTTTATTTATTAAAGTACCCACATAATTCTGTTGTTGTATTCCAAACCAATAGAGCCATCATAATTTATTACCCATCAGGAAAAAAATCAGGTTTATTACTATGAAAACCCACAACTTTTATGATGTTTCTCCTAAAAGGGATCAAAATTCCTTGCTGTGGAAGCAGTAGGAACGTGATATATCCAGGTGACATTTCTGGAGCATTGCTGGAAAAATAACAAAAAATCAGATGATGCAGAACCCCAAAGCCCAGGTGGAAGGTCAAGTCTCTTCCCAGCCACCCTGTACATGTCCCAGTCAGTGCCTGCACCATGCCCAGAGACACCACAGCACCCTGATGCCTTCCACCCTCCCCCAGAAATCACCTTCAGGGACATGCCAAGCACAAAAGTTGGAGTGCTTTTGTTGCAAGTGGATAAATCAAAATGGCTTCTACAGCAAAAGCACCAAACATCTGGGGTAAAACATATTTCTTAAAAATGAAAATTGAAGGACTTTTAATATGCACAAACAACAAAATGAAAGTTAAGCCATATGGTTTATGTATTAATATACCTTGAACCACCACTTCTCGTGTTTCTAGCATCCCACGGGTATTGCTGTACCACTTAAAACCCCTCCAAGAAGAAGGGCAAGAAGCCAAGAGCTCTCTAATCTGTCTCCTTCGAAATTCCGGCAGTACCAGCTCTCCTCTTCAATTCCCAACTCTGTAATAGGCACCCAGTGCAGTGGGGATGTAGGAGGCTGCATCTCACTGAACTAGGGATATCCCATAGCACTAGTTTGTAAAAAACACTGAATTGCTGTTTGGGCAGCAGTAACAGCCAACCCTTCCCTGATCAGAGAACAAGAGAAACCCTGTGACAGCAGCAGCAGCACTACCTCGGGACTGACACCCCATTTATTCTGGAGAAGAAAGCCTGGACCTTGGAGGGCTGAGCCTAAGCCTCAGTGGAAGCTGGGAGCACTCTGGGCCCAGTCTTATGACAGCACACATTGGTGACACAGAGTTGCTGAGCACCTCTGCCAATGGCACCCCCACAGCCCTGAAGATGGGATGGCAGCTGCTTCTGCCCCGCACCCTGTGAGGGCTGCTGTGAGCCCCCACCTGGTCCCAAAAGCAGAGCTGCCACATTCCTCCAGCTGCTCACAGCCCTGCCTGGCAGCCAGCTCCCAGAACCTGCAGCGCTCATCAGCTCCCAGGAAGCGGTGCCAGAAAATAACTGCAGAGCTGTGCTCACTAAATGGCACAACCTACACAAGGAAAAACCTACTGCTTTTGCAGGTTTGATTTTCTTTTGACAAGGCACTGGGATGGAATAGGGGAAAAGGGCAGGGGGCCATTCTGCCTATCACCCCCAAGCCCTCTGCCATAAGGAGAAAGGGATTGGTCCATCAACACCAGAAGCATAACTCTCAGTGTTATCACATCTCTCCAAATGAGCTGGAGAGTGGCAGGATGCTCTCATGCACCAACCCCAACCAACAGAGCCCCCCCATCCAGATCTCAACAGCGCATCTGACACAGAAGAACATTTCAAAGACAAATCTACTAAGATGCTTAAAAATTGAAGTCACTTGTAAAATAGAACACTTAGAAACAAAAAAACAAAACAAAACAAACAAACAAAACCTTCATCTCACAAATGGATTCACCTGAAATTATGCTAAAACCTCTGTTGGCTGCAGACTGTATGCCCAAAAAAGTACATAGGGTGTTTCATGAGAAAGTAACAGGCCTGGGAAAGATCCACAAATATCAGCCTAAGAATTGAAGTCTTGAAACAACACATGTGGAGACACTGGGTTGCCACCTTATCCTGCCTAGCAAAGCCAGGCTCCACTCCCATTTCTCAGGCTGATCAACAGAGCACCACCTTCCAAATTCTGAAATCTCAGGGGACAAGCAGTCCAAACTGGAGGGAAACAGGAGAAAAATGGAAGAGGGGAAAGGTACTCCTGGCAGCTACCTGCACACTGACTCTTTCACAAGCTTTAAGATCTTAAGGCATCCCATTCCCTCTGCTAAGAATTCCTGTAGGTATTCACATGTAGGGAACAGGGCATCAGAGGGACACAGAACTGCCAGTCTGCCAGTGTTTCATAAGGTTTGAGGGACAAGTTGGTGTTCTGTTGATGTGGGACTAGCCAAGGGCTTCCAACACAGTGATACTAATCACACATATGCATGAAGTGCTGCTAGATACACAGCTGAAAGTGTTTTCCCCTTCCTTAAGTTTTATAATTCTTTGCTACTACTAGTGAAGATCAGTAGACAACCAGGTCAGCACAACTTATTTAATAAATACTTGCAGTCCCCAGAATGAGTATTTATATGTAATACATACTACTCACAAACATTTTCTCTGAATAAGCAAACAGGTTTTCCATCCATCCTCCACCCATATTGAACAGAAAAGAAAATCTTGTTCCAGAGAGGTGTTATTCATACTTCACTGGCCACAGTGATCAAGAAAAGTGGTTCCCATAAAACTGTAAACAGAAGACTAAGTCTACTCTGAAGAAATTGCCTTCTTTTAGAAAACTTGAGAAGAGTCAATCCATCTGACTAATATATATACACACACACACACACACGTGCACGCAGGTATATATAAACATATACGAACCATCAGCAACCTGTGGGAGAAATGGCAGCAGCTGAGCTGAAGTTCACAGCTCACTGCAAGGAATTTTATCGCGTTTTCTTCCATCAATTCCTCCAAACCTTCCTGTTATCCTTCTTTCTTTAGCTGATAACTTCAGATCCTACAATTAGGATGCTTGTTATCTGATGATTCATACAGTAACACCTGTAGTTAGGAAAAATGACACTTGCTACTTGGTGGCCCTTCCCATCCTTCCTCTCATGCCCTTTGTTGATCGCAGATAGAAAAAAAAACAAAGGGGGCATTTAATTGTTCTTTTTTACCCATGTAGTTGTGGGAAGCAGCAGGCAAAAGGGTCAGGATTCCTTAACATGCAAGAGGTCCTTTTCAAGTGACACTGATCAGACAGTATTATGTGTTGAGTTTTTTTTGTTTGTTAGGGTTGGTTTTTTTTTCAGTATATTCATAGAAATATAATCTGACTTTTTATGTTTGGCATTTTGGTGCTTCATATGTTCAGTGTACGAATTCTACAACCCACAGGGATGAGGCTCTGAGATACAAAAGCATGTACGTACTGTAGAGGAAAGTACAATTCTTATACGTAAACTGAAACAGAAAAACGAAACTTAAGAAAAAATATTTATGGATCAATTTTAGATTCATCCCCCAGACTACACCTGATAAACAGAAAGTAAACTGAGAGGAGATAGACACATTAACAGAACCCAGGTATTTTCAACAGTGCTGACTACTGCTAACACAAAGAAAGTATTTTGATGAATGAATAGATTTGTTAATTAAGGAGAAATAAACACAGATATGGAAACAGATCCCAGCAGCAGCTGAACTAAAGTCTTCTGCAGACCAGGAGCAGAGCTCTGTTTGTCAGGTCACCTAGTCACAGAATCACAGAATTGCAGGGGGTGGAAGGGACCTCAACAGATCATCAAGTCCAACCCATCTGCCAAAGCAGGGTCCCTAGACAAGGTTGCACAGGTAGGCATCCAGATGGGTCTTCAATATCTGTACAGAAGGAGACTCCACAACCTCTCTGGGCAACCTGTTCCAGTGCTCTACCATCTATACCATAAAGAAGTTCTTCTGCATGTTAGTATGGAACTTCCTCTTACACATTTATAAACACTGATCAGATCCCCTCTTCAGTCTTCTCTTCCCCAATTGTACAGACCCAGGTTACCCAGCACCCCACAAGGCACGGGTGATTTATTAAAAAATAACAAAATCGAAGTCCAGCAGATAAAAGAATTTCAAGCACTGAAAACTTAGAAGGCAAAAAGCCTTTGCTATTCTTAGTGCTGCACTGTTTAAGGAAAAGGGGGAGGACTCACTCTACAAGCTTGGGGACAGGCAATCTGTCACCAGGATTCCTTCTCAGGCTTTGTGAGAGCACAGCGCTGCCTGTGGATGAAGAGTGCTGCTCCACAGACACCAGGGAGCACATCCCAGCAGGGATGCCAATACAGCATTACCGCCATAAAACTGCTCTGCCAGTGTGCCTGCTATCTTGCATCTTTTGTCTAAAAATAAGCAAGAGGAGCTGATCCAAAATAAATCAGTAGACTGGACAAGACAATTTCTCTCCAAAACCAAACCCCGTGATTTACGGCTGGAGTCATGACTTCAGGGGGCAGTTGGCTCAAGCAATCTTCCCCCCCCCCCCCCCAGCCAGCCCAGTGGAGCCAAGCCTCCTTGCTTTCAGGTTTCCACAACCACTCATGGCTCTTCTAGGCAACTTCTGCTCACCTCATCACCTAGTCCCTTCCTATATAACTCTGCAAGAAGATTTATATAAGAACTTTGCAGAATAGTCACCTAAGCCAGCAGTGCTTTATTTTCACTTATTACAAAACCATAACTGCATCAAATTTGTAATCATCAGGAAAGGGCTCACAACAGGATGTAAGTGTAAGAACACATATTTACTTTTTTTCTCCTCACGCCTAAATAAACTCCTTGAAAAACACCCAAAGAAGACAAATGCAAAGTGTGATAAAAATCAGCATAAGACCCATGAAGAGCTCTAGGAGAGAAGAGAATAGTTAGATGCAAGATGCTGTAATAGATATCTTGGTGAAAAGAAAATGCTTTCTTCTCCAGATGCATGCGTGGTTTATATTTGAGCAGCAGCAGCACAGTAAAGCATGTTTAACAACAGAATGGAATTATTCCCTCCCGTATATCAATCCTCAATTTCTGAAACAACTGAAATCTGTGCTACATTAAGAAATGAGTTCACAATGACTTTGGTTCATTTGAAATTGTTTTCTGAAGCCTCTTTCAAAATCCCTCAGCCACCCAGATTTCAAGCAACAACCAAAGCTCTCTAGAGATATTCCAGACAGACCCTGTATTTTTTAGGCATCTTGGACAGCCTGCTTCAACAACAATGAAATAAGAGCAGGAATTCTGAAAAAAAAGAGCAGCATTAACAACACCTCTGTGCTGCTTCATTAAGCCAGGCTTCCCAAGTGATTATAAAAACCAGAGAGCAGAAAAAGTCCTGAAAGCCCCAAGCAGAGATCTGGGAGGGCACCACAGAGGCTCCTCCACAGCTGTGGGCACAGTTCAGTCATGCTCGCATGCAGTGAGCACGCGGGCTGTGCAAATCAGGTACTCAGGCACCACTAGCCTAGATCAAACCTGTGACTTGTGGCCACACACACACAAAGTCTTGTTTCATTCAGGCAGAGATACATCATTAGTTATTTGTTTTGGATGATCAGCCTGGGCCCACTCATTCAATGCACATCAAACATTTTCCTTGGAAGCATCTCCACTGCTGCCAGCAAAGCCGGAATATCCGAGCAGGCAAAAGACCTACTACCTTCATTCTCCTTTTTCTTTCTTGCAGTGAAACAACTACCTCTTCATTTTTGCAACAGTACCAAAAGCCACCTCTAAATACCTACTAGGATGACAACTATCTGAAATAAAGCCTGTAATTTGCCTTATTTCCTCTTCCTTTGTAATCTAGTTTTATAGTTATTAAATCTCCCAAATGTAAAATTATTAATATCACCAAATCTATCATGTTTACTTTTATTTAGAGTCACTCACCTAATGCATCAGTGGCTCCCTCAGAAGCCATGGCACTCTCAATGTTTTATCCTCAATCACTAGGTCCTGCAACTTGGGAGTTATGAGAAAATACTGTCGTTCAGCTCCTTTTAACAAATGCTTCTACTCCACGAGTATGTGAAATAAAAGCACAAATCCCAAAGGCACACAAATCAGTTGGTACTGTTTTTCAAACCTCAGAGATTTTTAGCCAACTTCATGGTTTTTCCCATGTAATGGGAATAATGGAATCAAGTAATTTATTTATCCTCCAGTTGCCAAAGCCTCCAAAAACCTAAAACTGCTTGCAGAGCCCTAGTTTGTTCTCCAAAACTAGGATTGCATCATTTCTAAAATGCTAACTTATTAAGTCAGATAGACAAGAGTATTAA